>NC_060161.1:3655743-3698315 GCF_021292245.1 Micropterus dolomieu
AAAAATAATTCTCCATACATTTGGTTTTTCTGCTGTGTGTGTGTGTGTGTCAGGAGTATGATGAGTCAGATCACCGCTCATGAGGAGAACGTGTCCGAGTACACCGATAAGATCGCTGTGATGGAGGAGGAGCTGAAGAAGGTACGTTAGCACGACTTTCGCCCTCAGACCAGAGAACGTAGAACTAAAAACATGCATTTTTAAAATGTGCAGTAGAGCTGAAGCCATTAGTCAATCGACAGAAGATCAACAGCAGTTATTTTAACTATTTTTATTTTTTTATATCAGTCTGTTTTATCTTTGTTTGTTTATTTGTGGGTGGGGTTTTATGTGGGAGCAGGAGGGAGGGGGTTGGGCTTGCACCAAAGGGCCAGAGGTCGGACTCGAACCCTGGCCGCTGCAGCACGGACTCAGCCTCTGTACATGGGGCTCGCTAAGTGGCGCCCTGCATCGGTCATTTTTTAAGCATAAATGTCCAAACCTTCTGTGTCCAGCTTCAGAAATGTGATCGGTTGCAGCTGTTCTAGACATATTTTAAGTTTTAGACTGTCGGTCAAACCGCAGACCTCACCGTGCCTTGGGACTGCATTTATTCGATACAGATGCAAGTGACAAAGCTCAGTTTATGTAACAGAAACTTGGAATTGTTTTTAAGTATTGATTATTATATATTACCATATTTATGTGGGTTACAGCAAACCGTAAATCACAATATGTATCGTCCGACGGAAATTTCACCGCCCAACCCTATAGCCTGTGTTTTATGACCTCTCTAGTGTTGCCATAGGGATGCTACGAAATGAAAATGCTTGTCCGACACCAAATATAATGAAAAAATTTACACTGAAAAAGTACATTACCCTTTTTTTTTTTTTTTTTTTTTTTCACCACTGCATAAATTAGTCAAAATGTGCTTTTTCCTCAGTGTTTCCCACAGGATGTGGAGAGACTATGGTGGGGGGGTCCGGGGCCCACATGTAATATGTTTTATACTTGCTGTGAATATATAATCCAATTAATCTTATTTCCATCCTGTATAGACACCTTATTTTATATGTTTCCTCCTCGCACTAAATCCATCCAGTCCGACCCAGTTTGATAAATAATGTAGTAACATGAAGTCTTCACAGCTTCTCTTCAGGTCTCATCCTGCAGCACTTGTCTTTGTAAAGAGACAAACTGACAGGATGAAGTCTCTAACCTGCCTGTCGACTCGCTCTGGGACCTTTCACTTACCGTAAAGGCTTGAATACGTGTGCACTCCAAATTTAGATGCAGTTAGCTTAATCGGTGTCTCAGAAATGAGTGACAGGAACACCCAAAGCGGTTCTTTTTCTAAGAAGTGAGCCACAGATGGCGTGGATGTGCTGGGAGACTTATTTTTTTTAGCAGAACAGCATCTGCAAACGGCCATTTTTAAGTCTTTCTTGGTCACTTTAAAATGCTTTTAAAAAGCATGTCGTGTTTTTGTTGTTTCCACCTGCACCAGCTCTCCTCACACCGTTCCTCTCTGCAGGTGACCGAGCTGTTTGTGGACAGTAAAACCAAACTGGAGCAGTGCACCGTAGACCTGGATGAGAAGCAGCAGAGGTGAGCGGTGGTGGTTGTTGCACAGAAATGACTGCAGGTGGTGGCAAGTCAGAGTCTGAATTTAAAGAATGGACCCTCTGCCTTCAGGCTGCAGGAGACGAGTCAAAACCTGCAGCAGACCAAAGAGAAGCTGGATCAGGAGGTGTTTGTCAGCTTGGAGCTCACCACAGACCGGGAAACCCTCTACAGCACAGCGGGACAGGTATTCACAGGCTTCGCTGATGCATGACGTTTATATATACAGCCGGAGGCCAAATGAAAGAGAAATGCACCAGGACTCACTGGATTGTTTTACAGTCACAGACTTCATGTTGTTTTTTTTTCCCAGAGGTGGAAAACTACTAAAATATTCTACTTAAGTAAAAGTACTGTTACATTGATGAACTTTTACTTAAGTACAAGTGAAGTTACTGTTATAAAAATCTACTCGAGTAAAAGTAGCTCATTTAAAACATCACTTAGTAACTTTTTTAACCTCCTAAAATAACCAGGCATCTTATCACGTCTTGTATATCACTACATCCAGTTCAAGATCTCTCTTGCTTTTGACGAGCCTCAGTGACTCACACATTTTATCTGATTCTTCCAGTGGTTCAAGCAGGGTTTAGACAAACTTTACTGACTCTACTTGTTAATGTTGACGACACCATCTCCTCTAACCATATTTAGATATTGACGAGGTTGCTTTTTACCCTCCCTCCCCTTTCTTCTCTTTTTCTTGTTCCTTTTTTCTTCTCTGTCTGTACTTTTCCATACTATTAATAATGTCCTTCATTTGAATAATGCCCCCCCCCGCCTCTTTTGACCGAACTTCCTTTTCTCAGAAAATACTTTAATAAGTGTGGTGATCCGTCTCGGACCGCTGATCTGAATACGACATCCTTGTGGTTTTGTGTTTTCTCCTTCAGCTGCTGAGTACGGTGGTTAACAGCACCAGCGACGTGTCGGGGCTCCATGATAAGCTGGACAGGAAGAAAAAGGTCACTTTTTAAAAACGCCGCACAAGCATCTCCAAATGTGTCAAGTTTGTGATTTTCAGATGAGAAGAAAAATAATGGGTTGAGAATATTTTCCTGCTTCCTGAGCTGCATAATCCCACAAAGTTGTGTTCACAAAAGATTGTGATGCTCCTCGCATGTTTAATTTGATGAGCTGAACGGGTGACACAACTCTTTGGTTCCTCTGTGAGAAGACCTCTGTATGTGTGTTGAAAGTGAAGAGTGATGAAACACAGGATCGTTTTCATTAACGATTAATCAGAAGATTTTTTATTTTTTTTTGTCCCAACAGTCCAAAAATCAAAGATGTTCAACTTTTAAAATGTTAAAAAATCAGTAATTCTTTACAGTTTTAAAGCACGAATGAAACGTTCGGTTCATAACCACTGAAACGCAGACTTGCTTAAATCAAACAATGCTTCTTCAGTCTACGGATATTATCGCCGAGTAGCTGACTCTTACTGTAGCTTTTCATGTCCCCTGTGGCTGCTGTTCAAAGAGACGGTCTCACTTCAAACATTTAATCAGTTATCAAAGTTGCTGCAGATTAATTCAATCGATTCAGTCGTTTCAGCCCTAAAATTGAATCTAATCTAACATTTACTTTGTTTAATTTAAGTTTTACACACTGCCGGTCAAAAGTGTTTCTTGTTTGTGTGTAAATAGAAGTAGTTTAAGTCCAGTGAAAAACCTTAAATGGTACAAAAGTAATGGCCCATTTATACTTGTGCATCCGTGTGTCCGTCATTCTGCAAGGAAGGAAATGCCAAAACACATTCCTATTTTTAACTTTGGCAGTTTGATTTGAAATTGCAGGTGGAGCAACACAACAGCCAGATCCAGCAGACTTTCTCTGAGCGGATGGAGGGAGCGTTCAGCGACTTGCAGCGCAACGTCCAGCAGCACGGAGCCAAACACCGCGACGTGCTGAGCAGCTACTCGCAGGCCGTCGGTAAGACCACAGAGCTGAACATGTAACCCAAACCTGCAGGGTCTGTGACGTCACAGCTAGTTTGGGGCCTGTTGGTGACTTTAGAGGGAAGCTCAGGGGTCTAGTCCAAAAATCAGAAATAATCTATTATGCTCACTTTGCACATTAATGAATATAAATAATAGAAAGCTGTTCAGTAGAAATATATAAAAGTCCTCACAGTGGATTTTTAACTGTCTAAATTATATTGACCCCCAACTCAGTTGAGGAGTTATCGAAAAATCTGGGCCCCTTGTCCACAAACGTGCAAGTCTTTTCTAGAAATGTAGGTGTGATTAAAATTTGACAAATGGCAACAGCAAAACTGGAATCTCTTCTCTCTGTGAGACTGTTTTTCATGATGCTCTTATATCCTCTGGAAGTGATAACTGCAATTCCTTGTACTCTGTCATCTGTCACTCGTCGTCATCACGCTTGCAGCTTGTTCAAAATGCAGCTGCTAGATTGTTGACTGGTACAAGGAAGCCAATATTGGCTGCTCTTCACTGGTTACAAGCGGTTAAGGTGCTGTTAATTATTTTTAAGACGTTACATGGACGGCTCGGTCTTATATTTCGAATCTCTTTACGCCCCTCGGGTCATCAAACCGGTCCCTTTTAACCATCCCACATATGGTATAAAAACAGAGGGTGATCGTGCCTTTTCAGTGGTGGCCCCGTGTCTGTGGAGTAAACTTCCCTTGAATATCGGATCATCCCCCACCATCGAGACTTTTAAATGTGCTTTTATAAATAAAACTTGACTTGATATGTACAGTGTCTTACAGTATTAACAGAAGTGTAATGATAATAGGAACTGTAGTGTTGACGTGGAGTATTGGGACAGAGTACTCCAATTGAAAATATTGCACAATTTGTCAAATATTGCACTACACGGTCCAGTTTAATGATTAACTGCATTCAGACCGAACGCAAATTTAATCCTCCCGCGGGTTTTAATCGCCGGACAACTGCCAAGTGTTCACACACAACACGACAACATGAATAAACACAACCAGCGACTACTACAGCTGTATGAACCCAAAGTAAACATTTTGCTGTGAATTAGTTGTAATAAACGGATCAAACTGATGCCGAAATAACTACAATATGATGCTGATTTGTAAAACGCATGAATTCATGCTTTGTCAGGTCTGTTGGCAAGACCGCATGTCAACAACTTTAAAATGTTTGTTTTCTGAATGGAGTTCAGATCTTTGAGGGCTATGCTTTGCTTATTTGTTTACAGTAAAGGGTTAGGTAACCGACACATTTTCTGAACTCACCAGGTAGTTCAACTTCCTCTTAATGTCCAGTTTTGTCCGGTTTTGATATAAATGTTAAGTTAGTAGTCCAACAGAGCTCTGGGTGCCAACTAACAACAACAGTGGGACATGATGTGCACAGAAGCTCCCTGCTGAGAAGCACCCGGGCAAGATAAATCAAGTTGTAATCCCAAAAACTGAAGTAAAAAGCTGATTTAATAACAGCAGTTAACTCTGAGCTCCTCCCGCGAGCAAACGGCGAAGTTGTCGGAGCAGAATCCAGACCGGGTGTTTATTTGTCCAAAAGCTGCAGCGCTGCTCTCCGTCGGCCAGGGGCGTCACTCCCCCGCTCTGCGCGGTCCTCTCCAAACAACGCTCTGAAGCCGTCGGTGACGTCTGGACAATCTCAGCGCTGATAGGCTTTCACAACACGGCGTCAAGCGAATTTCCCTCTAAAGCTTAAAAAATATGAACTCGAGTGAACCAGTGAATTTCGCAACAAACGCATCTATTCCGCGCCGCCCGGAGCCAGTTCGCATCTTTGCATTGGCCAGGGAGCAGTTATACGAGGCCACAAGCAGCAATGACTTCCTGTTGTGCGTTCATGAGGGACAAGTCTCTCACTGAAAGTCCTCCTTTGTTTGACCAGCTCGGCATGGAGTGGGTGGGAGTCATTGTCCAAGATGACATGTAGCTTGAGCAGCGTCGTCCAGCTAGACCACACAATGTCACTGGCCCTGCGGATCAGTTTGAGTCTGTTGGTGGGAGATGTTGACGGACGCTTTGTTGTCGCTCACAAATTTAAAAAGAGATTCCGAGAGAAAGAGAGGGTATCTATATCTACCTGTTGCTTTTTCTGAACAGATGGTTTGCTCGTGGTGAACGAGGCGGCGCTGAAGGAGGCCCTGACCACCGTGGAGTCCTTCGTGGGTGGAGTCGGGCAGCTGGTGGCCGAGGGCGTGGCTCGCTGTCAGGACAGAGTGCGGCAGCAGGAGACGCTGTGTCTGCAGGACAAGGAGAGTCTGCTGCAGCTGCTGGTGAGGACGGGACTAACCTCCACGACGGTTTAACAGACAAAACGAGGAGGCTTCGTTTTGTCAAAGGCTTTGAAGGCTTCTGTCTGATGGAGTATTAAAGTTGTCACTGTTGGGTAACGCAAACACACATCCAACTGCTTTCTTTGTGTTTGTCTGCGTGTGTGTAGGAAGAGCATCGGCAGGACATGGAGGAGGTCGTGGTGGCTCGGACTCTGATGGGTCTGTCGGCTGTGAAGGAGCTCAACGACACTCTGAGAGCCAACGTGGCGACGCAGCGCGCTCTGGCAGACAAGGTTCGACCACACGCGCCTTCTATTATATCAATGACAAGAATCACATTATATATATTTCATTCTTGCGCTAAACTTTTTTTTAATCATGCTTTATTATCCCCCCCCCCGTCAGGTGGAGGCGATGAAGGAGACGGGTGCGTTCTTCAGCAACTTGGTTCAGGAGCTGGCCGGTCTACGAGAGGCCACCGTGCAGGGCCTGAGCGCACAGCGGGCCGAACAGGACAAGCTGGAGGACGAGATCAGACGGGCGCAGGAGAGGCACCAGACGGTAAGAGCTGATCTGGGAGCAGCTTGGGTTTGAATATCTTTTTCTCTCCGTTCTGGAGTAGTTAAAAATGGAAATGAAATGGAAATAAAATACACAGGTTCTGTTAAAAAATACCAAAATAATTAAAGCGGAGAATGTGATCATAAACAAAACCGCAAACGAATTCTCCAAACGCTTCAGTAACACCTTTTTAATATCTCATGAGTTTCAGCCAGCAGCTCAGATCCAAAAAGGATATTTAATTCTACTGGGAACTATTTTTCAGTTTTATGATTAATAATGTCACTGCCTTATTTAAAGAAGGCCGGTTAGTGAAACCATCATTACTTCCTTCTCTCAGGGTATGAAGCGGACCGTCCAGTGCCTGCAGGACCAGCTCACCCTGCTGACCATGGAGGCCCAGAAGGACTTCACTGATCTGCGCTCTGCCTCCAAAGCTCTGCAGAATCCTCTGCAGGTCCTCCAGGAGAACATCAGCAGGTGAGTCACAGACAAATGGTCGGCTGCAGGAGGAGATAAAGAGCTACAAACGCAACCTATTTTACTAAAATAAAACTTTTGTATAAAGTTTTGAATCCAACACATCATCTTGTTAAGGAATTATCAGTGTCTAAAATTGTTCTTCCTGTGTGCAGCGGTTACAGTTCGGTAGCGCATCAGGCCTCGGCCCAGGCAGACCTCCTCTGCGCCACCTCCTCCTCTCTGGCCTCCTCTCTACGTGTGAACGCCGACGAGAGCCAGCAGACGCTGGAGGAGATGACGGGCTGCTGCTCCCACCTCCACAGCTCCGTGTCCGGTACCAAACTCCTTCAGCTGTCTTTTTTTTTTTTTAAAAAACATTAAACCCACGTCTGCAGTACATTCTGTGTGTGAATTACTGCTGATGGTGTCGATTCTTGACCGCAGGTCTGGTCCAACGTGACCTCCAGTGGAGCTCCAGAGCCAGGGAGCATGCAGAGACTCAAGCCCAGGAGCACCTGTCTCTGATGGGGAGGGTTTCCAGTGAGGCGCAGACCCTGCATCAGGTAAACACAAAACATCATACCACTTATTTCTGTAGCGGCAGGTCTTCAGGCTCGCTGCAGCTTCATCTTGTCCTCCAATACATTGTTTTTTTTCTCAGAGCGTCGAGGAGCGCTGCACCGAGCGGCTCCGAACAGCCGAGGAGGAGCTGTCCGGTCGGCAGGAGGAGGTGAAGAAGGCTCTGGTGGCCGTGCAGAAGCAGAACTCCCTGGACTTGACTGTCCTGGACCAACAGCAGGCTGAGCTCCAGGACCACATGAAGACGGCCCAACAGATGGTCCACGACTTCCTGCAGGAGGAGCTGCAGCAGGACGTTCCCACCGGTACTTCTAGTGTTTTTGTGTGTTTGTGCGTATGTACGATTGCCCCGCCCCCGAAGTCCAATCCGAACGTCTAAAGTCTTGTGTTGTGGAGTCCTTTGACCTGTCCAGGTCACTAACAAGTTCTGCTGTTGCCTTCAGGTTTGACCCCTCAGCGTCGGGAGTTTGTGTTTCCCAGGCAGCTGGTGAAGATGCGCAGCCGCTGCGAGCTGCTGGAGAGCCTGAGGAGGCAGCAGGAGGAGCTGCAGGCCGCCATGGAGGAGGAGGAGCTGCAGGCCGCCATGGAGGAGGAGGAGGATGAAGACAAACGCAGCCAGGTTAACGATTTGTTTTTAATTATTTTATTTATTTATTTGATGACAGCCTCTACATTGTCAGGCGTAGGATGCTTCCTCTTGTAATCAAGCACACGTAACCTGATTTAATAGGTTGATTTGTTTTTATTTAATCCACTATATACTGATTCAGTTTGATAAATTCAATTATATTTGGCTGTCATTCACACCTCTGGGTGTTTTTTGCTTCCAGATATATGCAGATATTTAATTTCTTTTGGCCAAATTAAAAGAAATGCACTACTTTGTGCACCATTTTCACCTTGTTCCTCTTTATTGTGTCCAGGACTCCCTGGAGGACGACTTGAGTACTTGTAACGAAAGCTTGGCCACAGAGCCGTCCTTCATCGACGAGAACCTCGTCTTCAATGAGAGCAAACGCGTTCCCTTCTTCAAGGTGAGCGTGGGTGGAGAATCTTTCTGATGATCTGTTTCAAATCAATTCAGGGAAACTATAAAAGGATGCTTTAGATTTTCTTCAGCTGCAAATTCAAGTATTGCATTGAGTAGTTTTACATTTATTCATTTAGCGGACGCTTTTATCCAAAGAAACTTACAACTGCTATATACATCAGAGGTCGCACGCCTCTGGAGCCACTAGGGGTTAAGTGTCTTGCTCAGGGACACAATGGTGGATGGGTTGAACCCGGGTCTCTCACTCCAAAGGCATGTGTCTTCTCCATTGCGCCATCGCCAATAGTTAACGTAGCTAGTTTGGTTCAGTTGGATCAGGCGGGCAAATTTGTTTAATAATAATAATAATAATCCTTATTTGTAGAGCACTTTTCAAAAACAAGTTACAAAGTGCTTTAACAAGTGTAAAGAATAATACAAAAAAGATAAGAGCAAGGATCTTTAACATCGTTTAACAGGCCGTTGGTTAATTTAGTGGCTCAATAGGCATGCTAGTTAGGCTATTGACAACATGCTAATTAGCCTAACACATGGTGGCGACATGCGCCGGTTAGCCCACCGCGTGGTGGCGACCACGTTCAGTGGCATCTTCTTACTCAGTTTCACCCACTGTTGCAGTATAAGAGCAGGTAGCTAATCTTCGAGGGCCCACTCATAACCACCAGAAGTTGGCTTAGGGACTATCAAAAAATATATATTAATTTTTATAATGTGTTGTTTTTTTTTTTTAGTTGCTTCCATGTCATGTGACTCCAAACCTATGTAAATGCTCTGTGTATAGCGCCTTTCTAGTCTTTTTTCGACCACTCAAAGCGCTTTTACACTACATCACATTCACACACTGAGCAAGTGTTCAAACAGAAACTGGTAAACCGGTAAAGAGTGGGCTGAGCCGGTGTTGTGGGTCCAACACAAGAAAATACAAGAAAAGCGTCTCACTCAGCAGATTCAGTGTAGATAAGAGTCCCGGTCGAGCTGCAGAGTGTGTTGCTCTTTGCTTGTGTGAAGGCGGGTGTTAAACTCAGCTTAATGGTAAATTAGGTCAGTAGTTCAGAATAGACCTCAGTAGTTTATGACCGCACGGCCTGATTAATGGGTCAAAACAACGTCCAACATGAATACTGGGCCTCCATACGAGTGCTCGTCTGAACTTTTGGCACATTTACCTGTGTACTTTATAACAGTGATTTTTACATTCTTGTAATTTCTCTTTTACAGCAAAAGAAGGGCGGTAAGAAGGAGACGAAAATCCCCACCAGGTTAAAAGTGTCAGAAAACGAAGCCACGTCAACGCCTCAGAAGTCCAGACTGCCTCTCCGCCCTCAGAACTAAAACAGTTTTAATGTATTCTTGTTAACTATGTCGTCAAAACTCTTTGTCTCATATATTTTTAATAATTTTGTCTTTTAAATGTTAGGGTGCTGTCTTGTGAACTGTCACTTAGCTTTAGCAACACAAATTGTCTTGACATTTTCAAGTTGTTTGTAAAAATTAAAGAGATTTATACAAGTATTTATGCTTTTTGGTTCGTCATTAACTGCAGTAGATAAAGTCCGAATAGAAAACACTGACATGCACTTTATTTATTCTGAAGAGCCAAGCAGGATTTATCATGTTTTCTCAAAATGAGGAACCAATTTTTGTTTTGTTTTTTTCCCTCTCAAGTGTAGCAACAGGATCTGTACCAACACCCTCACATGCAGTATTAACAAGTAGTCAAGTTTCTAACTGCTGAAGTATGATTTTTGACTGTGGGGAGTGGTTTCAGATCTCAATAGCTCAGACTAGTTCACTGGTCCCTGCACATCATGAATCATGGGAAGTTTTATATCAACTATCAACTTGATTCACTTCTGTGCAGGCATTTAATTCCACATGTGTGTGGGTTTTTTTTGTTTTTTTTTTTTTCCATCCCATAGCTAAAACGGTTCCAGTATGTACCCTTTTTTTGTTTTAAATCATATTTTAAAACTTAGGGTTCATCTAAAGCACAAATCCCTCCTTGAATCTATTAAATGTGCTCTACATAACAGGCTAAACTCCTCTGAAGGTCAAACTTTGCCCTTTCTCTTAAGTGTAATTTATTTGTATAGCACGTTTTTAAACAAAACATTTTTATTTTCACACAAAATTCCCTTTATGTATGTCTGATAATTTAGGAAAACTGGGTGGACTGCATCATTGAACCATTTTATTTTAAATTGTAAATATAAATAGCATGAAATGTGACAGTAAAATGAAGGGTTGTTTGATTTGAGCAGATTAATAAATGTTATTGTCATGGCTGATAGTAACTTTAGTCTCCTGGATTGATCTGTTTTCCCCTCAAACCTCTAAACGGGTTTTTTTTTTTTTTTTTTTTTTTTTTAGGGAGGGTGTTTTCCGCGCGGAATGTTTTATGGGTGTTACTGTATCTACACCCTTTATTACGTTTGTTAAAATATATTTGTCGTAAACACGGGGAAACTCCCATCATTTACTTTCGGTTCATATACGTGTAGTGATAGAAAATGTCTCCCTAATCAAATACGTCCTACTCGTGTTTCTACCTGAAAACCGCCTGTCCGAAAGGCTAAAACTGACTTATCAGAATAAATACCAACAAGTACAACCTTTAACCAGACTTATTTGTGCCCTTTCTATTAGTATTAATGTCCTTTTTGTCATAGTTTTTTTGTTAACAACGTTTAATAAAACGCCCGGTAACCGGACGTTGACTGGCTTCTGTTAATAATGCCTGTCCGGTTCGAACGAAACTTGTAATTAATCGATTCAAGCTATAACATACTAGCTAAATAAGCGATGGAATAACTCGCTGTGGTAGAAGGTTAAATATTGTTTATGCTCTGCGTTAGAGATTAACATGTGTCGAATTTAAATCTGGCAGTGAGGAGACCACCTGAGTCATCAGATTTTCACGGTGGGCACCAACAGATCCGTTACACTCGCAGAGAGCGAGCGAGGAAGGAAGGGAGTACCGAGCACACCAGCTTTCCGCCTGTCGAGCTAACCGACCATTTTTCGCTGGTATTACAGATTAACCTGTCGAATTTGGTTCGGGCAGTGAGGAGACCGCCCGGGTGATCAGATTTTCACGGTGAACACCAACAGATCTGTCACACTCGCATAGAGCGAGCGAGAGAGGAAGAAGAAGGAAGGAAGGGCGCGGCGAGCACACCAGCTTTCAGCCTGACGAGCTAACCGTCGCTTTTTCGCGGGTATGAAGATCGATTTTCTCTCAGTCCTGTATTGAGATTAAAGACATGGGGGAACAGGTTGGTGTTTGGCTCCGGGCGGCGGTGCTGGCGGCCCTGCTGATCTCTGTTTTAGCCGAAGATAAATACTTCGCTGCTGGTGGTAAACTGGAGCTGAGGCCTCAACCATCAGCAGCCATAACCAACATCCTGTGGAAACACAACGGCAATCTGCTGGCAGAGTGGGTGCAGGGAAAAATTGAGCTGACATACTATGGGTCTTTTAATGGCCGCACTACCCTGAACACAACCACTGGACGATTGGAAATCAAGAACATGGTAGAAGCTGACGCGGGGCAGTACGTAGTGGAAATCAACAGCCATGTCCAGAGTCCGAGCTATGATGTTAAAATGATCAAAGAAGTGACCAAGCCTGAGGTGGTGTTGCGACCAGTGTCCTGTAATGAGGATTCAGAGGAGTGCACGCTGTCCTGTGATGGAGACATTGCAGGGGCCAAACCTGTGACCTACAGCTGGAAGGAGGGAGCCGGAGACTGGAAGGAGTCGGGAAAGGACATGAAAATCACCAAGACTAACACAGGTGTTAAAACCTTCTCCTGCAAGATGGAGAACCCGGTCAGTGAGAAAGAAAGTGAACCCCTAGACAACCCGTTCTACATTGCGGCTGCAGAAAGCTCTTCAGCTGGAACTATAGCTTTTTCGGTTATATTTCCCCTAATCGTAATCATCGCAATTGCAGTTGTGTTTGTACTCATCAAGAAGGGTGTAATCCCGAAATTCTGGAGCGCTAACGATCGAGAGCAAGTTCCCACTGTGATACCATCTGGAAATGGAGATGCAGCATCTAATGTCAAAAACTCACCTGATGCTCTATAACTCAACCCACAAAATCCAAAATCACAATCCTAAGGGACTGGATGAAGTTGTGGAGCTCTTGCCTCATGATGCCTTTGGCCCTCACGTGTTTTTATTAGCATCATGGACTGTTACTTTACAGGAGCAAGAAGAACGACTTAGTTAATCCCCCAAAACAATGGAACAGAGGGACATCATGTTTTTTTTGTTTGTTTGTTTGTTTTCTTAAAACTGTGTGTAGCTTATCAGGCTATCGCTATGACATTCTAAGGTAGAGTAAGATGGGAGGATAGATGCTCTTGCTCTTCTCTCCTTTAGTGTCCATTTAGCCACATTTCAGCATTTCTCTTCACGTGTTAACACAAATCCCAAAGAATGTACTAACAATTGCAGCCCAGATCTTAAAGAAAAATGTTTTTATTTCTGCTACGCCTTGATGAAATGACGTCTGTGAAGATTCTCAGTCATCCAGGGCATAATTATCCAAAGACTGTTAAAGTCAAGGGCTACTGGACTTGGTTGAAGATACTGGAAGATATTTCGTCTGACTTAATGGTAGGGAAACTCAGCTATTTAACCTCTGTGGGGTCATCGATACCACTGAACTGTTGACCCTTGACTTTTGACTTTGGATATATCAGAAGACCTGAATGATGCTGACTCTCTGGTGTTGATGGATTAATGCATTGAAGCATGTTCTTTAAAAAACAACAACTTTATAATAACTTGAAGAAATCCAAACGTCATGTAAAGGAATGTTGGCAATGTGTCTTGTTAAATCATGGATCATGTGTTTGTTGGCTCTACATTGTATTATAAACATCTTATCGCACCTGTATTTGTAATTTGCTGGTGACTTTAAGCGCATGTCCACAGCTAAGGCAAAGCATGTCTCTGCATAGGGACCATATGTATATCAGGGCTGCAGCAAGTGATTATTTTATTATTATTGCTTATCTCGATTCGTTTTTAGGTCCAGAAAATTGTGAAAATGTCAGTCTTTGACAAAGCCATAGGGGATGTCCTCAGACACATCTTCTATCCACCATCCAAATATATTTAGTTTACTGTCACTGAGGAGGAAACAAACCAGAAAATATTCACATTTAAGACGCTGGAATGAGAGAAATTTGACATTCTTTCTTTAAAATAAGATACGAAATAGTTGGCAATTAATCACCTAGTTGTTGCTGCTCTAGTGTGTGTATATGTAATGAATCAAAAATAATGTGGCTCAATCTGCTTAAAGTTATTGAACTATCATCCATCCCTTTTCCATGCACTGGTTTAAGTGATTGTTTATTTAAGGTTTTGGGTCTTATCTAAAAACAATTATTGACGCCACTTCCCGTAACTTATTGTACTTAGCAAATGTTTGAATTATGGTTAGTTTTTGTGCCTTATAAATAAACCTGTCACATCGTCACACAGAGTCTTTAGTCATTATTTCTGAAATGGACGCAGGAAACGAGGCCGGAAGTGCGTAAAGATGAAAAAGGAACGAAGCCGGAAGTGAGCGCGGATCACAATCGCGCAGCTCTTTCCTGTGTGATGCTACATCAGAGAGCTGCCGGGCCGCCCGACCTGGGATGGATTTAGAAGAAGCTTTTCAAGTTGTGGGCGAGTTTGGACCCTACCAGCAGCGGGCGGTGGCTGTTCTTGTTCTGACCCAGGTTAGTGGATTTGTCTAATAACGTTACGTGAGAACCAGAGAACGCCCCTGACAGTGCTAACTTAGCGCTACGTGGCTTTCCAGTCTCTGTCGGAGGACTTTTTAAGGGTTTTATTGTGGCCACAGGATGTAACATTTGGTGCTGAAACATTTTAACGCTTAAGCAATCACTATATTTTTACAGTTTCTCTATGTAAAAGCGCAGGATGTGCACTTTCCTGGAGAAATAGCTGTAAACCAGACTTCCTTGAAAAAACTACGTGAATAGTGCAGCCTTGTTTATCGGCAAACTTAACTTCGCAAATCAAGCAGTCCATAACTCAACACGTATATGAGCTGCTATTTAACTCAACAGACCATACTTTGCCTACTAAAACATAAATCATTCCAACATGGCCAAATATCATCCCGCCGCTCCGGAGAACTTGCAAGTTAAATTTTTTATTGACAAGCATTGTGAAACACGTGTAAAAATTACATTTATTTAAAATAAATGACTCGTAGCAACGTCAAACCTTTGCCGAATTGATCACAACATTCCACATATTCTAAATAATTGTAAGTATTTTCCCACTTCGTCTGTATTGTCCCAAATATCAAATTTAATTTCAAACCTCAGCATCTTTTAATGAAGTTCGTCAAAACCTCCGTTGCGGTTAAGCTAACTAAGCTAGCTAATAGTCGTTAAACGTAACCGCACTCAATAAAAGTTCCCCTGATGGTGATTAGATGGTAGATACATGATGAATTTATTTTTTTCATATATCTATTATGCTTGATTTGTTTGCCATCTTTTGATTCCCAGTGATTTGTAGAGTTGAGCGCACTGATTAACTTGAAATCGATCACCGAGTGCAAAACACCAACGTTACATCTCCTTTAAGTCTATTTAGCCTTCATATTTTTTTTGTGTTAACTACTATATTAAGTTATTACAATTCGTCTTTAAAGCCTCTTATGTCAAATCCCATTTATCCAGCGCCATGGCAGAATACAGGTAGTCATGACAATAATCAACAAACCGCTTGTGTTGCACATTGTCACTTTTAAAAACATTCAGAAGCGTGGATTCAGTTGTTTTGACAGGTTGTATGATGCAGGACAGATCAGTGTGTGAGTCTGGTATTGGCCTTGTTAGAACAATACCTCAATAAAATGCAGTGGATCCTGTTCCAGCCTGCATTCATGATGGGTTTTGTTGTCTTAATTACAGGCAAGAATACAGGAGGGTTGTGTGTTTTAATATGTGTTGTCAGGTTTGGAAAGCAGTACATTGTTAGTTGCAGTTTTAATGGTGATAAAGTGTTTATTCTACTAGAACTGTCTCTCAGCACATTGGCACTGATTTGTTTTGATAGTCTTAATATGATAAGACAAATAATAGATTTAAACTACATGTGATATACTGTAGATGTTATCTTAAATAAAGTTGATAAGTTACTCAAACGACGTGAGGCGCACTGGATTTATACTCTGCAAACATTGGCTCCTTGAGGACTTAATGATGAGTTAGTTTTCTGGTGATTGTGAACATTATGTTCTCTGTCGGCTTTGTTACTGACATCATAACTGACAAATAGCAGCAAATACTCATATTGAAGAAGATGAAACCAGCAATGTTTCACGTTGTTGCTGATGTCAATTTATTGTCTTTCGACACACTAATCGATTAATTGACTAGCCTAATCGTTACAGCTCTACCTGAGTAATTCCCTGTCCAGCTGTAAACAGTGTTGGATGAACATATCGTATCAGGACCATTAAGCATTGTGTTCATTTATAAATGATCCTGCATGAACATTATAAGGACCTTTTTAATGTGTTTGTTGTACTAAATATAATAAATAATGTGGAGGTTTGTAAGTCATATTTATGTTGATGACTTTTTCTCTCAGTTTTTTGTTTTTTACTTAACAGTGTGACATTTTTCCCTTGTGAATCTTTAGTGAGGTCACATGATATTTCCTCTATTTATCTATTGATGTATCAGGTAACAGCTGAGATCTGAAACTGAAAACGTGTGTGTCTATGAACGGATTTGATTTGTTCTAAATGTTTTGTGAATATATACGCACCCGTCTCACGTTACAGAGGTGCAAGGTCATTTTCTGTTCTGAATCCTAGTAAAGTGAGAGATAAAGCACGGTGTGTGCAGCAGCCAACAGCTAGGCCTGCAGCTTGTGTAAAAGCCCAGCAGCTGATGGGAAAACAAATGGTCCCAGATCTGTTTTGTTTGGCCCTCCTCCTTCCTGATGGCCAGAGTGGAAACTCTGCATGAGCAGCAGTGTTGACCCAACCATTGTTTTGGAGGGATTTTCAGCTAACAATATCATGGAATCGGCCAAAATGTTGATGCCATTTAAAAAAACAATGGGGCCTTTCCCAACATTGTAAGCGTTTTTGCCCACAGAGGAACAGAAAAACGATCTTGCTATGTTTTGGTGTTAACAGGCGCTCTTTCTGTCTCCTCTGTGTCGGTGTTTCAGCGAGGGCAGAGTTCAAAGCCTCCTTCTCACACACGCACACACACACACACGCCATCATATCAAAGACGACGCTAGCGAGACCTCATCACTTCAACAGACTCTCAGAAGTAAAACCACACCGGCAGATGCGAGGCGGAGTCAGATATTCAGTTTAAAAATAAATTAAAACACTTATGTCTGGTCTAGCTGTGTAAACAAGACGGAGCGCTGCCCGTGTAGCCATTTATAAACCACCTCATACCGTACGTTCAGCAGCAAACTGAGGCTGTCAAGTTACAACCTATTATAGTATTTTTAATATCCTACTGTTACAATACATTCATTGTAAATTGTCCCTATAAATAATTTCACATACATTTGAACACTTCTATATGCATATTTACATGATACATCAAATTAACTGATGTTGATTCAATTTGTAATAAATTTGCTGTTGACATTTTATTCATCCACCACGTGATTACACACTCTGTCTGATGACACAGTGCCCTTCATTTTTTTTTTAAACACAGAATTCAGGAAAATTAAAACAGAAAAACGCATAATTTGGAAATATATAAAGGGCTTCAAAGGGCCCTGTCCACGGTCTTTGCCCTCTGAACTTTGTTTCTGTGTTTCAGGTGTACATGGCCTGTCAGTCCATGCTGATCGTTCTGATTGGATCCACGCCGAAGTACCGGATCGAGCAGCTGGACGGCGTCGGCAGCAGCCAGCGGGAGCTCGTTACCTTTACAGAGGACACCGACTCCATAGTGACCGAGGTGAGGGAGTTCACGTGCATTTTCACTTTTAGCGTCAGTGAAGCTTAAATCCACAAACACTGGATGGTTGGTTTCTGCTGAGTGGTTTCTGCTGCTCTCTGTGTTCCCCAGTGGTTTCTCATCAAGCATCAGGCCTATAAGGTCAGTCTAGCAGGGTCGCTGTTCTTCGCCGGGCTTCTGGTCGGGAACATCGTCTTTGGGCCGCTCTCGGACAGGATCGGCAGGAGACCTGTCTACCTGACAGGTGAGCGAAAACCACACGCCGTGATTTGTCTCAGTGAGTTAGTCCTGGGGCTGTTTGTCTAGTAGTCAACGGGCTGGATTTAGAAATTCAGAGTCTCATATTTCTCTCCGGATCAGGTATTACAAGTCACGTCACATTACTTACATTCACTCTAATCTCACTCTTCTTCTTTCACGCAGGCCTGTTTTTCGAGGTGATCTTTGGCTATGTGACCGCCTTCGCCCCCAGCTACGAGGTGTTCGCCGTGTCTCGCCTCCTTGTGGGGCTGATGAACGGCGGCATCGGCCTCGTCTGCTTTGTCCTCACTCAGGAGTACGTGGGCAAGTCGTACTGGGCCATGACGGGTACGAAAAACACACAAACAACCCGGTCGAGCATCAGTTTTTATTAATGACTTCTGCCAAATAAGTGCTGAAATTCGATCGAGTCGATCAGTTTTGGATATTTATCTGATAAAGTGTTGAATGTTTTCTGGTTACAGCTTCTGAAATGGCTGCTTTTCTTCTTTGGTATATTGAATGTAGAGTTTTAGAGCGATTTGAGAAAACATATCGGCGCGTTCCTTCGCTGTTGTATTGAGTATTTATTCCTCTGTTCTTCAGGGACGTTGACCAGCATGACCTTTGCCGTCGGCATCGCCCTGTTCGGAGCTCTGGGCTACTTCATCCAGCCGTGGAGGAACCTGGCTATGGCGTCCAACTCGTCCGGCGTCCTGTTCCTCCTGCTGTCTGTGTGAGTACAAACCTCAGAGAGACGAGTCGCCACCGCCTGCATCCAGAAAAAAGCAAACAAATAAAAATAGACTGGTGGGTTTTAGAAGCATTGAAACACATGAAACAAAATATCATGTAATATAAATTACAATTCAATCAGAATACCTTAAATATAACAAACTGAAAGGAGCATACCAGGGTTTTTTTCTACAAGTCACACAAGTCTTTATACTAGTGGTGGACTGATACTGATATTTAGAGAGCAGGATATACACTGATATCAAAACAAAGTCATTTATAATTCTTTTATTCCTGCAGAGTACAGTCTAATATACATGTTATCTCAGTACGTGGCCTTTTATATCACTTTTTTTTTCAAACCATGCTGATGTGTTTTAAATTTTTGATCTTGTGGTAAAACGAAAACATTATAAAACAACAACAAACTCATTTTCACACCCCACAGAAATGAATGGAAACCAATTAAAATAGATATGTAAATAAAAAGAGATTTAAAAAAAAAATACATAAATAAATGTCTTAACACTGTAAAACAAGTATTGAAAAAATATTAAGGATGCATGTAAATCCTGTAAACAAGATTGTGACTGTGGCTCAGGAGACCAAGCGGGTTGCCCGGTAATCGGAAGGTCGGCAGTTCAATCCCCGGCTCTTTGGGAAATCTTGAGAGTAATCTGCAGGAGTTGTTGTTGTTGTTATCGTGGTGATGTCAGGAGTATTAATAATGTAAAAAAATGTAAGACGACTTCTAAAGGAAAAATACATACAATAAAAGAAACACTCCACACAGACCATCTGTTGTGACAGTTTCCGCGGAGAAAGCTCATCTAGCAACATTAAGGCCACCAAAAACCCATCATGCATCACTATCTTGACGCAGCAGTCGCACCTTTCGCGGAAAACATCTGTTGTTTTGTGAATATGTGCACGCCGTCCACTCCTCGAATTACATCGGCGTAACGACTCCTCTGGTCTTTTTCCCTCCAGCACTCTTCCCGAGTCGCCCCGCTGGCTGTATTCGAAGGGTCAGACGCAGCGAGCAGAAGAGGTGAATAGTACAAATATTACAAGTACTGTGTACTGTATATACGTTCTTTCCAGACATTTTGTGCTGGAGCTCAGTGGAAAACGAAGGTTGACGAAGACTCGTGTTAAAAGAATCTGACCGCATTCACAGGGTCCATCTGCAACTCCTGAACTGTGTATCGTTGTATTTAAATATTGTCATATTCCCTTTCTTTCTTAAGGGATGGCCCTGAATTTAGCCAGCCTGTGTCTGGGTTCCTCTTAACTTAACAGCGAGGTAACTTAGTCGGTAAACGTCTCGTCTTCGTAGGTGCTGCGCTACATGGCGCTGAGGAACGGCAACCCTGCCAACAACCTGGTTTTGAAACGCGTCTGCGCCGCTAAAGCCGGAAACCGTGACGGCAGGGGGGCAGGTGTCCTGCAGCTGGTGATCCATCCGGTCCTCCGTCTGAGAACCATGGTGCTCATGTATGTCTGGTGAGTAGAGCACCACAGAAGAAGAACAAAGTGTGCGAGAGATGTTGGTGCAGGTGCTGTAGCCCAAAGCTGCTAAGGGATGCTGCTGTTACTACTGCAGTATTACTACTACTACTAATACAGCTACTTCTATCACTTCTATCATTGCTACCAGTACTGCAAATAAAATACCCACGATTCCTCCAGTTTCTGCTTAAGTTACATAAGATTTTTCTGCTTCTTTAAATTCATCATGAGGTTCTTTTTGCTCTTTAGAAAATGATCCTTTTGTTGTTTGTAATCTTTTAACGGCTATTTGATGGATCTCACAAATGTTTTTTTTTTACATATCGTTGAACAGAGAAGGCTGAAGAGGAGAAAATATTTATACAAATGCATTTTCTGGGTTGGTTTTGTATCCACAAATATTTTACTTTACAGAAATCTTCTGTATTCCATCCTCCAGTCTTGTCTGAAGTTACAGACTGACTGTAGGAATAAACAAAACCTTTTGCTTTTGGACAGATGGAAGGTGAATCTTTTAAAGTAGTCGGGGAATTTAAGATGCTGTATAACCATAAAGACATGTGGTTTGGGCCGTAGTGTTATCAGCAACAGTTTGGTTTCGCTTTTTAGAGTAACAGATCAGTTTAGTCTGATTAGTTTTTTGTGTGTGTGTGTTGCAGGTATGCGTGCAGTCTGGTGTACTACGGTCTGACTCTGGGGGCCAGCGAGATGTCTGGTAGCCGTTATATGAACGTAGCCATGTACGGCCTGGTGGAGCTCCCCGCCTACCCGCTCTGTATATACTTCATCAACAAACACTGGTGAGACACACACACGCAATAATACACACTATGTAGTTCAGAGAGTCTGTGTAACACCTCAGTGTTGGAGAAGTCTTTGATTGGCCCAGATCCATGCACAGTACAAGTGTAGGCTGTAAGTGTTATTTGCACGGTACAAAATATTTTAATAAAAATACCAAAACTAAAACTCTGTCAACAGCATCGTGTTTCTGTTTTGCATGACTGATGAGACCCAATCAGAGAGCCGTCTTCACTAAAACGCTCTCCGGAGCTTCAAAACAAAAACGCAGTAGTCTGGATGGGGCCTTAATTATAAACTTTGTGGAGTTGTTTGTATTTAATCTGCTGATCTGTACATGTGTATATTTCCATCTTAAGTTTAAATTAGTTTGTTTTAAGAAAATGTTGAAAGCTCGAGGCAGATAGCGTTGTGAGGTGTCCTGGTTTGAGCCTCCACTGATGTGATCTGTGTGTCTGTTGTTGCGCAGGGCCGGGAGGAGGAAAAGCATGGCGAGTTTCCTGTGTCTGGCCGGCTCTGCCTGCCTCTGCACCACGTTCATCCCCGAAAACGCAGGTGAGACATTAAAAACAAGGGAATATCAGAAACAGCTTTATTTATACAAGTAGTTTTTTGGTGACGAGGTGCATAACAATATGAAATTGACAAGGTATCCAAGTTATAGAATAAGTCCAGAGTCCGTGTCAGTGAGGGTCCCAGGCCTTGTTGATGAGGCCAGATGGGAAGAAGCTGTTCAGATGGCGTGAGGTTTTTGGCCCGATGGACCGCACCCTCTTGCCAGAGGCGATACGATGTACAGTACGTCTGGGCGTGCAAACAACACAAAACCCCAGCAGGACCTGAGGAGTTTAATTTGAAGTAATTCATACCAGAAATGATGTGAAGGAAGCAGAATGAAAACCTGGCGGCACAGCTGTTCTGTGAGGATGATGTCACCACGTTGCACAACCAGAGTCCGTTTAAAAAAACAAGAAGACGGCATTTTTAAGATGATGATCCCCTGGTTTTTTATCTAATCATTTTACTTTTTGGTCTTTGACTAACGCTCTTATCTCAACGAGCCGACCTGGAATTAATTCAACGTTAGATTAAGATTAGATAAGATTAAGATTAGGACGTTGAACAAACTGTTTGTTTGTTTCAGGCTGTAGTTTTTTGATATTGCAGTGACCCATAAGGAATGATTATAATGGGGGTTTTGCTGCTCAACGTGATGTTTATTATTATTATTATTATTGGCATATGAATTTACTCAATGAACACAAATGCAAATGGCTGCAGAACGTAAAGATGATACCTGCCGCTCCTCAGATGTGCTTCAAGAAATCCGTTTCTCTCGTCCTAGTGTTTCAAACTAATTCTTTCAAATATGGTCCAGATGTATAAATACTGATTTAAGCATTTGAGTTTTAGTATCCTGAATTTGCTCGGCCCGTATTTTGTGACTTGTAAGGTAAATATGGGACTGTGTGTTTTCTTTCTGTTTGCAGGAGCCTTGCTGAACGTTACGTCGTTGGCGCTTCTGGGAAAACTGATGGTCAGTGCAGCGTTCAACATCGCCTACGTGTACACCTCTGAACTCTACCCGACAGTTATCAGGTGAACTAAGACTCATTTATTCACACTGCCTGAAGTAAACCAAGTGTGCTTTAAGTGCTTCTTTTTTATTTTTTTATTTTATTTAAATGATTTTTTTTTTGTGTTTTTCAGGAACGCTGGTTTGGGAGTTTGTTCCATGTCGTGCAGAGTCGGAGGAATCCTTGCACCGTTTGTTCCTTCCATGGTAAGGGCGTTTAGCTTTTGTAGCTTCTCAATGAAACTGATTCTCTCTGGATGACATTTGAGCCAATGTCAGCAAGTACAAGAACAGGGGAATTTAAACAGGCGTTGTATTATGACCTTTTACTGACTTGTGTTAGAAGCCAGAAGGAATGGATAGTGCGTTTTTTTCTAAACTCCTCCTGTTTTTTTTCCCGGGAAGAGAAAATGTGGAATGTGAGTTTTTGTCTTTCGTGGATATCAACTGCATTCCTCTGGCAGGATTAACAAAATTACAACACGGTGCAGGAAGTCACGGCACGTTTCAACAACAAGGAAATTCAAAGTGCTTTACAGAAAACAAAAGCAACATTTAAATAGAAACTCAACAGGACAGATGCCATAGTTTTCTGGATTAGAGCAACGAATGTCTTCTCGGGGGGGGAAAAGAGGAAACGCCGCTAGATGATTCATGCTGAAATCAGTTTGATATGACTAATCAGTCTGGCAAAGCTTTCAGCCAGCTGGGTGGAGTCGCTCAGTTGTCATGGAAGTGGTTTCAAAAAACAACAGGGAAGGTTTCAAAGCTCAGACTGAACCTTCAATGAAATTATTAATCCAGCTGTATTCATGCGGTTGTTCATGTGTTACGTCTGAAGACGTCCCTTTCTCTTTGTAATTCATGTGATACTCTGGCTAATTGTTTTTCATAGTTATCATATTAGTATTATAATAATAATCAATGCATTTTATTACCGGACATAAAGAGGAATTTGGTTTAGAATACGTTTGTATAAATTATTATTAGACTTTTTATTGTTTTAAAATAATTTGCTTGTGCATTATGGACTCTGAAGTCATCTGTTTAGTTTGTCTAGCAGTCAGTAACCCTGCGTCTTCATTTTTAAAATGACTTTGCCATGTGACACTTTTTAAATGATGTACACGATGTTACACGAGAGTTTCACTTTTACATGAGAGTTTACTTTGTAACTGCACACGCGGTGCGAGATACTAAGATGGTAAACTGAACTCAGCTGAGTCATGGGAGCAGTAGGTGTAACTTGAACCTTTAATATGTAGTGACGCCTAGTGGTGGCTTATGTTACTTCAACGAGACGTAGCAACTAAACCTCAGGCACAGTTTAAATCTGAATACACAGCAGATTTCTGACCTAAGGATGCAGCAGCAGCCACTTTTTATGAATTATGATTCAATTTCTGTCCTTTCAGTGTCAGACTAGTGTGAGCTGCACACTCAGTGGTGCACCAAAGAGCTCAGTCTTTGTATTTATATTGATTTATTTAGAGATTTATCCAGACTCCACAGGTCTGGAGCCAGAAACACCTGCAGAAAGAGACAGAAGGAGAGGAGAAAGCACAAAAGCTAAAGGAGAGGGAAGAAGTCGAGTTAGTAATTAATAGGATAAAAATGCAAACAGAGGAGGAGGGAGATGGCTCATGGGAAGTGTCCCGGCAGTCTTGGCCTGGTTCAGGACTCACCTGAGCCAGCCCTAACTATAAGCTTCATCAAAGAGGAAAGTCTTAAATGTGGAGATCTGCCGCCTGAAGCCAAACTGGAACCAGGTTCTCTCTTTTTATTAAAGCTCACTCGTGTGTTAACAGGGCTTTGGTTGTGTAAGTCGTTTACTGCACCTGCTTTATTGATTTATTTCCATACAATTGAACCCAGCATACCATTAAAAACATAATGTACAATAGTGCAGGTGGTAGCAGCAGATACGATATATAAATAATCTTAAAGAATAACAAATGTTGGGGAACAAAGTACATCTTGTATATGGTTGTGAGGTATCTACTGTATGTTTAGACAATCACCTTCCCTGCAATGGTAATAATAGTGGAGAGCTTGTTTTTGCTCTTTACACTCATGCAATTATAAAATGCTTTCCACCACTGCCATTTCAAATATGTGTTGGCTCACACATAGACTTCCTGGTAAGAAACCGTTGCCGATTGGCTCTCTGGGCTCATAAAAGGTTTGGCTCTGATCGGTGATTGTGCCCAGGTGTGTAAAATACAGCTTATGCAGACATGTCTGATTGTCATTGTACAGAACATTTATGTTTACCGTTTCCTCAGTTTTTCTGATGCCATTGTGTGTTTGTGTTGCAGCGGGCTCTCCACACCTCCATGCCTTTCACTGTGTTCTGTCTGAGCGGCCTGTCTGCAGGCTGCCTGGGCCTCCTGCTGCCTGAAACCCTCAACGGACCAACAACAGATACTCTGGAGGAGCTCGGCAGCCCTATCCACAGCCGAGTGCTGGAGAGCAAGGTGACGAAACAACACCGTACTAATACAGATGCGCATATCTTTAAACGGTGTACTGTCAGGTAGACTGTCCTTCCCACAGCACAACAAGTACGACCAGTACAAACAGTAAATTTAAAAGAATACTTTTACCTCACAGAACATGAGTGTGGCTGTTCTTCTGCTGCCTCAGTCAGGTAGTTATTGTGTGAATTAGGTGTTTCAGGGGTCAAAAGTCACAAAATAACTAACTAACTAAACTAACCGGCTGAGGCAGCTGTAGACCAGAGAGATAAAATTACTGTTTTGGTCAAAGGAGTCTGGCGGCTTTGATGAGAGAGTTATGGTGGCTGTTTCTGGTTAAAACAAAAGGGTCTTACCCTTTAAAAAGGGCTATCTATGTAGGGATCCTTTCCATTATGTTGTCAGACATTTATAATAACAGCCCAGTTTTGCTGCTTCTGACTGCAGCACGCTCGCTTAGTTACAAACACATGGGTCCAGGTAACACTTAAAGCTTCTTCGAGTCTGCAGTGGACGCCAAAAAATTCAGAGTTCAGCCCCAGTCTGATAATAGCGAATGAAAAGCTTCACTAAGACTCCAATATGTACTGTATATCAAGAGATTAAAATGAAATCTGGATGGATGGTCGTAGTATTCTGCTGTTGCTTCATGTGTTCGTAGTCAGGAAATGGAATCAGATTTGTTTTGACACACAACAGAGTAAGGTACTACAAAAAAAAATTAGTCTCAAGCAAAGTGAAGATGATGCTTGACTGTTGCAGTTCTTGGACAGGCACACTACGTAATACAATGAACTACTGCACGCACTATAAAGTGGAGCTATATTCTGTTCACATATCCAAACCTTTATATTACACTGAAGAAAATTATAAACGCAGCAATTTTGTTTTTGCCCCCATTCATCATGAGCTGAACTCAAAGATCTAAGACTTTCTCTATGTACACAAAAGGACTATTTCTGTTCACAAGTCTGTCAAACTCTGTTAGTGAGTCTCCTTTGCCGAGATAATCCATCCACCTCACAGGTGTGGCATATCAAGATGCTGATCATACAGCATGGGTATTGCACAGGTGTGCCTTAGGCTGGCCATAATAAAAGGCTTTCGCTGTATTGGAGGGTTCCGGGGGAGTCCGTAAACCAGTCAGTATCTGGCGTGACCACCATTTGCCTCACGCAGTGCAACACATTTCCTTCTCATAGAGTTGATCAGGTTGTTGATTGCGGCCTGTGGAGTGTTGGTCCACTCCTCTTCAATGGCTGTGTGACGTTGCAGTCAGGTTGAGACCGCGATGAGGACGACGAGAATGCAGATTAGCTTCCCTGAGACGGTTCCTGACAGTTTGTGCTGAAATTCTTTGGTTATGCAAACCGATTGTTGCAGCAGCTGTCTGGGTGGTTGGTCCCAGACGATCTTGGAGGTGAAGATGCTGGATGTGGAGGTCCTGGCCTGGTGTGGTTACACGTGGTCTGCGCTTGTGAGGCTGGTTGGATGTACTGCCAAATTCTCTGAAACGCCTTTGGAGACGGTTTATGGTAGAGAAATTAACATTCAATTCACAGGCAACAGCTCTGGTGGACATTACTGCAGTCAGCATGCCAACTGCACGCTCCCTCAAAACTTGCGACATCTTTGGCTTTGTGCTGTGTGATGGAACAGCACATTTTGTAGTGGCCTTTTATTGTGGCCAGCCTAAGGCCTTTTATTGTGGGCAGCCTAAGGCACACCTGTGCAATACCCATGCTGTCTGATCAGCATCTTGATATGCTACACCTGTGAGGTGGATGGATTATCTCAGCAAAGGAGAAGTGCTCACACAGATTTTGACAGATTTGTGAACAATATTTAAAGAAACAGGCCTTTTGTGTACATAGAGAAAGTCTTAGATCTTTGAGTTCAGCTCATGATGAATGAGGGCAAAAACCAAAGTGTATAATTATATAATTTATAATATTATATAATATTATAAGTTATAATTTTGTTCAGTGTAGAAACACATTTAATCTACATGGCTGTGTATGCTCAAATTAACAACATTTTAATGCTGTATAAACTTAAATTCTATCCATTTTCTGCAGTGCAAGAGATCAAACTAACTCTGTACAGATGTGCTATGGCTGACAGAATAATAACAACCTTCTGTGTGTAATTTCTCAAAATAGTAGGATACTGCAGTGTACTTCACTAAAAACCATCTGTAAGCAAGGCTGACCAGGAAGCTAAATGAAGACTTTCATCACGTCAAAGCTGTCTCATAACTTTTTTTTGTCCCCAGGCTCATTTGTATGAAGACGACAAACTGAAGTCGAACCACAAATGAAGCGTCGTCTTCATCACTGGAGACGGACTGTCCTCACCTCATTCTGTGTGTGTGAACTGCTGCCTCAAAACGGTGAACTGTCCCTTTTTTAATTAACTTGAAGGACTGATCACAATGTTCCCCTTTAAATGTTTGAGATCTCTGACATGTCAAACGGGGCCGGGACGTAGACGCTGACCTTCAGGGGGAAGCCGTTATCGACCGACAGCTCCTCTTTTTTATCACATTTTACAGAAAAGCCGGACAGTCGACCCCCCTGACTGTCACTATGGTGTTTGTGCCTTATTAGGAGGGAGACAGCCGAGAAAAGACGGGACAGACGTGTGACTTACTGTCCAGAGATGCTGCGAAAATCAAACGTGCTGCTAGCTAACGTGTAATTGAACGGTTGGTTTGAAAAAGGACAGCGTTTCCTCTCCAAGAGTTTCCAAAATGGAGTTAGTAGACATGACATACATGCTCGTTTTAAACGTGTTAATATTCCTTAAAACACACCAATGTTAGATTTTTAGGACCACGCTGATTTTCAAGAGGAAATGTGCTCGAAGCTCAATCACAAGGTAAACTGTCCTGTAAACATGCTAAAGTGTTAGCATACAGTGCTGGACTTCACCCACCTTTTAATCCGTTTGGATGCCGCCGTACAGGATGTATTTCTTTTTTTTTTTTTTTGAGTTTCAACGTGTAGACGGCAGGAAAACGGTAATAAAGCGGACTGTGTGAGTTATTGAGAGAAAGGCAGCTTGATTTGATAAGATGATGACTTTAATGATCAGGCTATTTGGTCACACGTACTCGTTTCAGGGAATAAGTATTGTTTTAAATATCTTTTGAAGCAGCTTCTCCAGAGCTACGTGAGCTTCGCCATGAATAACTACATGAGCTACCGTGACCACATTAAAAGTCCACAATATTAGTTGACTGAAATTAATTTCTAAGGACCAAACATGCCTCCTTTTTTATTTAAATCAGAGATACAAATAGAAGAATAGAATTTTCAACCTATTAGTGTTTATATCAAGCTTCACAAGACCCTTTACCAGTTTTAAATTAAACTAAGTTACTAGAAACTCTAATTAAAATAAGAAACTCAAATATAACGCCTGACAATCATCTAATTAATAAAGCCAAACCATTTGAGTCATAATCAGCTTGCGTGTAGTTGTGCGGGACCAAGTGGGATGATTTATGTTTATTTATGTTTTCTGTGATCAAGGTCTTTTGTGTCTGTTATTGTTTGCCTGCTTGTGACAGTTGGATGTGAGCTTTGTTGGATGACTGACGTTTATGACAGGCACAAAGCCAGAGGGAGCTGGTGAATGTTTGTGGTAGTGATCCAGGACATTTGCAGCAGAATGAAACGAAACACGCCAATGCATAAAATAAGCGGACACAACAGGTCGCGCTCATTTCTAACGGGGACCAATGTGAGTAAATAAGGATGCACCGATCTGACTTTTTTCAGTCCCGGTACAGATACTTGGGCTTTGAGTATCGATCCGACACCAGTGTTAAATTAATAAGCTGCATTCCTCACTGTGAGAAGGAGACTGGTGACAACATCAGGCTTGACTTAGACATTGCTTCCTAACTGTTGAACAGTTTTTTGAAAAAATATCTAATTGTGTTTTGACTGATTATTGCGATATGATTTGTACGGCAGAGTGTGAGGGCCACATTAAGGAAGAAATGCTACAGAGGTGTCCTGGCCTAGAATGTTTTTCAATGAAAATGAGAATCATGATCATTACAGTAATGATGTAAAATGATAGTTCCCTCCAATATAACAAATAATATTAGGGCCACATAAAAAAAAAAGAAATATGAGGATGAAGATTTATTTATTTTGTAAAGTGAAAACGTTGAAATGGTACATAAATCGTCATCCTCAATTTTCTTTTCCGCAATGTGGCTCTAATACTGTTTGTAAGTAGTATTTGTAAAATGCTATTTGTGACATTGGAGCATCATTATTGTCATTTAAATGATTATGGTTGGATTTATTTTCAGGATCTTCCTAAACAAAGGTGTTTTCTTAAGTCTTTAGAATATGATGTGTAGGCCAGGACACCTCTGCAGCGTGACAATATTTAATGGTAATAAAAATGGTATTTTTAAACACATTTTGCCGTTAATATTGCACCTTCTCCCGGCCATAAAGCGATTTCAGTTAATTGTTCAGCCCTATTACTAACGTTGTAAAACATAATGTTATTTTAGCTCTCCTAGTAAAAATGTTCGGGTCTACCGGCGCACTGCTGACACATCCTGTAGTTCTCCTTTAACTGAATTGATTGGCCGATACCTGATCCAGCCGTTTGAGTCAGTATCGGGCCGATATCCGTTATCAGTATTTATCGGTGCATCCTTATGTATAAACAACAAACATCGTAATCAGTTTGAACCACCACTCTGTAGCAAGTTTCTCTTTTTTATGTGTGTGTGCATTAAACCATTTTATCAAACCATTACTACCTGTTATTGAGGCTGAGCTGCTGAACTGACGTAACATCCTGCATGATTGATGATACATGATTTCATGTAAAGTCCGAAGAGTTTTACAATCGACAACAGATGGAAAAACACTTGACCAACATTCTGCCTTCTGTGCCTTTAAACCGTAAAGATTTCAAATGTGAAGTGCTAATTTCAATGTTTCCTAAGATGTTTGATATGCCATCATTTTGTACCGTGTATACAATCAAGCTATAACTATGTGTATATTGTAGATATACTGTATGTTGTACAATGTGTATGGATATTTAAGTTAAAGCCAGTAAACGGTTGAAAACTTCCTAAATCCAGTTTTTACACGTCTCATTTTGTTCACCGTGATGACACTCGGCTCACACTGTTGTCTTACTACCTACAATTTAACTTTGTGTCTCCTATCATTTAGTTTTCTAGTCTCATCCTGCAATACCAGCAGAAATAACCTGGAAATAACCTAACTCTGCAGTCACATGAAGTGTGCTGAAATACAACACCGCCAGACTCGAATCATACTCCCATGCCACTAAATCCCTGCTCCTGTCTCCCCAGCTGTGTACTCTATGGAAGATTTTGTTTGCTGCTAAAATTGTGCATACCAATATAAATGTTCAAACTTGTGTCAGTATGGACATGATACACATCGTTAGATCACTTTGATTTTCCAGAATTCAGTCATTCAGTCCATTTGACAGAAACCCTGAGCACCAAAGTCCTTCAGATTTACCGGCATGATAAAGGAACTGCAGACCTGTCTCACACATAGGCAGGATGGTTAGCTCTTTTATTGACCGTAGCGCATTGATTGTTGCGCGGTAGCGTCCACACACGCTACATTTTCCCAAACATTTCTGAAGGATCAGTAAGTGATGCCACAGTCACGCACGGACATGTATGTGTAGCCGGTGTTCTGACAATATATGCTGCCTTGTCGAAAAATTCTAAAGTAGCGGAAATCGATAGCAGAGCATCGAGTCGAAAAGTGCTACCTTATGTGTTCCCTTTTCCAACCCCATACAGGTATAACGCACAGTATTATGACATCTTCTGTTTTTTTATTTTATTATAAAATCATTTCAGTGGTTCAGTGTATTCTGATAGACTAATATCCCCTATCACATAATGCTCCCACTACAGAATAATTTTATATTGCACCATTACTCGCTCCATGTTTACTGTAAGGAGATGGGGAGCATGTTGAAATACTATATTATTAAGATATCAGGGGTAGCGTATTCTGATACACTAATAATGAGTTTTGTTGATATTGCTGACGGTGACCCAACAGCAAGGTTGCACAGATTTATGGGCGTGGAAACAGCTCGCGCTTGTGGGTCGTGCGCATGCGCAGAACCGCTAAGTAGCACATCTCGATAGGTAGCATAAAACGAACACCGGCGGAAGCACTTCCATGTGACATCATCTCTCTCTCTCTCTGCATGAATGTATAACAATATTGTCAAAGCTACATGTAAATTACATAAGATATAAATAATATATAAAAAATAAATAAACAAAAAAAAATCAGTATCAAATGTGAACAATTACTAAAGTATCAAAATAATAATAATAAAGTAGCTTAGATGTAGTAAACTACTTTTGCCACGTTACTGTAACTTTCTTCATTTCACCGGGGGTAGCTTCTCTGTAATGAAGCTTCATTTAATCTAGAGTAACTGTAATTTTCCAAGCAGCTTGCTCACACTGCAAATAGCATATATAAATAAACAATAAAATTTATAGCATAAAAAGATAAAAAATTAAGCAATAAATACAGGAACAGTGTGTGCATCACAAATTTAAATCCATCCGGTCTAGCTTTCTTGATAAATTAAACCTATGAGTACAGACCAGACCAACACATTACGTAGAGTCTGGACAACCATGATGACAACATGATAGAAACAGCTGACTTTCCTCTGTCACTGGCTCCTGGCTTTCATCTGCACAAAGTGAAGGGAATGTGTTGTTTGCAGTATTTGGTGTGTGTGAGACAGAGACCACAGTATGTTTATGAAGTACATCAACAGTTTTCACCTCAGAGTTTGTAGAGTTAGAGCCACCCTCCTTATGAAACTCAAAAACTACTGCTGTGATTTGCTGGAGATATTGTGGGCTGGCCCCGCCCCCTGCCATATCTTCTACATTTGTGACAGAATAACACATACCAGACGCTTCCACGGATACGGAAACTTAATAACGACAGAAATTGAGAAGAACATCAAAGGAGCAGTAAGGAGGTGAGCCTGTGGTCACTTACGAAGAACTTATACTTGTCGTTTTTGTTACAGAGAGGATTAAGCCCTCTGAAACGCTTTTTCTTTCAGTCCTGTTTTGAACTGAGGACATGGAGACACAGACGGGTGTTTGGCTCCTGGCAGCGCTGCTGTTGGCCCTGCTGAACTCTGAAGCTCTAGCAGAAGATAAATACTTCGCTGCTGGCGGGACACTGGAGCTGAGGCCTCAACCACCATCAGCAGCCATCAGAGAAATCCTGTGGAAACACAACGGCAATCTGGTGGCAGAGTGGGTGCAGGGAGCAGTTGATCTGACCTACTACGGGTCGTTTAATGGCCGCACAACCCTGGACATAAACACTGGACGATTGGAAATCAACTACATGGGAGAAGGTAACGCGGGGCTGTACGTAGTGGAAATCAATAACCATGATCAGAGTCCGAGCTATGATGTTAAAATGATCAAAGAAGTGCCCGAGCCTGAGGTATGGATGCGATTACTGACATGTGCCGCTGATTCAGAAGAGTGCACGCTGTCCTGTGATGGAGACACTGCAGGGGCCGAACCTGTGACCTACAGCTGGAAGGAGGGAGCCGGAGACTGGAAGGAGTCGGGAAAGATCATGAAAATCACCAAGACTAACACAGGTGTTGAAACCTTCTCCTGCAAGATGGAGAACCCGGTCAGTGAGAAAGAAAGTGAACCTGAACCCAACCCGTTCTTCCAAAAGAAAGAATCAGACGGCGCTGGAATTTGTGAATTGCTCTCTGGGGCTTATACTTTCCTTTGGAAAATGATCTGTTCATGCTCAGACAGAAACAGCGATGGTAATTCAGCTTAAATTCTGCAACTTATTGCATTTAAAACAGCTACCATTTAACCACAAACTAAAAATGTTGCTCCTCAGACCTCCTTCATCCAGACATCTTTCACTCATCACACTGAACTGCTAAATATCAGGCAGCCAAATTGATCATCTCAGTAACTCATTTAGTGTTAGAGACTCAACTTAGATCTGCTGCCCGCTTCCTATTCTGCTTAAACAAAATGTATAGCTTGTGTTGTTTGTCAGGCTTTTTAGCTTGTTCTAATCTCAGCCACTATAGATGCCTGATTAGATAGTAGCTGGTATATCACTGGCTGCCCTGCAAGATATCTTTGAATAGTAATGAACTGGATCGCTGGCACTAAAATAAATCAGAGGACCTGAAGCATGAGAGCAATATGTGATATATGTATGCATGTTTTTATTCTGCCTCAGCCAATAGTTTGTTGGATGTAAATCGAATGAACTTAACACTCTTTTGAGGAACTGGATATGTTTTAGTGACGACCTAAAGCTTTATCACAGTGTATGAACATCTCAAAGGTAAAATTCTGTCCTCAAACCAACAAATAAAAAAGGTTCAATCAGCTTAACTATGCGCTGTTTTTCATGCTCTGTATTTGTTATTGTAACCATGTTTTAGCTGATTCTTTCACCAGCAGTTAGTTTCTATCTACCAGCACAACTGGTGAAAAGTTCTCGAATACTGTATACGTACATTTATTTGTCCTTCTACAGCACAGAGCTGCACAGTGACATTAAGGCTGTCGTCCCCCTTCACGTTTCACACACACGTTCATATAATAGTTATGTTAATACTTATAATATACCAATTTTCTTACTTCTAACACTTTTGGGGACTCGTGTCGCAGTGGGGGCAAAAACTGAGGTCCCTACAGGTAGAGACACTTTTTAAAGGTTGAGACTTGGTTTTAGGGTTCAGGTTACGGTTAGGTTAAAGGTTAGGTTAGAGTAAGAGGCTCAGTATTGAATTATGTCAATTAGATGCCCCATGAAGAAAGAGGAACAAACGTGTGCATGTTTGTGAAGCTGTTCACTAAAAATCTAGTTTTCTGAGTTCAACAGAAGCTCTTATGAAGCTCAAAACCTACCTGTGAGATTGGCGGGAGATATTGTGTGCTGCCCTATTGCAGTTCAGACAGCTGGTTCAAATAGTTTAGTTTAACTACATCAAGGGATAAAACGTTGAACGTTGAAGGAGGACCAGCTTCATGCTTTTACAAATACAGAAACTAAATGAACCACAGAAAATGGGAAGGACATTAAAGGAACTGTGAAGAGGTCGACCTGTGGTGACTTAGGAACAGCTAATACTTCTCATTTCACTCTCTGAAACACTTACAGGGTCTACTTAGTGTTTTTCTTTCAGTCCTGCATTGATCTGAGGACATGGAGACACAGACGGGTGTTTGGCTCCTGGCAGCGCTGCTGAACGTTTCTTTAGCAGAAGATAAATACGTCGCTGTTGGTGGTAAACTGGAGCTGAGGCCTAAACCACCATCAGCAGCAGCCATCAGCAACATCCTGTGGAAACACAACGGTAATCTGGTGGCAGAGTGGGCACAGGGAGCGGTTGAGCTGACACATTACGGGTCGTTTAAAAGCCGCACAACACTGGACATAAACGCTGGAGGTTTGGAAATCAACAACATGGTAGAAGCTGACGCGGGGCTGTACACAGTGGAAATCAACAGCCATGTCCAGAGTCCGAGCTATGATGTTAAAATGATCAAAGAAGTGCCCGAGCCTGAGGTATGGATGCGATTACTGACATGTGCCGCTGATTCAGAAGAGTGCACGCTGTCCTGTGATGGAGACACTGCAGGGGCCGAACCTGTGACCTACAGCTGGAAGGAGGGAGACGGAGACTGGAAGGAGTCGGGAAAGATCATGAAAATCACCAGGAGTCAGACAGCTGTTAAAATCTTCTCCTGCAAGATAAAGAACCCGGTCAGTGAGAAAGAAAGTGAACCTGAACCCAACCCGTTCTTCCAAAGAAAACTTCCAGACTGCCTCTGGACTAAAGTTTTAGGGGCTGTGATGAGATCCTTGGCAATCGTGGCACTCTTTGTGACTGTTGTGTTCTTCTGTTATCTGAACCGAGAGACCGTCAGGAAGCTGATCTGTCCATGTCAACGTGGAAAAGGTGACGATAACGCAGCTCGAGGTGGACGATCACCTCCACTTCCTGATAGAGATTAAAGCACGTCAGCCCTGCAGCCACTTCAGACTGTGCCACATATAACCATCTCCCAGGTGAAGTTCAGTCTTCAGACAAACACAAATGCTCCTGCTCTGTGTTTTTACTGTTATTTTAGTCCGTGTTAACACTGATTCTTTCACCAGCAGTTAGTTATCTGTGAAGCACAGCTCGTCTTATCTAGTGAATGTGACACGTTGGCTGTTGGTTTGATGAACTAGACTCCCTGTTTGTTTTCATAGAAACTATGTTTTTAACTGATACATGTGTTTCTGCTGTCTCTGATATAATTATGACCAAAAGCAAAGCGTTTGTGTCTGTGATGGAAAAATGTGCTCTTCTCGTCACTTAATAAAAGTACATTTACTCCAGTACTGTACGTTAAGGTACATTAATTTGTCCTCCTACAACACAGAGCTGCACAGTGACATTAAAGTTGTTGTCCCCCTTCACGCTTCACACACAGAACATAAATACAAATGAACGAATAAAAATAAAACAACATATAAACTAACTTGTATGATAATTACAGAAGTACTTATATAATATAAGTGCAATTTGCAGTGCAGTGGGAAATATTGTACTTTTGTAACTACAAGACATTTATTTGATACCTTTACTGACTTTCATAATACAAACTAAAATCAACAAATATCTCCATCTGTACCATCTGCACAAGGAGTACTTTTAGTACCAGACTTAAAGTATGCTTCTATTTTGATGCTAATACTTATGTACTTTTGTAACTGCAGAAAGTGTCAGTAAATGACTTGTTCTCCTGGTTTGATCTGATCGAGATACTGTGGTAAACTAAAAATGTATTTCTCAATAGTGCGTACATCCTACACAAAGTTCAGACTCAAGTACTTCTGCAGCTAAATCAATTAGTAAAATAAGATATTATTGAAAATATTAAGGTGAATTATTACTTTATGTTTTTACCATTACCATGTAAACATATTATTACTATGTCGGCTACTCTAGATAGTATGTAGACAAATGAGCTTAGAGTAGCCTAGTTCTATTTTAAAGGAGACCTATTCTCCTGCTTTTCCAGTCCTATATTTTAGTTCTGTGATGCCTGTATGGCACCTTATGCATGATTCAAACTTCAAAAAAAATAATATTCTGTTTTATACTGGCTCTTCATGTAGGCCTTCATTTCAGCCTCTGTCTGAAACAAGCTGTAGCATTTTTTGAAGCTTTGGCCATGTTTAACATGAACATCCAACACTGTAACATTATAGATAAGTCATAAAATGTGGAAAAGCATAATAGGTCTCCTTTAACTGTTAAATACATTTATTATTATATTATCATACGATATTATACAACACTTTAAACACAGTTTGCAGAAAAAGCTGCTACAGTCAATGGTTTTATATTAATAATGGATCAAGTCACCACCTGGATGTGAAAGGTGTTGCTCGTTTAGCGTAACCACAGAGAATTACCCGCAAGCAGAGGTTTTATTTAGCTCACTCAGCTGAATGCAGAACATGTTTAGTGCTATAAAGTGAACAAACAGTTAAACTTGCATCAGACATTTTATCTTGAGGGACTCACTGAAGACCACTAAAGGAAGGAAACAATGTGATGCGGAAACCAAAGTCAACTCAGAACATCAGAACAGCACAAACGACCTGCGAGGTTGTTGATGATACGAAGCAGATTTCAGTCCTGTATTGATCGGAGGACATGGAGACACAGACGGGTCTTTGGCTCCTGGCAGCGCTGCTGTTGGCCCTGCTGAACTGCCACCTCCATTGTGTTTGCTCCTGTTGTCATTTACACAATTATTCACAGTTAATCACCCATAACAGGTACTACAATTACACGTGCAATATTTTAGAATGCACGCGCAATTTAGTACTCTTTACTCGGGGTGTTAAGACATTAAGACCCTAAGACATTAACTAGGACACAGGACCAAAAACTGAGACACAGAACCAGGATGAGCCAACACACTAAGATGTGGACTAAAATACTGGACTAAGAACTAAGAAAAGAATAGAAGGAATGAGACAGATCAGGTAATATCTAAACATGCAAAAACAGAGAAAACACAACACGTAGGATAAAAAAAAAACCCAAACCATGACAACTTGTCAGTAAATGACTTGTTCTCACATTTTGATCTGATCAAGGTACTGTGGTAAACCCAAAATATATTTCTCAGCACAGACTGCACCCTACACAAAGTCTGGCAGCTTAATCAATTATTAAATGTATTGTTTTGACTTTTGTTCCTATTTAACACTGATGAAGTTAATACAGTTTAGCTGTGGAAACCAACAACATGAGAGAAGCGGTGGTAAACCCAATTAAATTGAGATATTAATAAAAAATGTTAAAGTTAATAATTACTTTATGTTTCTACCATTATTTTTTCCATTACACCATCCTTCCATTTAGGGGGTCAGATTAGGCGTGTGACGAAACACAAAAAAATTATTGATGAAATATTCAATAGGGGTGTCTGAGGCTCCTCCCCCAGAAGATTTTGAGCATTAAAAACTTAATTTCCTGCATTCTGGAGACATTTTCTGCACCAATTTAAGGTGGAAATGTCTTTATTTTTATAAAGGGAAGAACAAAATTTAGGTGTCCAGTGATAATTTACAATATAAAAATATAATAGAATATAATGCAGTAATCAGTAGCTTATTATTGTTTTTATCTGAAGTTACTTTTTCTGGACAACACACAGTTTTCTTCTATATTTACATTGCATAGCAGGCTGGATGTGCAAATAAACCTTTCTCATAGCATTTTTATTTGTTAATTAACATTTCGTGGTGATATTTTTCAGAACATTTTTAACAAATGCTTTCAAAATGTGGTGGCTACATGTCCCCAGTGACCCTCCTCCCTCCCTGCATGTACTCCATGCTTACCGCTTCACCTCCAGTCTCCTCCTGCTCTCTCTCCCTCAGCGCTGTCACTCTGCTTCCGCTGTCTCACGCCTCTTCCTCTGCCTGGCAGGGGCCACGGTACGTCAGATTACCAGTCCAGCCCTGGGGCCTACCATCATGTTATCAGCCTAGTATGTAATCTGCTGTAGGTCCTATAGTTATGTAGACATGTGACTTTGGAGTAGCTCTATTTCAAGTGTTAAATAAATCCATTAAAATATGATATTATCATACAATATATTACAACAGTTTAAACACAATTAGCAGGAAAAGTTGCTACAGTCAATGATTTAATTTTAATAATGGATCAAGTGTAAAGTCTTTGTCTTCAGGGCCCCTAGAGTCTGGAACAGTCCACCAGAGATCAGAGTCTGGTCCTCCTTTGATTTCACTTCACATTTATGCAAAATAGCTTTCAGTGTATCATGCATAATTTATTCTTCCATATTAGTATGTTGACTGGTTTATGTTTTATTTATATAATTCAAACAATGCGATGTGCAGCTGTTTATTGTGCTTTAATTGAACATGGACTTATGTTTAGTTCGTCTTACACCACTGTGTGTGTCTACATTTTGCATTGAAAGCACTTTGTTACCTGTAGTGAAAAGTTCTATACTGTTATTATTGTAAGTGACCACTTTTATATGAAAGGTGTTGCTCGTGTAGCCTAATGAGAAGCAGGCCAATCCCCCAACAGACGTTTTATGTATTTCCCTCAGCTGAATGCAGAACATGTTTAGTGGTATAAAGTGTACAAATGTTGAAGACCAGACTCACTGAAGACCACTAAAGGAAGGAAACCATGTGATGCGGAAACCAAAGTCACCTCATAAGACCAAAATAGCGACCTGTGAGGCTGTTGATGATATGAAAGCAGATATTCGTTCAATCTTTTATTGATCTGAGGACATGGAGACACAGACGGGTGTTTGGCTCCTGGCAGCGCTGCTGTTGGCCCTGCTGAACTCTTCTTTGGCCGAAGATAAATACTTTGTTGTTGGTGGTAACCTGGAGCTGAGGCCTAAACTAACAGCAGCAGCCATCAGCAACATCCTGTGGAAACACAACGGCAATCTGCTGGCAGAGTGGGTGCAGGGAAAAATTGAGCTGACCTACTACGGGTCGTTTAATGGCCGCACAACCCTGAACACAACCACTGGACGATTGGAAATCAAGAACATGGTAGAAGCTGACGCGGGGCAGTACGTAGTGGAAATCAACAGCCATGCCCAGAGTCCGAGCTATGATGTTAAAATGATCAAAGAAGTGCCCAAGCCTGAGGTGGTGTTGCGGCCAGTGTCATGCAATGGGGATTCAGAGGAGTGCACGCTGTCCTGTGATGGAGACACTGGAGGGGTCGAACCTGTGACCTACAGCTGGAAGGAGGGAGACGGAGACTGGAAGGAGTCGGGAAAGGACCTGAAAATCAACAAGACTCAGACAGATGTTGAAACATTTTCCTGCAAGATAAAGAACCCGGTCAGTGAGAAAGAAAGTGAACCCAAAAATAATCCGTTCTTCCAAAGAAATCTTCCAGACTTTGAACTCTGGACTAAGGTTTTAGGGACTGTGATAAGATCCTTGACAATCTTTGCCCTCTTTGGGACTGTTGTCGTACACTTTGGGTATCTAAACCGAGAGACCGTCAGGAAGCTGATCTGTCCATGTCAGCGTGGAAAAGGTGACGATAACGCAGCTCGAGGTGGACGATCACCTCCACTTCCTGATAGAGATTAAAGCACGTCAGCCCTGCAGCCACTTCAGACTGTGTTACATCATTTTAACCATCTCTCAGGTGAAGGTCAGTCTTCAGACAAACTCAAATGTGGATCAGTCTTCCTGTGGAGCTTTGACTTCAAACAATCTAGCTGTGAAGTGTAACAAAGACAATAAAATATTATTTTTGAGATGTTTTTACAGATAGATATTCAAAACAATAAGAGATTTTCTAAATGCAATCATTTTGCATTGCATGTACATTCTTACTGAATCATGTTATATTTTACTTCTATTCTTCTTACTACTGACAAGTGTTTATCATTTATTGTTAACTATGCAGCAGCGCAACACAGCCGGTAATACACAAAAGTCTTAGCAAACAGTCTAAACAATAGATTAATAATGAAATCAAGAACTACTTGGTGGTGGAAAGTTACTCAGTAGATACAACTGTCAAACTTTGCTTCCACTTAAATCCAACTTTAGACATTTTAAAAGCAAAAATTGTAACTTAGGTTACGTTTACTTTGCAGGATGTTTTACATTTTAAGCATAAATAATAAGGCTCCAAATATGATGCATTGTAAACTAACTTTTTTAAATGTATGGTGTTGTTATCAGATTGTCTGTCAAGCACTTGAACTAACCTGTCTGAAAGGCGCTTTACAAATAAAGGTTGATTAATTGATTGATAACCAACAGTGGACCTGTATAAAGTATGATAATATAAGTACACAAATCCTGTTCTTGAGTAAAAGTACAGATATCTTTATTAGCTAAATATTACTCTACTGAAAGTCTTCAATTGAAATTAATAAGTAAAAAAGTACCTGCTTTTAAAAATGCTTAAGTATATATATATAAAAGTAAAAAGTTCTGTTATGGTTCTGTTTGTCAGGAGTTGCTGAGATGACAAACAGAATTTAAAAACAATCACCAACCAATCAGTCAGCCAATGTTCTAGCTGTACTTGTTTAATTTATAACAAAACATCATATTTTAAAAACTCTTCGTCTGTTTTGTGTGTAAAATCTGACTTTGTAAAGTTACTGAAGCTGTCAGATAAATGTAGTAAAAAGTACAATGACCCTCTGAGATTTAGACAAAGTGACATGAAAAGAAAAGAACAAATACCTCTAATTCGTACTTAAGTACAGTACTTGAGTAAATGTCCAATAATATTATAGAGGCTATCTGGAGCGTAGGACTGGGTGGAAAAACGGACTGAGGATTCAGGGCCCTCATGTGTGGAGGGCCCAAAAAGTACTAGAACGAATATCTGTGGATGCGGGAAGGGGCCCATAGAGGCTGCTAATGTACAGGGCCCTGCTTTTTGTGCGACACCTCTGTAGACTATCAGTCACAAAAGCCATTTTTTTCTGCTTGAGTCCTTACTTTTGATACCATGAGTGCATTTTTCTCATTGTACTTTAGTTAATTTAGGCAATTAAATAATTTAAATGATTTATTTGTTACTTGTAATGGAGTATTTTTTAAATTTTAGCCTAATGTTGCAACATTTGCTCAACTCTTGTCTAGTCTTGACATTCTGTCTTTGTCCTAAGGGTCAAAAATGACCCTAAATCTATTTTGCATGAAGAAACAACTTGTCATTCATCACCACAGAAAGGCTGCATTAAATCAGTGGGCACCTCACGTCCAAATTGTTTTTCTTTACTAAAGTAAACTTTTATTGTGATTATTGTTATTGCTAAAGGTACTGCATATGTGTAAACATTACTTTTTAACGCGAGATAGCACTTGTAGGCCTAAGAATGTAGTAGAAATGTGCAGAAAGTAGTTTTGAATGCATTGTATTAAAGGGAAACAACAATAGTCTTGAACTTTTTTGGCAACACTGATATATTTTTATTTACTCTACAATGAGGGATTCAACTACAAAATATTAGTCTAGTCTACAAAATTTTAACCATTGGCCCCACCCACAAGGTGAATAAACAACAATAAATAAGAATAAACATAGCTGTCATTTCACTGTCCCAATCACTTTTTTAATGGCTGGTTTTGTCCCCACCACGTTTTGAAAGCATGAAAAATGTTCTGAAAAACAGCTTGCAACAAGAGATGTTTAATAACAATTGAAAATGCTCTGAGAAAGGTTTATTTTCACAATAAGAAAACATGCAATTCCATTTAAATACAGGAAAAAAAAGTAACTTAAGCTAAAATAAGCAAATGATTACTGAATTATATTCCATTATATTTTGAATTGTCACCTGGACTTTTTGTTTCACTTAATATAGATAAAGAAAATACCGCCATAAATAAATCTACAGTGGGTACGGAAAGTATTCAGACCCCTTAAAATTTTTCACTCTTCGTTTCATTGCAGCCATTTTCCAAAAATCAAAAAAGTTAATTTTATTTCTCAGTAATGTACACTCAGCACCCCATCTTGACAGAAAAAAAAACAGAAATGTAGTTTTTGCAAATTTATTAAAAAAGAAAAACTGAAATATCACATGGTCATAAGTATTCAGACCCTTTGCTCAGTATTTAGTAGAAGCACCCTTTTGATCTAATACAGCCATGAGTCATTTTGGGAAAGATGCAACAAGTTTTTCACATCTGGATTTGGGTATCCTCTGCCATTCCTCCTTGCAGATCCTCTCCAGTTCTGTCAGGTTGGATGGTAAACGTTGGTGGACAGCCATTTTCAGGTCTCTCCAGAGATGCTCACTTGGGTTTAAGTCAGGGCTCTGGCCGGGCCATTCAAGAACAGCCACGGAGTTGTTGTGAAGCCACGCCTTCGTTATTTTAGCGGTGCGCTTAGGGTCATTGTCTTGTTGGAAGGTAAACCTTCGGCCCAGTCTGAGGTCCAGAGCACTCTGGAAAAGGTTTTCGTCCAGGATATCCCTGTACTTGGCCGCATTCATCTTTCCCTCGATTGCAACCGGTCGTCCTGTCCCTGCAGCTGAAAAACACCCCCACAGCATGATGCTGCCACCACCATGCTTCACTGTTGAGACTGTATTGG
>NC_060161.1:3698415-3709941 GCF_021292245.1 Micropterus dolomieu
CTTCCAGCTGTGTTTTCCTCTGCCGTTGTTGCTGCAGCGGTCTGTGTGACGGCGGGAGCAGAGGGCTCTGTGAGCGGGCGGCTGGCCGGCCGCACCAGATTCTCTCTGACCAATCAGTAGTCTCCCGTGTTTTCACGTCACATTTTAGTATCGCCTCAGCTTGCTTGGAACCTCGGCCAACACAGTCTCACTCCCTACTCGTCAAATGTCTGACACATGGTCAAGGCCCTTTGTCGTCGCTTTTTAAAGACTTGGGTAGCCCTTTTGCATCAATTATTGACGTTTAGGGATCCACAGTCAAGTTAGCAACGCTTAGCAACAATAAATGTGCAATATCCGGTTACACTTTCAAGATAAAACGTAACGTTTCGATACAATGCCATGTTTAAACGCGCATAATTAAAGTCGTGAAACGTTGCAGTTTCGTTAGGTTTACGCACAGAAAGTACTTGGTTGGGTTTAGGCACCCAAACTACTTGGTTAAGGTTAGGAAAAGATCATGGTTTGGGTTAAAATAGCTATGTATGTCATTTAAGACTTAAGTTAACTAACGTTAATGTCAATTTACCTCACTCGCCTAAATAAAAACATTTAATGTTTTGTTTCGCACGGGACACAAACCCTGTTCTCCTGCTTCAACGTCCGGGTTCTGGCCCTCTATCCACCCCAATCACCTCCTTACTTCGTCTTTTCTCTTAAATATAAAACTGACACAACAGGGCTTCCCTCAATACGTCGAACTATGACGTCAAAGGGATCCCTGGTGCGTCACAAACTGATGATTATGGCTCTTGACCAAGCGTCCATATGTGACGACTTGGGAGTGAGACCAGGTTGACTAGACATGGTCTGATATGTCCCAAAATTCACAAGTAAACCTCTTAGAGACTTACATGTCAATATCCAGTCATAGTGATAGCGCCACTTACGGGCATCTGGAAAGTACGTATTAAAATTTATTTCTTATGCCTCTTTCATATTTTCACTACACTTAGTACCTCAGCGGACCAAAATGTCCATAGTGAGGCTTTTATGCTCCTCATAACAGGTTGACCACATCCATCTTAAAGTTCTTGTCAAATGCTCTTGCCTTGGTGTCAGCTGGAGTGCGATGCAAGAATCCCAGCTGTCGCTGCACCCGAGGCACGCATGGGGGCGAGGGCCCGCTCAACGCTGCTTGCAGCTTTAATTTTTCATTGCTTTCACACAAAATGCATTCAATGACTTTCTCCCAAAAATCCATGAACTCTTCTCTTTACTACTTCACCACCTGCAAAATACTATATATCAGCAGCACATTTTTCAAATGCTAACACACTGTCCAAAACTGTTAAAACACATTCAAAACAAAATGATTGCAAATATCCTGCATATTTGAAGCAACTGGACAGATATATAGAAAATAGCTGAACATTTGCGTACATTTCATGTTTCTGTTTACGTGCATACAGAAATGTGTGTAATGTTTTTAATGTGGTTTTACTGTAAAACTGCACGCTGAGTGGAAAGCAGAATTGGTTCAAAGGGTTGGTACATCACTTACAGGCTGTGGTCATTGTGTCTCAGGTACCAGTGTTACTGTAACTGTATTGCATTACAGTACTGAAATTTCAGGGAATTCTTTCATAAGTTAATTACTGAAGATTATTGCAGGAAGAGCAAATTTCTGCGTTTCTGAGTCATTCTTGTTTTAAAAGATTTTTTCAATGTGTCAGTTTTTCAAAGCATCTGTTTTAATGTTTTAAAAAGCTTTGATAAAATTTTATGGCCAGTGCCAAGTGTACAGACACCAGGGTCTTCACTTCCCCTCTAATGGTTTCATACCACAGTAGAAGACAATGAGAAAGAGCTCACACGTAGTATAAATACGTGTATAATAAACAGCTTGTTAAACTCTGTGTTACTTGAACATTTTTCAGTGTGCTTCTAAGTTTCTTTGTGTGCTCCCTAAATTTTTTCTTTTAGGAATCTGGATTTTTTGAATCTTTTAATGCAGCTTATTATCATGTTTGATGTTTAATCTTACAGGTGAAAAATTGTGTGACCTCAGTAAATCCAGTGAAAACATAATGAACCTTTGTTAACCTGTCTCTTATTTGTGTGATCCTCCCTAAAATGCATATACAATAAAAAGAGAGATTCTCACCTTGCAAACTCAAACAAATGAGTCTCAAACTCCAGTCTGGTGCATCTGTTTGATAAATCCAGCTCATGTGTTTGAGCCAGAACGCTTCATATCTGTTGCTGAAAAACTGCTGCAGAAGCTGCAGGAAATCTGGCCCTTAGTCTTGTTCCTGCAGTGATTGGCCAGTGGGTCATATCTGAGATTCCTGTTTGATGAAAAAGTCAGAAATGGCTCTGACTGCAGCTGCTGGGCAGAGCAAGATGACAGATTTGGGAGGAGGTGGACTTCACAACATGTTTCCAACTGCTTGTTGACTTTTACCAATGTTTTCCTGCAGGTGAGAAGTGATCATGTTGCTCCCATCTACGTCATCAACCTTCTCATTACCGACCTGATTCAGCTCTGCTACATGATCGTTCCTGTGGTTTCAAATGTGAATAGGACTATACGTATCATCAGTTCTATTTACCTCTCTGGTCTGGTTGCCAGTGTTTACTTCATGGTCTGCATCGCCCTGGAAAGGTATCTGTCTGTCTATCCAGTATGTGTGGAGCTGCTTCTGTGTCTGAACATTATATTAGTTTATAACTCTGAAGCTCCTCAAAGACTTTGTGTCCATCTTGTATTACAGGTATTTGGTCATCGTCCACCCACTGTGGTACCGCTGCAGACGAACCATCAAGAGTTCTGTGGTGGTCTGTGTCCTGGTCTGGGTCCTTTCTCTTGTATATGGTGTCCTTTACTATTTCATTGCTGCTTATGTGGTCAGGTACATAATCTTTGCCGTTCTCCTCCTCCTTCCCTTCCCACTGTTCATATTCTTCCTGGTTGGGACCCTCAAAGCCCTGTCTGCTTCCATCTCGGTCCCCTCTGATGAAAAACGACGAATTGTGGGAGTTTTGGTTCTGGTGCTGCTTATTTACACCCTGCTGTTCCTGCCCAGAATCATTTTGAACCTGGATGTAAACTCTAACGTGACCCTCGCCCACCTGTCTCTCATCTTTGTTAGATTCAGTCCTCTTGCAGACTTGTTCCTGTATGTCTTCATGAGGAAAGGGTTCATAGACAAGATTTTGGCCTCTGTGTGTTGCTGCAGAATGGACAGCAAAGAAATCAGCAGTTCATCAGTATGAATGATGACAACATTTCCACAGTCAGCTTCATGTAGGCAGAGAAAGAGGGAGAGAGAGAAAGGGGAGGAAACAGGAGGAGAAATGGAGGCCAATAGAAAGGATAGAGACGAGACAGATCCTGTCATCTACTGATAGAGAGTCATAGCTCTATTGAGCCATGTGTTCCGATAGCCCTTCTAATCTATGTCCAATTTATCAGTTTGATCTCAGTTTGTACATGTTAACAATGAATCCTCCATGCACGCCAAAGCTAGTCATGATGGGAATTATTGGGTCACCTTACCTATATGAACAGTCTTGTGAAAGTTATTTTTATTATTCTTAGTAGTAGTACTGTTAATGTGAGCTACAGTATAGAAATAAAATTTAACTGAATTGAAATTGAATTGATATGATTTCCAATAAGACACCTAACTGTAGAGAACAGGAAGCACTGTTTGGACTCTGCTGTGGGAGAAGTGGCTGCTGGGAAATGTTTTGGTCAACTTGCTCTGGTTCACTGTGATGGCTTCAACACATGGAAATAAAATGTGTTTTATTAGTTTGGAGCTGGAAGTTGATGTCTGTCATTATTCTCCTTTAATCCCAGAAGCAAAGCAGATATTATTTTAGATGAACTGAGCTCATTCTAGCCGCCTCGCTGTCTTCTTCCTAAATCTTTATTTGGACTGTTGTTTGGATGTTTAACACAGAGAGAGCATCTCAACACGTCTTTAGCACTTTTTACTTTTCTCATACACGTTTTAATTTAGTTGTTTACTAATGTATGTTTACCCAAAGCTGTGTTTGTTTTGTATTTTTGTTATTTTGTGTAAGTATAAGTACTTGTATAAGTAAGTAAATAAGAAAAAAACATGTGTAATTTCTGCTGTTTACCCAAAACTGTATTTGTTCATTGTTTTTGTTCTTTGTTGTGAGGATGAGAAATGTGAAGAAAAGGACACTGGAAGCAACTGGTTCTGGTTCTTGGGGGGCCTTCACAGATACTGTTTGACTGCCTTATAGTAAAATGATTCGCCTGTGCTTTAATTTTGATGGCTTGCCTTTTAAGACTGATGCTTGGTGCCTGCTTAGCTCAGTTTCCAAAAGTACAAAGTGAAAGTAAGAAAGATGTTTTGTTTGATATACTGTTTTATATTTTAATGTCTCTACAGTCTCTTGAGCGCTGACCTTTGCTCGGCCTTCGGAGACCTGATCATATTTCAGATTAGACACTCATGTCCAGTAAAGAGGAAGTGAAAGTCTGCTCTTGCTGGCAACTCGACCCTTTAGAGAAATAAAAAATGTCTCCCTGATGACAGATGTGTGTATCTCGCTCACATGAAGGGAGGCGAGAAAGGAGGTGTGAAAATAAGAAGCAGGTCAAGAGTTTTCATCTTATAAATCTATACTATGAGTTTCTAATATTCATTAATACATTTTAAAATATCTCCCCTGCTGATGTCTGAATAATTGTTTTGATCAGCAAAGAAGGCACTATTTGTTAATGTGATATCAACAGACAAGAACCTTCATTTTGTGACTACAGGAGCAGGGGAGGCTTTCTTCTCTCCTTTTTAAAGTCAGCAGAGAGGTGAGAAGGGTAGAATGAGTGTTGACATGAACTGATTTAATGTATTCTGCATTTGGAGTGATGCATTTAAGATTATGTAAGAGATGTTCATTTATTTTTTTTAAGAAGTGTGGCCTACTATATTTGGCCTTTATGCGTTTGAACATTTAAAAGATTTTACTAAAATGAGTTATAGAGACCTGCATGATATGTTTTATTACCATATTTAGAGAAACATTTAAGAACTGAGGCAAAGGGGTGTTGCAGCTACTGGACAGAAGACCATCTACCCATAAAAGGAAAAGTAATGTAAAAACCAATCAATGTGATGATCAAGTTCTGATAGCCAGTGATTGTTTGAGAAAAGGGTGGGGTCCTCCCTGTCTATTTCTTTATTTAAGTTGCTGACCCTAGAGCTCTGTGTGAACTTTTTGGGGCTTGTTGAAAATAAATAAGTTTCTCTTTGGGCCTTAACAAAACTAGACTTTTCGTCTCATTTTTTGTCTTTGTTTTCTTCCCCCTCTTCTGGACTGGTAAGTTAGTATTTACTTACTTTAACATCCACACTGTCTGCATTAACACACCTCATTACAGATAAACCAGCAAACTGGCCCTTTAAGGAGCTCATTCCAGGTTACTGTATCTGTTCAGTGCCCTGCTCTCTGGAATCTAAAGTGAGAGGGGAAAAGGAACTTTTGAATGCTTGGCAATATGGATAAAATCTTAAACCACAGTTTATGTCAGTTTATATGAAATTGTATATTTTCTGGAAATCCAATAAAAATCAGTTTGTAGACCAAACTGTGAATGTTTGTCTTTGAGCAACTCAGTGAATTAAAAGCTGACAAATGAAGGTTCAACAAAATCTCTGCTGGTTGACAAATCTCTATTGTCTATATGAACATAAAGCCCAACCTGCTGTTAGCAGGGAGGCAGGGCCGGCCCGTGGCATAGGCGACATAGGCGGTTACCTAGGGCGCAGCAAGAGAAGGTTTTCGACTATTTTCTTGCAGTGTGGGGTCAGCCCAGCTGCTGTGACACCGGCGGTTGCCGTGATAGTAATTAATTAGAGTCCAGACAGTTGTGATGAGTCATGTCGCTGTGTTGAGTTTTGCAATATAAAACATCTAGCTCCGCCTTGCTCGGTTTGGGACTGTGAGCTGCACTTTACTGGAGCTGCTGAAGTTAACGTATGTGCGGATTTGTTTCTCAACATGTCAGAGAACACAGATATGCGAGAGATTCTGAATGTGCAGAAAGTTTTAAACATGAGCAGAAAACCTGCTAAAACACAGGATTTATTAAAGTCCAGGAATTTATTAACTTCCCCGTGCAAAAGATACAAAAGAGGACGGAAGACTGAGTCATGCTGCATGTGTGCTGACTCAGGAGGGATTTTATTAAATTAGAAAAGTTGATCTACAGGAGAAATGTTGGCTATTTAAAAGCAATAGTTACAGAATGTCTGAAAGCCTCATTACATTCTATACAATTTATTTATTTTGAATTGTCACCTGCTGCCTTAATTTTGTGTTCCCCTTTACATAAATGAAGACTTTTCCACAATAAATTGAGGCAAACATTTTCACCAGAATGCAGGAAATGAAGTCCTCAATGCTTACAATTTTCTGGGGGCGGACCCCCAGACCCTCCTCTTCATTTGAGTCATCTCCACCATTGAAACTTAACCAGTACTCTTGTATTTCAAGAAATCTACCCCACACTGCAAGAAAATAGTTCATAGAGGGACATAGTTTTTAGTCTCCCAATTTAGGCTAAGATGTTGAGGTTGACAAGTATGCGGATCACAGTTATTCATCATTGACCATGATTTCTGACTTGGCTTTTCATCTATACATGCTAAAATTGTGAGTTTGGCAGCTGAACGTTTAAAACAATTCTTGAGGTTAGGGGAGCGATGACCCCAACCCCTGAGGTGGACTTTTTGGGGTTGGGCATGGGGGGCTAAAATCCACTGTATGTTTCCCCTTTTTAAACTTCATTATAAGCTGAGATCCACCAAGAACAAGCAGATTTCCCAAACTGTCAGACTAGACGAGGTGACAAATTGATTACTTGATTTCTTTTACAAATTAGGTGTACCTAAAAGACTGCCAACAGACCAGGGCTCAGAGTTTTGCAACCAGGTACAGTAATGATGCTGTATGTGTCCCCAGTGTGTAATAAGGCCTGCAGCTGTGCTGATTATTTCATGTTTCTCTAATCATTCTGAAGGTCGACTATGGACTGTGTGAGAAACAGCTGACAACCGAGTACAGCCCGTACTTTCTGATGTTTGGGAGGGAAGCGAGGTATCTCGGAGGTGCCAAAAGAGTACGAAGTAAGAGTATGCATGTATGTTCACTAGTTATGTCCTACATTTAACTGTGATTTGTGGCAGGTCACAGAGGATAAAGTCAGCAGCCTACTGTGTAAGGAGATGAGTCTGCAGAAGATTGAGTCTGTACACGCAGAAGTCACGGCCAATATTAAGAAAAGCCAGGACAAGGTCCGCAAAAGAAAGCAGGAGAGGGGCCATGAGGACAACTTCAAAGTGGGGGACCTGGTTCTCCAGAAAAATGACGGTCAGGAGCAGCGATAAAGGGGGCAAGCTGGAGGCAGACATGCTCGGGCCGTTACAAATCACTGAACTCCAGGGGAAAAGTGCTGACCTTGGGGGGGGATTTAAGATCAACATTGACCACTTGACACATTATGTCCAGCCAGTGGAGAGGATCCCTGCCAAACTGATGAAATTTTTGGATCTTTCTCTGGCTGGTCCATCACAACATCCACACATATGCAGCACACACACATATTCCACAGTTGGGGAGAGATCCACAAGCCAAAACGCAGCAGCTTCATTGGATGCAGACATGTGTGAGTAAACGTGCACAAAGTACACCCTAAATGATGCATTTCACAAGTAACTGACTGTCATTGATTCACAGTAATCAGAGACATATGGGCAGGAGGCCGCAAGGAGAGGAGATGGTCCGAGGTTGGGCCATACAAAGTCCATGGATAGAAACAGTGGATAACAGGTGACTCTTGTTCTCATAGGTTATTAATGCATACCCATTTATTGTGGGACAAAAACAGGGGCTAGGATAATTAATGCCCATACTACGACTGAGGGGCTCCCAGAAATGTTATAGAAGGGTTGTGTTCCCCTTCCCCCGAATCAGACTGAGACCAGGGTCTCTTTTACAACTGAGCCCTGTGTACAGCAAACAGATATTATAATAAGAAATATTCATAACAGATATAAAAATATAAAAAAAACCCAGACAATTTACAGGTACAAAATTCATTTGTGAGGAAAGTGTTCATTCCACATTGCTTTAAATCGTCCTGTTGAAATCAGGACAGCTAGTTTAAACTTTTCCTGTAATTTTTTCCAAGAAGTCGCAGCATTGTATTCTAGCTCAGAATGGGCTCTGGGAATTTCTAAGACTAACAATCTTTGGAACGTGTCTGATAACTACCGACTTTCCAATTTATTTTAGTGGTCAGATAGCTGGGAAGTTTATGCGTTATAGCCTTATAGACGAGTAATAACCAGTGACTGGTTCTCCTGGCGACCAGAGAATCCCACCCCACTAGCGAGTATAGAAGACAATGGTGTGTGTTGTAATTGACACCCGTAATAAACAGCATGATAAACTGCATCAAGAGGTTTAAGCACTGCAGCTGAAGCATGCAGTATGTCGCCATAGTCAAGTACTGACATGAAAGTAGCTTCTGCAATGTCCATTCTATGCTGATAAGACAGACAAGATTTATTTCTGTAGAATAAACCAATCTTCACTCTTAAAAACAAAACAGTAAGATGTGTTTTAAAAATAAGATGTTCATCCAGCCAAATATGCACGAACACGTTCTATACCAGTAACATCCAGTGTACTAATTTTAAGCTCATCCAAATGTTGTTTTCTGGACATGGAAGAGTAAATATTTAGTTTTACTTGAATTCAGTACCAGCTTCAGATCAATAAGAGATTTTTGTAGAATTAAAAAGTCGGAAGAAGAGCAAGTGCTTGAGCATAGGATGGGGCAGTAGCATAAATCAATGTCATCCGCATAAAAATGATATGTAAGGTTTAAAAATATGTCACAGCTTCAGAAATCAGTTGGGCTGCACTAACTAGCAGATCAGGCTCCAGCCCATCCCCCCCCCGACGCTTGTTTTGTATTTATGGCACACGGAGTATGTAGTACTTCATTTACAGTGAAAGGTTTTAATGCAAAATCTTGAGTATCAATAACAGCTTTATCATCATCACTTACTCTTCCTGGTTTCACTAGAAGTAACTGTAGAGTTTCTTTCAAATAAAGAACCAGCTGCAATGAAAATATTTTTTGAGTTTTAGAGTTTTAACTGTTTTCCAGAATTTAGCCGGGTCCCCATAACATTCCGATTAGGTGTTTACAAAGTATGCTGATTTTTGCCTTTCGTACAAGTAAATGCACAGATTTCTCAGTTGCTCAAGACTGCCAGTCAGAAATTAATGTTGATTTATTCGCTTTCTTCCATATCTGAGCCCTAAAATGTCCCCACCATTTTTCAACCCATGGCAGAGCCACTGGTCAAACCTGTCCTCCTGTCTATTCTTTTCCCCCTCCCATTTTATAATAATAAACAACTGCGAAACTTACCCAGCAATCACAGCAGCCATTTTTGGGGGCACTAATAATTCAGAACATCATGGCAATCTAATCCGACAGTAGTGTCATCGTAGACATTAAAATCATTGTCTAGTCAGGACACAGGTCACGTGGAGTCTCACCCTGGTTTTGACTCACACCTAAGTCATGTTTGCCCCATAGGACACTCAGTTTACAGAGGGGTCTTTTCCAGCTTCCCTTACCAACCTCTGAAACTGTCCGAAGGATATCAGGAACGTCTTTCAATTTAAAGCTTCTTCTTGGGGCTCCATCTGAAGCAGAGCACATTAAGAGACGGTTCCCCACTCAGAGTCTTAACTCCCCTGTTTCCTCCTGTCTTTCTGCCACCGGCTGACAACGTTCCAGAGCACATGAAGAGATGGCTCACCTGCCCTGAGTCTGGACTCCCCTGGAAGTTTTACACCTAAACATCTACCGAATATCCATCCATCGTCATCCGCTTATCCTGCGTACATGGTCGCGGGGGGGGCTGGAGCCAATCCCAGCTGACATTGGGCAAAAGGTGGGGTACAACCTGGACAAGTAGCCAGTCCATCGCAGGGCTAAATGTAGAATAATATTTCTAAATATATTCATTTATTGTAAGTAGCTAAAGTAAACTCAGTGACCCAGATGTCACTTGGACAATCAAAGCAGTGTGGGCTGAATAGAGCTTCATGCAGTTTTTGGGCTGAGAAAAGATTTGAAGCTTCTGGGCACTGAACTCAGCCGGCACAGTGACATCTGGTGGTTCACAGAAAATATAGCAGCAGTCCAAGCTGCAACACTAAAACACCTCACTGATTTAATGCTGTCGCTTTTATACCATGAGTGCGCCGTAAAAGTCTAGGAGGCCATGTATTCTTTGAATTACTACAGTAATATTGTTGTATTTTGAAAAATAAATCACAAGTGTCTGTGGTAGTGACCACACTCTCAACCCAAAGACTTATTTACAATGACAAAAGCAAGCTGCTGAAAGTTACAAAAGCATGAGCATGAATAAAGATATTCATATAAGCAGACTTCCAGTTAGGACTGTGTGTCAGTGTATAAGGTTTTTTTATCCATCAGGTTAGCCAAAAGCTTTTCAGTAAAGTGTGCAGAGTTGATGAAATCCTCTCACAGTGATGCCTGAACAGTCAGAGATCCAGCATGAAATATAAGATGTTAGTTTGGAAGGGATCAGTGGACCAACCAAACAGGTATTTCTGTCTGAGGAGAAGGAAATTACATCTGAGAGCTCTGAATGGAGCTGAAATGATTCAATAATTAACTTTTTATTTTCTATTATCATGTATGAATGGATAAATTATAATTGATTTAATTTATCATCATAACTGTGTAAACTGTGCAGCTTATCAAGTCATTACTTTAAGCTTTTAGCAGTTTATCTTCCTAAAATGCAGTTTGCTAGTTTCCAAAGTGTCCCCTGCAGAAAGCCAAAATATTTAAAGAAACAGTCTGACATTTTGGGAAATCTGCTTGTTCTTGTTGGATCTCTGCTAATAATAAGCTAAAGTTTAAAAAGGGGAAACATACAGCAGACTTTACTAACTTCTACTGAAACATGTTGGTCTGATCTGTTGTGACTGTCCCTGTCACACTTTATCATTTCTGCCCCAAATTATTATCTAAAAAAGTCTGAAAACTTTAAGAGTTGTGAGGAAACCTCATTTGGTCAGAAAGTGCAGGATGCCTCCCTGCTAACAGCAGGTTGGGCTTTATGTTCATATAGACAATAGAGATTTGTCAACCAGCAGAGATTTTGTTGAACCTTCATTTGTCAGCTTTTAATTCACTGAGTTGCTCAAAGACAAACATTCACAGTTTGGTCTAGAAACTGATTTTTATTGGATTTCCAGAAAATGTACAATAAAACTGTGGTTTAAGATTTTATCCAGATTGCCAAAAACACAACAGCTGATGCAAAACAGCTGCTCTGAATCACATCCTAAACAGCAGCATGCCTACCACTAAAACAGCAGAAATTACACTTAGATTAAATAAAGAAACAAATAATATGGAGTTGTTTGTGTTTGTACAAA
>NC_060161.1:3709961-3726241 GCF_021292245.1 Micropterus dolomieu
CTTTTAATTCACTGAGTTGGTCAAAGACAAACATTCACAGTTTGGTCTACAAACTGATTTTTATTGGATTTCCAGAAAATGTACAATTTCATATAAACTGACATAAACTGTGGTTTAAGATTTTATCCATATTGCCAAAAACACAACAGCTGCTGCAAAACAGCTGCTCTGAATCCCATCCTAAACAGCAGCATGCCTACCACTAAAACAGCAGAAATTACACTTAGATTAAATAAAGAAACAAATAATATGGAGTTGTTTGTGTTTGTACAAAAACAACAAAAAACTACAAACAAACACAGTTTTGGTTAAACATACATAATAAACTAAATTAAAACATGTATGAGAAAAGTAAAAAGTGCTAAAGACGTGTTGAGATGCTCTCCCTGTGTTAAACATCCAAACAACAGTCCAAATAAAGATTTAGGAAGAAGACAGCGAGGCGGCTAGAATGAGCTCAGTTCATCTAAAATAATATCTGCTTTGCTTCTGGGATTAAAGGAGAATAATGACAGACATCAACTTCCAGCTCCAAACTAATAAAACACATTTTATTTCCGTGTGTTGAAGCCATCACAGTGAACCAGAGCAAGTTGACCAAAACATTTCCCAGCAGCCAGTGACTTGTACTATGAAGCAAGGTAACTGGCATTTCCAGGTAACTTAAGGTGTAACTTCCTAAATAACTTGTACTACGGAAGGTGGATAGGTTTTAACCGAGGTATGCGTTTGTGGCATTTAAAGCTGCATCTCTAAACTGTTCCGAGCTACCCTAACTGCTCAAAGTGACCCTACATATGTGGGCTACACACCACATTTGTACTCAGTGTTACTGAGAACCTATTAATATACCATCCTTTGTCAACCCCTTATCATGCATACAGGGTCATGGGGGCGAAAGGCGGGGTACACCTTGGACAGGTTGCCAGTCCATCGCAGGGCTACACATACAAACGACGACCCACACTCACACTTAAGGACAATTTAGAGACATCAATTAACCTAGCCTGCATGTCTTTTGATGGTGGGAGGAAGCCGGAGCACCCGAAGAGAACCTACGCAGCCCCGGGCTGAACATGCAAAACTCCGGACAGAAAGGCCCGGGACGACCAAGGTTCGAACCTACGACCTTCTTTCTGTGACAAGACAGTGCCAACCACCGTGCCGCCTCCTAATAGCATGCCGCTTGATAAAATATTTTTGATTTTATCCTGACTTGATGGGTTTGCAGCTAAAATTAAGTTATTCTTAACACAACAGCATTATGTTCATACAGCGAGCCCTTAATGAATTAATGGGCCAATTTCTGAGATGTAGCCCATCTGTATAGGCTAATTGAATTATCCTAAATATATACTGTATTTAGCTTGACTATTTTACATGTCCCAAAAATATGGAGCCATAGTGGGGGTTAAAAATCAGAGGCACAAATTCTTAGATCAAAGTGGTAAATTTACCAGAACAAAACTTGGGAATTCCCTGAAATTAAAGTCACAAAAAAATACTAATCCCTCTGGCGTTTTCATCTGAATACGCCCAATTCACAGCAAAGTCTCAATGTATGATTATATGCTGATGCTGGCTGAAATCACGAGTATTTCCTCATTGCTAAATCTGACTGACAAAAATATAATTTTCCACCGCAATAGACCTACGTGTCAGGGGCGTCTGTAGTGGAATATTGCAGCAGTGTAAAATGAGGCGATGTGGTTCATTGACAGAAAACACTACGTTCAGACAGTTTCTCTATAACTGACTATTGACTATAACTTCAGAGAACATTCAAGTTTTGTACTTGTGGATTTGTGATTATTTCCTCCTGTTTCCTCCCCTTTCTCTCTCTCCCTCTTTCTCTGCCTACATGAAGCTGACTGTGGAAATGTTGTCATCATTCATACTGATGGACTGCTGATCTCATTGCTGTCCATTCTGCAGCAACACACAGAGGCCAAAAGCTTGTCTATGGTCCCTTTCCTCATGAAGACATACAGGACTAAGTCTGCAAGAGGACTGAATCTAACAATTATGGTAGACAGAATGCCGAGGTTCACATCAAATACTTCCAGGGACAAAATGATCATGGGCAGGAACAGCAGTGTGTAAATAAGCAGCACCAGAACCAAAACTCCCACAATTCGTCGTTTTTCATCAGAGGGGACCGAGATGGAAGCAGACAGGGCTTTGAGGGTCCCAGTCAGGAAGAATATGAACAGTGGGAAGGGAAGGAGGAGGAGGATGGCGAAGATTATTATCAATTCAAAATCAATGAAATAGAAAAAGATGCAGACAGGAGAAATGGCCCAAACCAGGACACAGACCACCACAGAGCTCTTGATGGTTCGTCTGCAGCGGTACCACAGCGGGTGGGCGATGACCAAATACCTGTAATACAAGATGGACACAAAGTCTTTGAGGAGCTTCAGAGTTATAAACTAATATAATGTTCAGACACAGAAGGAGCTCCACACATACTGGATAGACAGACAGATACCTTTCCAGGGCGATGCAGACCATGAAGTAAACACTGGCAATCAGAGCAGAGATGTAAATATAATAGAAGATGTCATATAACTTCATATCCACATTTGGTACCACCTCTACGATCATAGAGAAGAACTGAAGGATGTCGGTAATGAGAAGGTTGATGACGTAGATGGGAGCAACATGATCACTTCTCACCTGCAGGAAAACATTGGTAAAAGTCAACAAGCAGTTGGAAACATGTTGTGAAGTCCACCTCCTCCCAAATCTGTCATCTTGCTCTGCCCAGCAGCTGCAGTCAGAGCAATTTCTGACTTTTTCATCCAACAGAAATCTCAGATGTGACACACTGGCCAATCACTGCAGTAACAAGACTAAGGGCCAGATTTCCTGCAGCTTCTGCAGCAGTTCCCCTTCGAGGGAACTCGAACTGTGTCGGTGACGACACTATGGGAACGCCTCTGGGCGTGGCAGGGCTGAACTATGAATGAAACTACTCCAATGCTATTGGTGGTGCTAGAACGGTATCGTGTGACGGCGTAACCGGAGGGGTATATAAGCACGCCGGCACACAGGACACATTAGCCTTTTTTTATTCAGCAGGCACTCTGGCATGTTTGAAGACCAAGAAAGCTACAGCAAATCCGAAGAAGCTCTTACCTGGAAGGAAGTCAGATGGCAGACCGAGAGATGGCTGGTGAACAATTCAGGCGATGTGTTTTTCCGTGCCCACGCTACATCACGGCTGGCGACACTCATATCCTGTGTGTTTCCTGTCTGGGGACGCCGCATGCCCAGGCAGCTCTCGAGGGGGGTGCTTGTGGCCATTGCAAGGCCCTGCCCCTGAGGGTGCTGAGGTCCCGTGCGGCTGTCTTTTCCAAAGACGGCCGTATGCACTCTCCCCGTGGCTCGCGCCCGGCGGTCGCTGAGGCGGCGCGGCGGCTTCGGTCATTCACAATCTGAGGAGCTAGACGTGCTTAGCATCATGGAGGATGACTTCCAGGAGCCGGGCCGACGTCATTAGACCAGCTATGAGAGGCGGGGCAGGAGCCGCGGGCTGGCAGTAACCTCTATGAGCTTTTCTGCAGCCCGAGCGCCACCCCCGCGTTCTTTCCTGATTTGCAGAATGAGTTGTGTAAATCATGGAACAGACCAAAAAAAACAACAAAAAAACCTGCTCTGCACGGCTGACTGTGTCCCCTCTGCTGGACTATAGCAGCGTGACAGAAACTAAGCAGCACGGCTAAAGAGAACGGAACGATGCCTTGGGGGGAGGAAGCACTTGCGAGCTATCTTTCTCCCACCCTTGCTTCGTTCCTCCAGATGTCGGCGCTCCCCACAAAGCTGTGTCGGACGAAACATCCGCTTTGGTGGGCAAGGCCTACATGGCAGCGGGTCGAGCTGGTGCAAGCCTGCACACTATGGCCATCTTGCAGGCGTACCTGGCCGATCTTCTCAAGACTATGACCTAGGGGGAGGTCCCTCTGAGGAGGACCTGACTGAGCTCCGTAGAGCTACGGACTTAAACGCTCCGTGTTACGTGTTAGCATTGGCTGCTCCATGGCAGCATTGGTGGCTACGGAGCGCCATCTGTGGCTCAACCTCTCGGGCATCCAGGGGAAGGAGAAGGCTTTTCTCCTGGATGTGCCCCTCTCTCCTACTGGCCTGTTTGGTGAGGCGGTGGATGCTGTCATCAGCAGGTTTCAGCACGCTGAAACGCAGGGAGAGGCGTTTGAGCAATATCTCCCCCGCCGGCCTGGGTCCAGGACGGCGACGGCTGAAGAGAGACGAGCTCAGCCCTCATCTAGCTCCTACCGCCGGAGCCAGAAGCGAAGCGTTGCTTCCCGTAGTCCCCCTCAACAACACCGGGACGCGAGGTGGCGCTCTCGCTCACAGCCCCCCGAGAGGCTGACCAAGGTCCCCTCCCTTGTGGCGGCTCAGGCAACAGGCGCTGTTTTCCCGCCGTCTTGGCGCTCGGGTAACGCTAACCGCCAGCGAGCTCTCACCAGTCTGCCCGCCTCGAGGGGTTGCAGCTGGAAAACGATCGGGCTCACACACCATGGGTCGCCGGCGAGTTTTCCCTGGCGGTCCTCCGCTTCAGGGTGCCACCGGGGACCTACGCATAACACCGGCCACCAGCCCCTAGGGGCTACTGGCCTGTTTGGTGAGGCAGTAGATGCTGTCGTCAACAGGCGCTGTTTTTCCCGCCGTCTTGGCGCTCGGGACACGCGGGCTGGTCGGCCCGAGTGTGGTTCTCGGACATAATTTCGCTAAAAGCCTCGAGGGCCAGGTGCCCCCGGCCCTGTGGAGACTGTGGGACTGAGTTCCGTACAGTACAGTCAAGACGCTGCTCAGCTCCAGAGCCCCGTCCACGAGAAGGACGATACGGCCTGAAGTGGAATGTGTTGCCACCTGGTGTAGAGAACGTGCAGTGGACCCAGTTACCTGCCTGGTGACTATGGTACTGGAGTTCCTCCAGGACCGTTTCTCTGCTGGCCTTTCCCCATCCACACTCAAGTTGTATGTGGCTGCCATGGTGGCGTTCCACGCCCCTCTGAGGGATGGGCCTCTGGGGAGGCTTCCACTGGTCGTGCCTGGAGATTGCCCCGGGGAGGGTCAGAGCCATCCTGCACTCCTGTCCGGGCTATGTCCCTAAGGTTCCAGGTTGGCAGGGTCTACGGTGCTGCAGGCGTTTCATCCCCCACCTCATGTGATGGCGGAGGACGGGAGACTTCATCTGCTCTACCCGGTCAGAGCACTGAGTATTTACACTCTGAGGTCCTCCCGGTGGAGGAAAGCAGACCAGTTGCTGGTGTGTTTCGGGTTTTGGCTCCCCGCTTCTAAACACACGATCAGCAACTGGATTGTTCAGACTATTTCCCTGGCCTATCAGGGGCGTGGGTTACCTTCACCTATGGCCGTAAGGGCGCACTCTACTCGAGGGATGGCGGCCTCTAGGGCCCTCCTCGTAAGGGCTTCGCTCCAGGATTTGTGTGAGGCAGCTGGCTGGGCCACTCCTCGCACTTTCATCTGGTTTTACAGTCTGGACCTTCCTTCTGCACCCGGCACCCGTGCGCTCTCCTCCTAGTCGTGCCGTCAGGTTCTGCAAGCTGAGGGCAGGCGGGGTTTCGGCGCGGCCTAAGTGGGTATCTCGTTCCCATAGTGTCGTCACCGACGCAGTGTCTCGTAACCCGAGACGTTCCCCTTCGAGGGAACTCGAACTGCATCGGTCCGCCACACCTCAACCCGCCTGGACTGCCTTGCTTCATAGAAAAGGGCTAATGTGTCCTGTGTGCCGGCGTGCTTATATACGCCTCCGGTTACGCCATCACACGCTACCATTCTAGCAACACCTAGTTCAGCCCTGCCACGCCCAGAGGCGTTCCCATAGTGTCGTCACCGACGCAGTGTACATACGTAACCCGAGACGTTTTTCAGCCACAGATATGAAGCATTCTGGCTCAAACACATACGCTGGATTTATCAAACAGTCGCACCAGGCTGGAGTCACAGTTGGAGGCTCATGTTTGTGTTTGCAAGGAGAGAATCTCTCTCGAGGTTCATTATGTTTTTACTGGATTTACTGAGGTCACACAAATTTTCATTTGTCAGTTTGCAGAGAAACAATAATAATGTGCATTTAACTAAACAACAGTTATTATAAACCTCTCTCATTCTGCGTGAGTAGTAGAGCATATGGACACACCCCTTGGCGTTGCTATTTAATACCCTGGGTACCGTTTTCAACTTTCAAAACAAAACTAGTGGTAAATGTTGTGAAATTTAGGCACAAATAAAGTAAATTAACTACATTATTTAACTAAAAACAATGTTGACTTTTTGTTTCATACAGGAAAGTCTGGTTTCTGGTCCACCTGTCCACCCCAACTTCCTCCTTTCTCAGGCTTTCTGTTACATTATATCCTACACCTGCTTTCAGTGTTCAACAATGAAGCTAAAGGGCTCTCCAGTGCGTTACAAATTGATGCTTAGAAATAGGTGTCATTTATATTGGGGACGCTGGGGACCTTCACCAGAATGCAGGAAATTAAGTGTTTAGTGATCAATTTCCTGGGGGAGGTCCCCCCCAGACCGCCCACTCATATCTTTTATTTAAATTTGATTCTTTAGACAGTAACAAAAATATGCATACAACATGATGCCATCACAGTGACAGACAAGAAAGTTACAAACTTATTACCATTGTGGTCCTCGTTGTAGTCTGATAAAGATGGCAAGGCAAGCTACGGATGAGGAAGGAACCCTGTACAATCAACCCTTACAAAATATGACCAAAATTAAAAAAACAAGCAAACAAAAAAAAACAAACCCTAACACATCCCAATACAAATAAAATAAAAAACACAAAAACATCCACCACAATAATAAATATTCCTTAAGACTACATAAAAACTCAAACACATAAAAACAACCATTCAGCTTGATTAAAACAGCGATCTGGATGGCTTAACTTAATCTCAACTGGGAGTTTGTTCCATTCCAATGCTGCCGTGTACAAAAAGGTGTTTTGCCCAGAACATCTCTTACATCCACAAGGTACTATGTCTGTGGCACTGCCTCTAGTTGAGTAGCTGTGAGAGTTCCTAATAGGCTTAAAATAATCTTTAAAATACCTCTGGTCATTCCTATGCATCGGGCGAAAGGCGGGGTACACCCTGGACAGGTCGCCAGTCCATCGCAGAGGTTTAAAATCTGACTAATTTATTCTGCGCTGTTTGAAGTTGAACTTTTATCCTCTTGGGGGTGCTGCTGTACCATGTAGTACAGGCATAATCAAAGTGTGGCTGAATTAAAGCATTTGCTAACATTTTTAAAGTTTCTTTAGAAAATGAACCTTACGTGCCAGAAATTTAATTCTTTGGTTCACTTTTGTGATAACCCTTTGACCCATACTTTCTCCACTCAAAGAACAAAGATCTAAATCACAGCCTAAATATTTAAGTTTTAACTTCAATCTGGGTCCCACCCACAGAAATTCTGCGCTCTGGTGTCCTACTCAACCTTATTTTGCACCAAATAAAATAGATTCAGTTTTCCCTAAATGCAAAGACAGTGGATAAGATGCATGGCTTTGGTGTGGGAGACCAGGGTTCAACTCCCCACTGTGACTCACCAATGTGTCCCTGAGCAAGACACTTTTGACCTTTGACATATATAGCAATTGTAAGTCGCTTTGGATAATAGCGTCAGCTAAATGAATAAATGTAAATGATTCAACCTCTGGGCTCATTTTTTATGACAATAAATCAAATAGTTGTCCAAAACCAAAAAACAAAACTGAATGTCTAAAAAAATTTGCAATTTCGTTGGTTTTTAATAAAAACCCAAATACTGCTGCACAAACTGCTCTGACAAACGTGAGGACTATTTGATGTTGTCTTGAGTTGTAACTAAATGGTTCCATTAACCTCAACAGTTTAAGAGAAGGCTGGAATGGAGCCACACATGGAAACTGCATCTGTTTAGGTTCCAATAAGCATCATGTACATTTTAATTATGGAGTCAATTATTCCTGTAAAATCATAGATTATTACGGGCCTTTGACACCTAGCCCCCAAGCCAGATCCAGATCCTTTGTCATTCCCAGCTCTGGCAGATAGTCATGTTTTGTTGTCATTTATATTTCCCTCTCTGTTTTGTTTCCATTACTTGTGTTTTGTTCCAGGGCTCCTCTGCTCCCCAGCACCTGTCTGCCTCCCCATGTTTTTGATCACCTGCTTGAGCCAGCTGAGTCTTGTTGTGTGAGTCTATACCTCTGGTGGGTAGCCTTGACACTTTACAGACAGACAGACAGACAGACAGACAGGAAATAACTCTGTCATAATGTACATACCATAGAATAAAGAGCACAGATGGCCACGAGGGTCAGAGGAAGGCCGATAGCGATGATTATGTATGTCACCACTTTTATGCTGAATGGAATTTCAATGTAATCCTGGTTGTTGGTGATGTTGCTGTGGTTAAAGCTTTGGTCCTGTGAGGTGCTGTTAAAGTAAAAATCTTCCATTCTTCAGAGTGAAACCTGTTTGAGAGATCAGGTTATTAAAGGGAGCAGGTTTTTAATATCTACCTAACATTGTTCAGTGACATCACTAAAGCTGTGAGGTGACGTTCACACAAACACAGTGTACCTATAGTTTACCCACAATCATATCAAATCACAAACTGCTGTCTTTTCACTCTCTCATTTGTTACATTTATTTTCATTTAATCAACTAAGAAAAGAATAACGATAATAAAGTTCATGTGGACAAATAGTTGCACGTGCTGATGAGAGGTCATTGCTCCAGCCACAGAACATCGTTCAGTTGTTTCAGTAATTTAATGTTAATGCTATTTGGTTTAAGACATCTTGCCTGTCTACTGGGTGCTAGATGCCAGATGCTAACTTGGACATGTTGGGTAATTAGCATAAAGTAGCTTAATCACAATTATGGATATATTTTATAATATTTTTATAATATTTTATATTTTATAATATTTCAGAAAGTGCTTTGCCAATTTGGACTATCTTGGTTTTGGAGGTTTTTGATGCTGAATCCATTTCTGACATTTTCAAAACTCAAAATGGCCTTTTAAATTAGAAATTTAAACTCCTGGTGGACCAATTTTGATTACATTTTTGGGTCTATTTTGAGGTTATTTATTTGCATAATACATTGGACATGCATTTCAGAATCAAAATAAATCAGTGTCATTGGTGTGAATGTGGTAGGAGTTCAAGACAAACTTAATGTGTGAGATTGTAGTATCCAATATTTGTGCATTTGACTCATAACAGTTCAAAATAACACTGTAGCAGCAATTGACCTTGAGGTGTTGTTTGCCCAGCTGCTGGTGATGGGGAGCAAGAGAAGAATGGAGCTCTCTGCCCTCTTTGACTACAAGCTAGGCCTGATGCCTCAGAAAGGGCAACAAATTTTTGATCATCCAGAGTCTTGGAATCCTTGTCCCAAATTCTCCACCCACCAGACATTGTACTTGATGCATCACAGCTCATCTACCATGTGGCGTTGCCATTATCAAAGACCGTGGCTGACCTTGCAGCCAGCATGGGGCCCTAGCTTGATCATTGCCAAACCAATTGTCATCTCTCACTGTCAACCCCTCTACCAAGCCGCAACAAAGTGATAAAGAAGCAAGACAAACAAGCGGAGGATGGGCGAGCTCTTTTGCACACACCATAGGAGATCACATCGAGATGGTCAGCAGAGCCGACAGTGTGAGGCTGATGTACTGTCAAACATGTTGGATGCAGCCAGGAGTGTAACTACAACTGTCCGCATTCTCAACTACGACTTCACATGTCACCTGCAGATGGAGAGATGGCATGGCACTGTTCAACATCAATTCGACAGTAGAGTCTGGGTGAGCAGTTTGCTCCATCCTGGCTATGCACTCTGAGTGTGACACCACCTCTTATTGCGCCCTGAGAGTGAAGGTGTCCACGCTCAAGGCCATGACAGTAGTACCTGGTGACCTGCTTTACTTCATCAAAAAGGAGGGAGCTACTGATTTTCAGATCACAGAGGCATTGAGGGGTTTCTTACTGGATCTGTACAACCAGAGGAAGTCAGCATCTCTGAACGTCGCCAGATTTGACATCTACCGAATGCACAAACCCCCCTATTACGGTAATGTACACCTCCATGGACTGTGTGCCCATCTACAGGTTCTGCTTTGGAAACAGCAGACCGCTCTGATCCACCAGCTGTGGATATTACTAAGTTTGGAGGGGACGAGAGGGAAGGTGAGAAAGAAGGAGAGAAAGGCATCATGCCCATCTTGGATGCAAGCCTTGTTGCTGCTCTTGACCTGTTGGACGTTACCAGCTGTAGCCGCAGAGCAGGGTTAAAGCCATGTATAGCAGCAAAGATCAGCTGTGCAGCTGCAGGCCTGACTTGTAACAGCTACTTCTTCTGCAAAGGCCATGTACATACAATCCTCTCACGCACTCACAGCAAGAAGAACAGGACAATAAGAATATTGAAGCTGGAGATAAAGATAGAAACTGTTATGAGTCTGCAGTTCTCCTCCCCGACCCCTTGTATTTATGTTCTCTTCCCTCCCGTGTCTCCTGTTAGTCAGTCTGTCTGTCTGTCTGGGCGTGGCTTCTCACTCTGGGCCTGGCGCTCCACCTCCACATTCCACTAATCAAGACTCTGCAGTATGTCAACCCGGTTCTTCACCTTACTCATCGCCAGATTGTCAGCTTACCTCAGCGGTATTTGCGCTGTGGCCTACAAATTTCGAGTTGTATAGTCTGTTGTTTGTTTCTTGTGGGATCACTTACCTTGTCTCTCTGTGCTCAGGATCACTGCCTGCCTGGAAATCCACTTGCTGGTCCCCATTCCCTGGTCTGCTTCGCTCTCACACCCCTTTTCAATAAACCCACTGCCCCATCACCACCCCGTCTTCCATCAAAGCATCCATGAGCAGAGTAAATTGTAAGCATTCCAAATGATGAGGTAACTTGTTTTGATAGTGATAATTACATTAACTGTTGATGTATTAATTAATGTCAATGTCTAGAACTCCTACCATGATATTTTAACAATTTGAACTATGGTTTAGAAGTATAGTGATATGTAAAAAAAAAAATAATAATAAAACTAAAATTAAATATGCACTACAGACTGTAATCGTTATCTGCTTTTATTTGATCTTTCTTGTTCCACCTGCAGCAGTTACAGCAGCAATGAGACAAGTCAATGACAAAATGTTGTGCTGCAAAAAAGCGTGCACAGAACTGAAGAAATTTGAAAACATTGACACCAATTAAACTGATTTATCTTGATTCTGAATTGCAGGTCCAAAGTTTTAACCATATGAAAAACCTCTCAAATAACCCCACAAATGTAATCAAAATTTCAAAAACACCATCAAAATTGGTCCACCAGGAATTGAAATATTCCAGCTTCCAGTTTTAAAGGCCAATTTGAGTTTTGAAATGTGGATTCACCATATTAACCCCCAAACCCACTCCATGATTGTCCACATTGGCCAAGCTCTTTCTAATATAATTTCCATATATGTGATTATGCTACTTTATGCTAATTATGCTAATTGCCCAACATGTGCAAGTTGGCATCTAGCAGTTTCACAATGCTGGGGACCCATTCTATACATTTCTAGCATAAAACTTTCGGGTACCAAACATTTCCGGGTTCACCTTGCTGGCAAGTAGACGAGGTTTACATGACATTACATTAATCTTCTTGATGAACCATCTGCAGATTTTATCTTTAGGGGACAAAAAGGGTGTGATTTCATTAAACAAAAAAGTGAAGAGTGTGTGTGTGTGTGTGTGTGTGACACTCTGTGTGCGCTGCAGTCTGCTCATTATATATGCCCACACCGGGCTCTCGCATATAAATGACAGATATGTGCAAACCAGAAAATTAATTTATGAGCAGTGTGCTAGTAACGTTAAAGACGGCAAGCTACCGTAACATTATTGTTTAATTTGTTCAAGCTGAGAAATACACATTTCAAAATGTCAGTATTTTTTGTATTTTCCTTGATAATCAAGCAGACTCATAGTACCATCTGTTTCATTGTTTCGCAAATCACAATATTGTCCACAAAAATCGCAATATGACTTTTTCTCCAAATTGTGCAGCCCTGTTATCAACCACATCTCCCTCTGTCCGCATGTCCTGTCTGTCTCTGCTATCTCCTGCAATAAAGACTAAAATGGACCCCAAAACACAAACTAACTACAGAGAAGTTCTTATGTTATGTTTAGAAGTGATTGAGAAACACTGACTCATGTTCTTATTCGCTGAATGTTTTAACTGTTTATTTAACTGAATCATTAACTGAATGTAAGATGACTTTAGTTACATAACTCTGTCCTCCTGAGACTTTTCATCAACAATCACAAAACTCTGTCATCATTTCCTGAAAAACTGTGAATACCTCTCAGTGGATTAATGTTGGGTTATAACAATAGACATCAATATTAATAATAATACTAATTTGTAACAAAGCATGTTCTGGATATTAAAACTCCATTTCTGAAATGTCCGCAGTATTATTTTCCTATTTATAGATTTCCTACTTAATTGTGCATGCCCTCTCATTTTCAGCATTCTTTACCTCATGTTCTTACTTTAAAATACTCATTTATTGCATGATTTTATCTTTTTAGCTATTTTCTCAAAGTGTTTTAAGGGTAGAAAAAATGATTGTACATGTAATAAAAAAGTAATATGACAAAATTTACTTTCAAAAGCTGCAAGACCCACCTGAATGAGTTCCTACACGAGCGCCTGATGTTTTGTCCTCTGCATCCAAACCTCAAATATGGCCAGTGATAACATGCAGCAATAATAATCTACACATGAAGAAGAAGAAAAAAAAAAAGTAGGGGCATGAATATGTAAATCATGCAGAAACAGAAATATATACATATAGAGACAGTAATTGGCCAAAGTACTGTCACACTCCACAACATTTGACTATAAATGTGCATGTGACCTGCTCATGTTAAATGGCCACAGTGTTGCCACACCTGTTGTTTTCTTTTGATTTCCAGATATAACTGTTTTCTCCCCCGAATTAAACAGTTAAAATATGTCTGAAATTATGCAGTAAATATTTCAGAAACAACAGGCATATTCTTTAAGTAGGTAGGTTTATTATCACAATATAACAAGTTATAGAGTGAAATTGAGTTTTGTAACTCCCTTCTGCTACAAAGCAGACAATATACATTAATAAAGTGTGTGTGTGTGTGTGTGTGTGTGTGTGTGTGTTAATTTAGTGCTGATGCCACTGAATCAGGTTTGGATCCAGATCCTTCAGTGACTTGAGGTACAGGAGCTTTGTTCTGGGACGCTGTGCTGTCTTCTGCACTCTTTGCTCCACCTGTTTAATGTCCCTTTGGAGGTGGAGGCTTGTCTGTCTGATGAATCCAACTGTTGAACCATCTGAATATTTTATCTTCATTTGCAGAATCTGCACTCTGCTTCCTTCACACTTATTGAGACAACATTTTAACATAAAGGTGAACTGTTAACCACCATTTTAGCATGAAAATGGATCAGGAGAAACTGCAGGCCGACACATTCACTCTGTCTAACAACACAATCATACAGCTTGGTGAACTGAAATCAGCAGTGAATGCGAAACACTGAAGCTCTAATTCAGGGTACCCCCAGGATTCTCAAAGTTAAATTGAAGACTTTTTAAAATCTTTTTAATACCACCTAGGATGAAATTTATACCAACTTCACTGCCGTTTAATGGAAAATCTGTTTTTTAATTTTAAGCCTGAATTTTTTTTTTACGAAGTTACATGAATTTAATAAAACATTTTATTATAATACATTCATATTTAACACACTATAGGTTGGTATGTTTGTACTTTGATAAGATAAAATGAATCAAGGACATCGCTTTGTGTTGAAAAGTGGTGGGGACATAAGGGTTCAGATTAGGGGTGTGACGATACACTTAGCTCACTTGCAGGATTCACAATATTGGGTTCATGAGAACAAGACAAGAAAATATTTTAACACTATTAGATGAAATATTCAATACTGAAATATATTTAAATTGAGGTCTTGGGGTCCCCTAGAAAATTTTGAGCCCTAAACACTTGATTTCATGCATTCTGGAGACATTTTCTGCACCAATTTATGGTAGAATTGTTTTTATTTAAATAAAGTGATTCAGATTTTCCTCAAAGTATTCTCTATTTTCTAGTCTTTTCAACCACTCTTACATACATCCATACACTGGTGGAACAGCCACCAGGGGCAATTTGGGGTTCAGTATCTTGCCCAAGGACACTTCGACACGCAGCCTGGAGAAGCTGGGGATTGAACCGCCAACCTTCCCGATTAATGGTCAATCCGCTCTACCTCCTGAGCCACAGCTGCCCCAATTCTGATTCTGTTATGTTACCTTTTTTTATTCTATATGTAAGAAAATGTACCTTTGAAAGCTGCATGACAACAAAGACCTGCATGAGTTCTATATACAGTTTGATGCTTTGTGCTTTGCATACAAACCGGCTTCTAAAGAAATGAAGGCAGGCATGAACACAATGTATGTAAAGTACATCAGAACAACAGACTATTCTGATGTACTGATTCTTTGTGTAGATAGTAAAACCCTAGCTAAAGTAGTTTGCATTCGATTGGAAAAGATATTACAAAGTATCATGGTAGAAGATCAGATGTCCTTCTCAAATCTTAGAAAACTCGCTGCAGGCCGCAGTTTCACTCCATGTAGAAAAGGTGTTTGACAGGATAGAGTGGAACTACTTATTTTCAGTGTTAGAGAAGTTTGGATTTGCCAAAACATTTATTGCCTGGATGTGGTTAATAAACACTTCCTCCCCAGGCATGTGTAAATATGCTTAACATAAATGGCAGTCGCCACCAAAGTGACATTTAATTCCATGTGTCCCTTTACACTGATGATCTATTACTATATACAGTCCCCTCCAAGAGTTTGATAAACGGTGAGGCAAAGTCCTTTGTTTTCGTTGTTCACTGAAGACATTTGGGTTTAAGATCAAAAGATGAGACGAGTTCAGAATTTCAGCTTATTTCCTGGTATTCACATCTACATGTGTTAAACAACTCAGGACAAACCACCGTTTGTATTAGACCACAGCGTTCTGAGGTGGAACAAATAATATTAAAGTAAATAACATTTAATATTTGGTGGCAGAACCCTTGCTTGCAATAACTGCCTCAAGCCTGCGACCCGTCGACGTCACCAAACTGTTGCATTCTTCATTTGTGATGCTGTTCCAGGCTTTTACCGCAGCTTCTTTCAGTTCTTGTTTGTTTCGGGGTGTTTCTCCCTTCAGTCTCCTCTTAAGGAGGTGAAATGCAGCTCTGTTGGGTTCAGGTCAGCTGATTAACTTGGTCAGTCTAAAACCTTTTTCCCCTTGATGAAGTCCTTTGTTTTGTTGGCAGTGTGCTTTGGCTCATTGTCCTGCTGCAGGATAAACTTCCTCCCCATTAGTTTCAATTCATTTCTCTGTAAAACTGGCAGACAAAATGTTTCTGACCACTTCTGAATTCATTCTGCTGCGACCATCATCAGTTCCATCATCAATAAATATTAATGAGCCTGTTCCAGAAGCAGCCATGCAGCCCGAGCCATGACATCACCTCCACCATGCGTCACAGATGAGCTTGTATGCTTCGGATCATAAGCAGTTCCTTTCTTTCTCCACACTTTGGCCTTTCCATCACTTTGCTAGAGATTAATCTTGGTCTCATCACTCCATCAGATTGTGCTCCAGAACTTTTGTACTTCTTTGCAAATTTCACTCTGGCCTTCCGACTCTTCCTGCTGATGAGTGGTTTGCATCTTGTGGTGTGGCCTCTATGTTTCTGCTCTCTGAGTCTTCTTCCAACAGTGGATTGTGATACCTTCACCCTGCACTGTGGAGGTCGTTGCTGATGTCACTTCCTGATGTTTTGGGGGTTTTCTTCACAGCTCTCACCATATTTCTGTCATCAGCTACTGTTGTTTTCCTTGGCCGACCTGTTGGACGTCTGTTGCTCAGTGCACCAGTAGTTTCTTTCTTTTTCAGGACGTTCCACATTGTTGTGCTTGCTCTGCCCAATGTTTGTCCAATGGCTCTGCTCGATTTTCCTTCTTTTCACAGCTTGACAGTGGCTTGCTTTTCTCCCATAGACAGCTCTCTGGTCTTCATGTTGGTTTATCCTCTTTAACAGGAAATGCAGTCTTTATAGGTTTGAACCAAGGACGAAAAACGCTAGCGTTTTGAAACATTGCCATTTTGA
>NC_060161.1:3726261-3739053 GCF_021292245.1 Micropterus dolomieu
CTGTTGCTCAGTGCACCAGTAGTTTCTTTCTTTTTCAGGACGTTCCACATTGTTGTGCTTGCTCTGCCCAATGTTTGTCCAATGGCTCTGCTCGATTTTCCTTCTTTTCTCAGCTTGACAGTGGCTTGCTTTTCTCCCATAGACAGCTCTCTGGTGTGGTGGGAAAAGTGTATTTAATAAAGTCTTTAAATCAATGAAAAACCTCCTCCAATTATCAGTCAAAAACACAACGGAAGGATGTACGCACCCCTCTTATCAGTTACATACACATATCCGGTATGGGGGCGGGACGGTAAATACCTGTCAAAATTAGTTTGATGGAATGTCATGTAGATTTCTCTCTTCCATGTGTTGAAGCCATCACGGTGAACCAGAGCAAGTTGACCAAAACATTTCCCAGCAGCCACTTCTCCCACAGCAGAGTCCAAACAGTGCTTCCTGTTCTCTACAGTTAGGTGTCTTATTGGAAATGGACAGGATCTGTCTCGTCTCTATCCTTTCTATTGGCCTCCATTTCTCCTCCTGTTTCCTCCCCTTTCTCTCTCTCCCTCTTTCTCTGCCTACATGAAGCTGACTGTGGAAATGTTGTCATCATTCATGTAGCATGTCCATGTATGATTTTTAATACAAATTATGAATATTAATATTTCAGAATAAATCCTCGTTAGGGCACCACCGGAAATTCTGTTGCTTAATCACTTCTATAAAATCAGTCAGTCAATCTCATATTGAAGGCGTAAATCCTCCATTACAGTGACCTGGAGCTAAACAATACACACACACACAGTTCCTGTGATTACGGTGAAATTTATAAATTTATTATAACTAAAAGGTGGATATGAATGCAGTTAAAAATATACATCAAAGAAATAAACAATGGCTAAACAAACATGATGCAAACAATGAGAATGTAGTGGAGTTAAATGTAAATTGAGTTGTTATGTGATACATAGAGAGAAAGATAACTAATAAGTGCAGTTTATATGATACTAACTCAGTTAAATTTGTCTAGGAGTTTTAGGCTGGAATGATTAAGGATTAAAGCTAATGGATGAACAGACTATTGGACATTAACTCAACCACAGAATGCAGGGTTTTAGCCTCACTGCTTGTTGTTTCTCCAGTCGGTTGGTGTTCGGCCTGCTTCACACTGGCTGAGTTTCGTGCGTTCTCGGTTAGGACGGCTTAACAAGCCGTCGGCCAGTCGCTTTCTCTGCCAGGGAATATCTCTGGAGATCCACCCTCAATTGGCTTGGTTTGAAGAAAACTTGCAGTGGTAGGCTTTTAACCTTGGCTCGGGTTGGTTTGATTGTCCTTTGTTACTGCTCGCGTAACTAACCACTTGGCTGGCCTCCCAACTCTGTTGTCGTGGGGAGGAGTGAGTTAACTCAGCAAAATAAAGCTTAAAAATAATTCATTCTTGAATTAAAAATGCGTGACTTAAAGGTCTGATAACTTCAACAAAAATAAAATAAAATGACTTTACAAACAAAAGAAAAAGATAAATTAAACAAAAGTTTGCTGGAAGACAAAGAGACCTTAGGTTGCTAGGAGACACTGAGCGTGTGCCGAGAGCTGCTGGAGAGCCGAAGTACACGAGAAGAGAAAGCGAGCAACAAGAGCTCCGCTGATTCGTTTGTCTGGCCCCTTGGGGCGTGTCACCAGGGGGCTTGGCTTCCGGTCTCCTCCGAGACTTCGGTGTATTAACTTTTAATATGGTCCTAAAGACTATATGCGCGTATTTTAATCAAATACCTCTCCACAATGGAACCTTAGATGTCAAACGGTTATACCGTTCTTGGTTTTAAGCATTTGATAAAAAGGGTAAAAACAATCAGTACTGACTAAAGTCAATAGTTAAACATTAAAAAGGTTAACATTTTGTAGAGACCACGTCAGATTAAGAAACTTAAGTAGCTTCCTGGATAATATTGGCTGTTAAAAATTCATATTTAAATATATATATATATATGCAAGTTATACGAACATGGCATAATATTATGAACAATGAAATACAGCAGAAGCGGCATTTCAGAACGATGGATTTAGTTTGTCCTCATGGGGGAACTCTGGCTCCATGAGGAGAATGAAGATTACTTCGATTATTTCTTTAAAACAATCATTTGCTCAGGATCTGGGGAAATTAGTTATTTAACATTACATTCGAGCTGGAAAATTAATCAAGTAGCACAGGATAACATTTCTTTATGATATAATTTCTAAGAAACTATATAAAACGGTGTTGAAGCATGGCCTTAGTATAACATAAACTAAAGGAATATCAGTGAGGAAGATTAAAACACTGCAAATTATGGATTCTTCTTTTCAACAACAACAACATGGTAAGATATCTACTCAAATGCTGTGAAGAGACCTCCTAAGTAACTTAAAGATTATTTAATTAAACAATGTAATAGGCAAGTTATAAAGAGACAGTATTCATTTGTCGACACAAAGGAATTCGGGGCAGTGTCCTTCTCTGGCGTCTGGAATTCCTCAAACCTAGCTGTGAAAGTGAGAGGGCATGTTAAGAGTCCAAATTAATGGCTCTTTGGTTGGGTAGAGAGTCAAAACTGAAGAGGAGATCTTTGATGTTTGGAAGTAATCTGAAAGAAGAACTTCGTTACCATGGTAACCCTGCCCCTCTGGGTCTTGGGAGTGTTTAGAGGTTGTTTAGTTTACGGCTGCTGAGGTCCTCACGGCCTGGTTCAGTTTGAGGTTAGTCTCTGTGTAATGTTAATATTGTCATCTTAACAGTCATGCATAGAGTCTGTGTATCTCAGCTTCACCAGAGGTGGTAAGTTTTACGATCTAACTGCCCAAAACAGCACTTAGGGGAAAACAAACCTTTCACCCCCTCCTTTGGGGTACTTCTGCTGTCTGTTGAGGGTTGATATCTCAACCTCCCTCCTCTTTCTCTCAGGGAGAGACAAAAGAAAGAACTTGGGATCTCCAAATATATTTATTTGATATAAAATGATCAAATCCACACTGGCTGTTCACTACATTCATACTGATGACCTGCTGATATCATTGCTGTCCATTCTGCAGCAACACACAGAGGCCAAAAGCTTGTCTATGGTCCCTTTCCTCATGAAGACATACAGGACTGAGTCTGCAAGAGGACTCAGCTGAACAAAGATGAAAGACAGGCTGTCAAGGATCTCGTCATAGTTTTCATTCAGATCTTTTATGTACCAAATGATGGTGGGCAGGAACAGCAGCGTATAAATAAGCAGCACCAGAACCAAAATTCCCACAATTCTTCGTTTTTCATCAGAGGGGACCGAGATGGTAGCAGACAGGGCTTTGATGGTCCCAACCAGGAAGAAGATTAACAGCGGGAAGGGAAGGAGGAGGAAGGTGACGAATATTATGTCTGTGACCAGATAATCAAAAAAATAGTAAAGGATGACAAAGACAAGAGAAAGGATCCAGACCAGGACACAGACCACCGCAGAGATCTTGATGGTTCGTCCAAAGCGGTACCACAGTGGGTGGGCGATGACCAAATACCTGTAATACAAGATGGACACAAAGTCTTTGAGGAGCTTCAGAGTTATAAACTAATATAATGTTCAGACACAGAAGGAGCTCCACACATACTGGATAGACAGACAGATACCTTTCCAGGGCGATGCAGACCATGAAGTAAACACTGGCAAACAGAGCAGAGAGGTAAATACAATAGAAGACCAAAGATATAATCTCATCCACAGTTGGTACCACCTCAACGATCATGCAGCAGAGCTGAATCAGGTCGGTAATGAGAAGGTTGATGACGTAGATGGGAGCAACATGATCACTTCTCGCCTGCAGGAAAACATTGGTAAAAGTCAACAAGCAGTAGGAAACATGTTGTGAAGTCCACCTCCTCCCAAATCTGTCATCTTGCTCTGAATGGTGAACACCATTCCAACTAATCATGGATTGTGTTGGGAAAGTTACTTCCAAAATGTATTGTCATTTGAGAGTAATTACTTATATTACAATATTACTGTCTCTGATTTGTAATGCTTAATACTATTTTTGAGTTACTTTCACCACTATTAAATGGATCAGATAGTAATATATGACTGCATAGGTGGGTTCTAGTGATGTGTAGATCACAGTTATATCCGCTGATCGGGTGGGTCTTTGTCATTAAAATCAACCTTCTCATTAATAGCGGGTAGGTTGTGGATGGGTGAAATAGGATGCATTGTTGCCCCATTAAGAAAGACATTGTAGGTAAGGTATAAGCTACTGCAGCATTACTTCAGTGATTATTTAAATCTCAGACAATCTGACAGGATCGGCCAGGATGCACTGACAGCAGCCTCTCTAATCAGGAAAGGAAATCATTAAAGAAAACACATATTGAATTCTAAGGAAAGACTTGAAAATACTGAATCAAAATATTTAGGCTACTGAACAGCCTAGAATAAGTAGGAGCCTACAAAGCTGGAGTTACAGCCCTGCTTTGACTGCACTGACTGGAGTGTTTTTGAAGCTGCAGCCACTGACCTGGATGAACTAACTGACACTGTGACATCTTACATCAGTTTTTGTGAGATATGTGTGCCGAATAAAACCTTCCGCACATACAACAACCGAAAACCCTGGTTCACAGCAAAACTTAAGCAGCTTTGTCAGACCAAGGAGGAGGCCTTCAGAAGTGGGAACAGAGTCTTGTACAACCAGGCCAGGACACTGACTAAAGAGATCAAAGCTGCGCTGGAAAGCTAAATAGCAGCTTTGCATCCAACGACCCTGCGTCAGTGTGGAGAGGCCTGCAGACACTCACAAACTACAGGAGACCATCCTCCAACACTACTGGTACTCAACGACCGGCTGACGAGCTGAATGGATTCTACTGTAGGTTTGAGAAGCCCACAGTCACACCTCTCCCCCACTCCAACACCATCTTCTAACAATCACCTTCCCCCACTGCCACGCTGTCACCCCCGCTCTCTGACCCCTTACCTGCGCTCATTTAGGTCAATGGAGGTGAGCCAGTCCCCCTGGCACACATACTCCAACACCTGTCTTTCCATAATCACCCTACTGAACAATGACAGATCTAGGATGGGCCTCATTCCTCACATCTTCTTCCTGTCCAGGAAGTAACAGTAGTAGAACCCCTGATTCTCCTTCCCCAAAGGAACGCTGAAGATGGCTTGCTGCAGATCAGGCTGTTCATCTATCTGTCCATTGAGTATGACACGAGCCACTACGAGTAGCGCTGTGAAAGTGGCCTTAGATACTGATAAAGCGCTGTGGTGGCCATGAAGAGGAGCCACTCTGCTGCCCTTGCTGAATCCACTGCGAACCAAAGTTCCGCCCTTCGCCATGACACAGAAAATTGTTGTAACTTGATATATTAATATATTAATAATTATTTTTTGCAAGTTAGACAGTGTGCAAGAGTTTTCCTTGCTACATTTGACTTTTTTTGTCCCCCTCCGACGAACCTGTCTCGTGTTTCAGAGGTGCGAAATGAATTACTGTTCTGGCAGTAAATATTGACGTTGTTGGGTGTTAAAGACATCCATTTGCCCCAAGTTATGCGTTACAGTCTATGATGCAACTTCTGATTCTGACAAATGTTCCTCATAAATTCTCATCTATTGGGGTTTCTTGCAATGACATAAGTGACCATTGTGTTGTGGCTGCCCTCAGGAACACTAAGGTCCCTAAATTAAAATCACATGTCATTTGGAAAAGGAATCTTAAACATTTTAATGAACATTGGTTTTTATCATGATTTTTTTTCATTTTAATTGGAGTAGAATAGAGCTTATCCCTGATGTGGAGACAGCTTGGACATTATTTAATGAGGGTTTTACATAAATCATAAATACACATGCCCCATTCAGGAGATACAGAGTAAAGGGATGTGACAACCCCTGGTTTTCTCCAGAGCCAGCAGAAATTATTCATGAGCCTAACTTGGCTTGGGCCAAAGCAGGGACAACAGGTTCTACATCTGATTGGCTTGCATTTAGACAGCCTCTTTTATTAAGACAGCCAAATCTGAATATTACTTAGGAGATTTTGAAAAACCATAAAATCGCTTTCTGATTCTACTTGTCCTGAGTCTGTAAATCCCTGTACTGACAAGCCAGGATATATCAATATATCAGTCTTTAAATTAAATTTTTGGTGCAAGAAGTCCATCAAGCCCTAAAATCCTTGGATTGTAGAAAAACCTCAGGACCTGACCTTATTGATAATTATTTCTTGAAACTGGCAGTTGATTTTGTAGCTGTGCCTCTTACACATCTTTTTAACCTTACAGTGGAAAATAAGGAAATTCCAAGGATATGGAAATCAGCTTTTGTTCTCCCTTTATTAAAAGGGTGTGACCCAGTTATTTTAAAAAATTACAGGCCAATATCTAATTTATCAGTACCAGCTAAAATTCTTGAAGGTCTTGTGAGTGATCAATTAAGGAGTTTTTATACTCAAATGCCGTTTTAGTTACATATCAATCAGGCTTCAGAAAAAGACATAGCACCATCACAACTGCAATGAAGGTGGTAAATGACGTTTTGGTAGCACTTGACAAGAAGCAACATTTGGCATTAATCTTTATTGATCTGTCCAAAGCTTACGATATTGTTGATCATGAAGTATTAAAACTTAGACTTATTAACTCAGGACTTTATGAGCAAGCAGTTGTTTGGTTCTCAAACTACCTTAGCAATAGGTCTCAGTGTATTAGATGTGATGGTCTATGTTCCAATACTGTCGCAGTCACTAAGGGTGGACCACAGGGCTCTGTATTAGATCCACTTTTATTCACTATTTACATAAACAATATAGGTCAAAATGTGTCAAATGCTAATCTTCATTTTTACGCTGATGATACTGTCATATATTGCTGCGCGTCAGCTCTTGTACAAGCAATTGAATATTTGTAAAATGTGTTTATTGAAGTCCAAAATACCCTTATGCAGCTGAAATTAGTTCTAAATGCAGATAAGACCAAACTTATGTTGTTTGCCAAATCCAGGACCAGGCCACAAAGCATTCCTCTGGTTGTCACTCTGTGGGGAAGTAAAATAGAGGTTGTTAACTCCTATAAATATCTCGGTCTTTTGATTGATGACTCCCTGACTTTTAAGCCACATGTGCTGTACCTGGTGAAAAAGCTGAGGCTAAAACTGTGTGTTTATTTTCGAAATAAGTTGTGTGTTTCTTCTAATGTAAAAAAGCAACTTGTGGCCACCACTTTTTTATCTGTTCTGGACTATGGTGATCTTTTATATATGATGCACACAATTTTTTATATATGCATAGCTCTGCCAAGCTATCTATGTGTTCATATCATGCAGCAAAGTAATGGGCGACACTCTTTGCATTCTAAAGACTTCTTTATGCTCACTGTGCCAAATACCTGTATGGAAATGGGAAAGAAGGGATTTCTGTATTCTGCAACTTCAGCATGGTGTATGGTGCAAAAGGACTTGAAACTCACAGAATGAATCTCGCTAAAGGCATTTAAATCCCAAATGAAAGACTTAGAGGCAGATGCCTTAATATGTAAATGCTCTTAGATTGTAAAAATGATTTGGGCTTGTCCGTGGCGTGGCATCAAACATTACCGGTTTGCCATGAAACAAGAAGTTATATGACTTAAGTGTACATGCTCAGATCTGTACCAGACTTTACATGGTCAATAACAGTCCCGTCCTGAACACATCTACATGAAAATATTCACTCAACCTCATAGCGCCACCCACTGGTAAAAGGAAGTAAGCTGTTTCTGACAAAACATGGCCACCTCACAGCTCGATGCGTTACATGTGCGAGGGCCCGCCCAACGCTGCTTGCAGCTTTAATGTTAAATCTGTGGTTCGTTCCTGTTTTTTCCATCTCAGGAACATTGCTAAGATTAGATCTATGGTTTCTAAAGAAGAGCTGGAGATGCTTGTTCATGCTTTTATTTCTTGTTTCTTGTTTGGATTATTGCAATGTACTGCACACTTGTTTAAACAAATCCCCCATGGACAAACTGCAAGTTGTACAGAATGCAGTTGCAAGACTTTTGTCAAAGACCAGCAGGAGATCACACATTACTCCTGTGCTTAAGGCTCTTCATTGGCTACCAATTGGTTTTAGAGTGCATTTTAAAACTTTAACCATTACTTACAGAGCGTTTCATGGTCAAGTTCCCTTTTCCATTTAGGATCTATTGCACAGGATCTGGTCGCTCTCAGAGGTTTTAAGTCCAACACCTTTTAACTGTTCCCAGAATCCATTTTAAAACAAGAGGTGATAGATCGTGCTTTCTCTCCCTTAAGCCTTGAGAGCCTTGGATTTTGTGGAAACTTTTAGAAAACACCTTGAGACACATCTTTTTAGACAAGCATTTAACTAGCTATATGGTTTTCAATTGTATGTGTTGTTGTTTTTATTTGTTTTATTTTTACCAACAGATTGGGTTTATTAACTCTTACTTCTTTCCCTATGTATGTACCCCATTGATGCCATACGTGCTAATAGTTCTTACTAGTATTTATTGCATCAATACAGTATGTATTATCAGTTGTAGATCTCATATTGTATTGATGCTTGTATGGGGCGGCTGTGGCTCAGGAGGTAGAGCAGGTTGGCCGTTAATCAGAAGGTCGGCGGTTTGATCCCTGGCTCCCCCTGGTTGCGTGTCGAAGTCTCCTTGGGCAAGCTACTGAACCCCGATTTGCCCCTGGCGGCTGTTCCGCAAGCGTATGAATGAGTGTGAATGTTAGTTTCCGTTTGAGCACTTAGGCTCTACTATTAATAAGCAACAATTTCATGTATAATATTCAGTCCAGCTCACAAACCGTTTCATTATCATCCATCACATGTAGTTGTGCTCACATTGCTGAGCCTCCGGTGAAAGATACACAGAGAAGGGGAGCGAATGACAACGTATCACGTTGGCTATATGCAATGAATGTATGTTATCATGTAGCCCTGACCCGGGAACATTAAAGTAACAGAGCCTGAACATGTCAGGAGAAAAGCCACAGGGTTTACTGCGGTGTCTCCGTATGAAAGCGTTTGTGTTTCAGGTTTACTCGCTCATGAGTTCAAGCCAAGCGGCAACCTTCCAGTCTCCAGGCTGAAGCCAAACCAGAAATACCTAAAACTGCAATTCATCAAGTGGCCACTTGAGGCTGGCTCCGAAAAGGAGTCTATCCCCATTGACCCCCATGTTAAAATGCCCAACTTTAGAGCAGAATAAAATGTTACAGCCTGGTACGAAAGATGGATTTAGTGTATATCACTAATTTTGCCCCTCATGACAACTATGTGGGAGGTGAATTTTTTATAACTCAGCTGTTTAAATTATATTAAGCCTTGAAGTTCTTAGTCATTAGGGGTGTGGCAGCTTTGATTGACAGGTGGACAGGTTAAAATTCTCGATAAAAAAATGTCAAGTAGGACCAGTTCAACAGTAATTAATGTGGCAAATTACCACATATATATATGACAAACGGTTGAATCATTTTAAACCTTGCATAGTATAACCTAAATAATAGACAAATAGTTACTTTAAGTGCTGTTGTATAGTTAGAGGTTAACTTAACTCCAATATAAGCTGGTATGCGGCCACAGGCTACCAAACGCCAACCAGGCAAGCTACTTCTGCTAACGCAGAGTAGCATATAGCATAGCTCTTAAGCCTGAGCTAACTCAGTAATGCTGATCAAGACAGGCGCGGTTTCAGCTCCACCCATGACCCGCCTCTTTGCCCATTTTTGGTTATCAGTGAGTGATGCACGGTGATGTGCTGCAACATGGCGACGGCCACCTCTGCCAAAATAGAGCTTCAAAACGGCTCTTCAGAAACCAGCATCACTGGCACTACGTCCATTGTTTTATACAGTCTATGGCTCAAGCGAGCATGCTTACGAGCACACGCCTGGCTGCAATCTTAAAACTGCACCGCTAGTGGCCGCTGAAAACTACATCCAGATCCAGATCCTTTATAGACAGACTGTAGGACAGACTCACGACACGACAGTCAGAATGTACATACCATAGAATAAAGAGCATAGATGGCCACCAGGGTCAAAGGGAGGCCGATAGCGATGATTATGCATGTCAACACATACATGATGCCACGCTCGTTGTTAATGTTGCTGTTATCCTGGTAGTCGGAGGTGCTGTTACTGTAATCATAGCTTTGGTCCTGTGAGGTGCTGTTAAAGTAGAAATCTTCCATTCTTCAGTGAAACCTGTTTGAGAGATCAGGTTATTAAAGGGAGCAGATTTTTAATATCTACCTAACATTGTTCAGTGACATCACTAAAGCTGTGAGGTGAAGTTCACACAAACACAGTGTACCTATAGTTTACCCACAATCATATCAAATCACAAACTGCTGTCTTTTTAGTTTTGTAGATTCATTTAAATATTCATTACATTTAACATTTTTTTAATCAAATAACAAAAGATTAACAAGTTCTGAACAAATATTTTTTGGAGGAGGTTTACATGACTAATAAAATCAACACACACAACCGACACACACACTTCCAAAAGCAAGCAGAGAGATAGTCTGTTTGTTTTAACCGAAGAATTTATTTATTTATCTATACTCCAGTTGACTTTAACGAAAAAATAAAGAACATAAATAAAAAGACCAACACATAATTGATATTACTAATGTGAAGTGCTGCAGTCAGAAAACTCTCCGTCATATTACTCATCCACAGGCCTTTCCTATCGCCTACTTGAGGGCAACCTATCAGCGCCATAGAGACGCAGAATCCAGGAAGAGCGGTTCAATAAGCAATGTAAAAATTGGTGTATAAAATTTACTCGAGGCACACATGCACACCTGAATTCCCCTTATTGGCTTCCATGGTAACCCCTGTGGGAACCTTTCCCCATTAGACCCCCACAGGAACCCAACCTGTTGGTATTCATACAAAAAAGTAAACGTTTAAAGAAGATATAGATTTTTCTTGCACCCCTTGTATATGAATCTATTTTGAGACCTTGCTCATAATTCAGTAGAAATGATATACTGAAGGGACGCTTTCAATCTTATTTGTGAGCCTTTGGTGAGGAGGAGAGAGACCAGGAAACAGACAATGGAGATGCAACAGAGGAGGAAGTGTCAGAAGACTCAAAGCAGCACAGATTATAATCCAGACCAAGACACAACTGATGAGGAACAATCCAGCCATGAGGAACTTGCTGAGGTTGTTTTATTCCATTATAAGAATGGGAAAATATACTGTTCTTCATCTCCAGAGATGTTCCCAAGTCCAACAAGACATGCCATATCCCGGGTTGATGACATCAAATCTTGCTTTGAACTGTTCCTGGCAGAGGAAATTGAAACCATATTGGTGAACTTGGAGGGAAGACGTTTACAGAGACAAATGAAAGGAGGTGGACCAGGCAGACATCCAAGCATACATGGGCTCTGGCTGCGACCACCCTACATGCAGCTGCAGCTGACAGCTGATAGTAGTCGGAGACTTCATATTAAGGAACATCCACTTCGCTAACGCATTCACACAGTTTTTTCCAGTACTACAGCCATCGACATCCTCGAAAAGCTCCCTGGTCTGCTGGCTACATCGACCAATGATACCGCACGCCAGCAACCTGAGCTGACGAAATGCGACTTTATCCTCCTCTTTGACCTGCTCAACAGTAGTGGAAAGTCGGCTTAAATCTCAGGTCCAGTTTCCACGCTGGGTCATGGAGCCAGATCCTCAGCCTTCATACCTGGCTCCAGTAATACAAACAATAATTTAAATAATAGTGAAGCCTACCGGTCCAAAAGAAGAGAGCTTCACCTACTGGTCATCATGAGCCCTTCACATGGAGTGTTTGTCGCTTTTGGAAGAAGAACACTATGAAGTGACTTTTAGAGCCACCGCTCATCTTCAACAGAATCATCTTTGAAATTTCTCCCCGGTGTGAAGGCTCATAGTACTTTTTACTCCTGTCCACATTAGGAGCCCGGTACCTTCTAGCACTGCAATTTGTAGTCTAAAGATTCCTGCAGTAATTTCAGATAGCTCTGTCAAAAGAAGCAGGCACAACCTACACAGCAATTTTAATTATTTAACAACGCCAAAACCTCATTTCAGTTTTAACCCAGAATAGACGACTCTACTCATTGTTAGATCCCTCACTAATAAAGTTTTATTTTCCATTTAGCTGACGCTTTATCCAAAGTGACTTCCAATTGCTATATCAGAGGTCGCACGCCTCTTTAGCCACTAGGAGCCACTAGTTATTTTCCAGCATGACTGTTCCCAAGTGCACAAAGCAAGGTCCATAAAGGCATGGTTGAATTAGTTTGGTGTGGATTAACTTCTCCGGCCTGCACAGAGCCCTGATCAAACCCTATCAGACACCTTTGGGATGAACTACAGCAGAGATTGTGAGCCAGGCCGTCTCGTCCAACATCAGTGTCTGACCTCACAAATGCTCTTCTGGATAAACGGGGACAATTTCTCACAGACAAACTCCAACATCTTGTAGAACGCCTTTTCAGAAGAGTGGAAGCTGTTATTATTAAAGCCTATGGATTTAGAATGGGATGTCATAAAAGCTTCTGTAGGTGAGTGTGTAGGTCTCTCAGTACGTCTGTCCATATTGGGTAGCTTGTAATGTTTTTACTTCCTTTGAAGTGCTCATGTTAATAATTGTTGGCCCACTCCTGGTCTTAATTATTATTTATTGCCCCCTAAAACAGCCGGCCCCTTTCTGATGAAACTCCCTGAATCTATATCCAGTCTGGTCTTAAATCATGAATTATTATAATGAGTCTTCTAATGTCCTCGCTACTGA
>NC_060161.1:3739153-3755761 GCF_021292245.1 Micropterus dolomieu
CTGGTGGAACAGCCACCAGGGGCAATTTGGGGTTCAGTATCTTGCCCAAGGACACTTCGACACGCAGCCTGGAGAAGCTGGGGATTGAACCGCCAACCTTCCCGATTAATGGTCAATCCGCTCTACCTCCTGAGCCACGGCTGCCCCAATTCTGTTTCTGTCATGTTAACTTTTTTTATTCTATATGTAAGAAAATGTACCTTTGAAAGCTGCATGACAACAAAGACCTGCATGAGTTCTATATACAGTTTGATGCTTTGTGCTTTGCATACAACCCGGCTTCTAAAGAAATGAAGGCAGGCATGAACACAATGTATGTAAAGTACATCAGAACAACAGACTATTCTGATGTACTGATTCTTTGTGTAGATAATAAAACCCTAGCTAAAGTAGTTTGCATTCGATTGGAAAAGATATTACCAAGTATCATGGTAGAAGATCAGATGTCCTTCTCAAATCTTAGAAAACTCACTGCAGGCCGCAGTTTCACTCCATGTAGAAAAGGCGTTTGACAGGATAGAGTGGAACTACTTATTTTCAGTGTTAGAGAAGTTTGGATTTGTCAAAACATTTATTGCCTGGATGTGGTTAATAAACACTTCCTCCCCAGGCATGTGTAAATATGCTTAACATAAATGGCAAGGTTGCTCTTTATCTGCTCTCGTACTAGAGCCGCTTTCTGTTGCCTGGAAATCGCCAGCAAAGTGACATTTAATTCCATGTGTCCCTTTGTGTCCCTTTACACTGATGATCTATTACTATATACAGTCCCCTCCAAGAGTTTGATAAACGGTGAGGCAAAGTCCTTTGTTTTCGTTGTTCACTGAAGACATTTGGGTTTAAGATCAAAAGATGAGACAAGAGTTCAGAATTTCAGCTTTTATTTCCTGGTATTCACATCTAGATGTGTTAAACAACTCAGGACAAACCACCGTTTGTATTAGACCACAGCATTCTTAGGTGGAACAAATCATATTAAAGTAAATAACATTTAATATTTGGTGGCAGAACCCTCTCTTGCAATAACTGCCTCAAGCCTGCGACCCGTCGACATCACCAAACTGTTGCATTCTTCATTTGTGATGCTATTCCAGGTTTTTACCGCAGCTTCTTTCAGTTCTTGTTTGTTTCGGGGTGTTTCTCCCTTCAGTCTCCTCTTAAGGAGGTGAAATGCAGCTCTGTTGGGTTAAGGTCAGCTGATTGACTTGGCCGGTCTAAAACCTTTTTCCCCTGATGAAGTCCTTTGTTTTGTTGGCAGTGTGCTTTGGCTCATTGAGCTGCTGCATGATAAACTTCCTCCCCATTAGTTTCAATGCATTTCTCCTTAAATTGGCAGACAAAATGTTTCTGTCCACTTCTGAATTCATTCTGCTGCGACCATCATCAGTTCCATTATCAATAAATATTAATGAGCCTGTTCCAGAAGCAGCCATGCAGCCCGAGCCATGACATCACCTCCACCATGCTTTACTGATGAGCTCGTACGCTTCGGATCATAAGCAGTTCCTTTCTTTCTCCACACTTTGGCCTTTCCATCACTTTGCTAGAGATTAATCTTGGTCTCATCACTCCATCAGATTGTGCTCCAGAACTTTTGTACTTCTTTGCAAATTTCACTCAGTCCTTCCGATTCTTCCTGCTGATGAGTGGTTTGCATCTTGTGGTGTGGCCTCTATATTTCTGCTCTCTGAGTCTTCTTCCAGCAGCGGATTGTGATACCTTCACCCTGCACTATGGAGGTCGTTGCTGATGTCACTTCCTGATGTTTTGGGGGTTTTCTTCACAGCTCTCACCATGTTTCTGTCATCAGCTACTGTTGTTTTCCTTGGCCGACCTGTTGGACGTCTGTTGCTCAGTACACCAGTAGTTTCTTTCTTTTTCAGGACGTTCCACATTGTTGTGCTTGCTCTGCCCAATGTTTGTCCATTGGCTCTGGTCGATTTTCCTTCTTTTCACAGCTTGACGATGGCTTGCTTTTCTCCCACAGACAGCTCTCTGCTCTTCATGTTGGTTTATCCTCTTTAACAGGAAATGCAGTCTTTATAGGTTTGAACCAAGGACGAAAAACGCTAGCGTTTTGAAACATTGCCATTTTGATGATGTGAAACTTTGCAATTTGGATAGGTTTAGTCACAAAAAGTACTTGGTTGGTTTTAGGCAACAGAATTACTTGGTTATGGTTAGGAAAAGATCATGGTTTGGTTTAAATTACTATGTACGTCAGTTAACTAATATCACTTTGTGTAACTTCCCTAACTTAAATAAAAATATTTAACATTGACTTTTTGTTTCACACGGGACACGAACCCCGGTCTCCTGGTTCAAAGTCGGTGTTCTGGCCCAACAACCACATTACTCAGTCTCTTCTGTTAAATATAATACACCTACCTTTACTGTCACAAACCGACGCTACAGGGCGTCCCCCACTGCGTTGAACTATGACTGTACAGGGATCCCCAGTGCGTTACAAACTGTCGATGATGGCTCTTGACCATGCGTCCATATGTGACAAGTCAGGGAGAGAGAAAGCGTTGCAACATTACATCAACGGTTTGAGGTATTTTCTGGATATAGATCAATTATCAGAAAAGTGAATTCTACCCAATTAATGAAATCGCTAACCAAATTGCAGGTTCAGCCATTTTGATCCAAATTTCCTATTCTGGCTTCAAATATCTTGGTATCCAAATGCTCCCTTTTCCTTACTCTTCTCAGCCAACTACACTCCCCAACTGGATCAGATGAAAGCAGAATTCATGCGCTGGGACAGCCTGCCTCTTTCAATCGTAGGCAGGATAAACTTTGTTAAACTACCGTATTTCCAAGTTTATTTTACTTTTTTCAATGTATTCCATTTTTCTACTGAAATCATTTTTGAGATCAACAGATCAGACTGTGTCTACCTTCATGTGGGCAGGTAAGCAACCAAGGATTATGAGACACTATAGAGAAGTCAGAGGGATGGGGGCTTAGCTCATCCAACTTTCCCAATTTACGTTGAATCCTGTGGTGATTTAAACTCTCAAGATCTGGGCTCAATTCCGAATAGCTGGATATTAAATTAGAAAATGAATGGCAAGATAGAGCTATCCAGAGAGTGAATACACTTCTGACTAGGATTAATTCAATTCAAAACGTTTTATAGATAACATTTTAGTAAAGCTAAGACAATCAGAAATATACCCAGATGTGGATGATAGGTGTAACCGCTGTGTGCCAGTCAAATGCCAACTTCACTCACATGTTTTGGTCATGCTGACCAGTTTCTGGGCCTATGTGTTTGACGTTCTGTCATGGGTGGTGACTATCCACTTGGAACCCTACCCTACCTATTTCTGGTGCACCTGAAATGGTGAATTTTCTCTCAACGTCCAAAGACGCTAACACTGTAGCTTTTGCGACTCTGTTGGCACGGTACAGAAACTTACTTTGTTGGAAATCCCCAACACCTCCTTCAAAAGCTCTGTCGCTCAAAGACATGTATTTCCTTAATTTGAGAAAATCAAATACAAAATCCTTCTCCCAGTGGTAACCTTTCATCTCCTATTTTGAAAGACTTCACACTCTGCCAAAAGACTAAACTTGGTCTGTGCAAGCTTTTTCTTGTACTCTTGAATACTCTATTATATCTGATTGTATCCACTCCAATATTTTTGTGGAGTTATTTACTAGTACCTTGAAGGGGGGATCGGGGAGGGCGATGGGGTCGAGTTGTTCTCTCAATAAACCCATATATTAAAAAAATAAAATAAATTTCTGAATGAACAGGAAATATGTACATATACTCATTTGATTTAACATCCATACATGCAGCCACCAGCTCATATATCTATCCACTTTAAGGCTTTAAGGCTAAATTTTCTTTTATTATCCATTCTGCTGTCACACCTCTTACCTGTGTATAAAATAAAAATGTTTACTGCACGAGAGCTGATTGTTTTCTTATTTCTTAGAATTATAACGTCCTATGTGTTGTCTTTGATATGTTAATATTGACAGTCTCCAATAATTGTTAATTACTAATAGATGGATAATAAAAAATAATTTAAAAAAGCTGAACAAACTGCAAAACAGCCTTAAACTGGATTTATATACGAGCAGGTGGCTTTAAATTTTAATATTACAAAAACAAGTGTATATGTCTGTTGTTATTCCAGCCTGTTGTTCTGAAATACTTTACATACACTGTTCATGCCTGACAGAAGCAGGTTTGTATGCAAAACACAAAGCATCAAACTATGTATAGAACTCATGCAGGTCATTGTTGTCAGGCAGGTTCTAAAGGTACATTTTGTCCGATATTTAAATGTTTATTATATGTAACAAAGACACAACAGAGAATAAAAACAATCATTGAAGATGAGGTAAAATTGGGAAGGAAATAAAGCTTTAGGTTTAGAAATTATCTATAAAATGCTCTTCCCTTTTTACTTGTATTTATTTTATTTATTTGCTGTTTGTGCTGACCCATCATTAATGCCAGCTTTAGGTAATGTTCATAGATTTCAACAGAGATGACAGAGAAGAGTTTCATGTGTTGTGACAGTATGATTATTGATAAAGATCTCTCCAAGGGAAAGACACGTAACCAAAGACAAGTAATAGAAAGTTAATGATTCCTTCCTGTAATGCATTTAGGCATTTATGGCATTTCTGGATCTTTTGAATGAAATAAGAGGGTGACCTGTTTTTTTCTCAGTCACTGCTAAACATAACATAACGATAAGTATGTTAAACAAGCTGTATGTAAACATGCAATTTCTCCTGATTTATTTGCATGCTAAAATGGTGGTTAACAAGCAAGGTTATCAATAAATGTCACGGAAGCAGAGTGCAAATTGTGCAATTGAAGAAAAACATGTAGATGGTTCAAAACTTGGATTGGTGACCTCAAGTCACTGAAGGATCTGGATACAAAACTGCTTAAGTGACTGCTGTAATTAACTCACACCAGCACTAAAGAACATCCCTCTGTGTCGTCAGGTAGTTTATAGTTTATAAAAGATAATTAGCATAATTATTAAGACAGGTTTTAAATCTAGATTTTCCAGGAAGAGGAATAAGTAATAACTGGACATAAATGAAGTGTGAGTGGATCACATGCACATTTCTTAGTCAAATAAATGTTGTGGAGTGTGACAGTTCTTTGGCACGCTAACCTTCTCTGTGTGTTCACTATTTTTGTGATGCATCATTTACATATTCATGTTACTCCTTTCCTTAAAAGAACAGGTGTAGATAATCCTCAAACTGCTGCACGTTATCACCTGCCATATTTGAGGTCTGGATTCAGAGGACAAAACATCGGTTACTAAAGTAGGGAACGTTGAGTGGATCTTGCTGCTATTGAAGGTAAATTTTGTCATATTACTTTTTTTCACATAAGTAGAGTGTATTATAAAGACAAATGAACAAGCAAACTGTAACAAGCAGAAAGCTTTGGACTGTGTACAGAATAATGAGTTTTATTTACTTTGGGGTTTATACACTCTCTTCCATGATGAGCCGGGAGTAAAGGAATTTAGGGATGCTATGACACAAGTTTTCCCAGGTCATCTAAGGGTGAATTGCTGAGTTATGCTGGCGCCATGTCCCCTTGGGTGATACTCATTAAACCATGTTATATAAGCCATCAGTCTCCAAACCTTCATTAGACCTGAACCTGGCTTACAATATTTCTTTAACAGGAGTATTTTAAATAACTTAAAATGAGGTAAAGAAAGAATGATGAATTATGAAATCTCTAAATAACAAAGTAATACTGTTTTAAAGTCATTTCAAAATTCAAGAAGTTATTGTCATATGCACAGTAAAATACCCACAACGGCTTTCGGCCATACAGTGGAAATCTTACTTTGCAATTCTCCCTTAAAATATAAATAAATATGTAATTATGTCAATATCTAAATATAAAATATATAAAAGTATTAACTACAAATAAATTAATTACAATAAACAACATATCTCTCAGCCTGTGATTTCGTGAAAAGCAAAAACCTGAGTGCAAAAGGTGAAAGAAAGTCAATATTAGTGGGGGAGGTAGTGTTTGATTCATTGTTCAAGAGTCTGATGGGCTGTGGGTAGAAGCTGCTTGATAGTCTCTTTGTCCTCTATTTCACACTTTTGTAGCGTCTCCCTGACGGCAAAAGAGTGGAGAGACTGTTGTGGCTGTCTTTGCTGTCTTTGATGATGTTGTGGGCCCTCCTGATCACCCTGGTGCTGTAAATGTCCTGTAGTGATGTGAAGGCTGCTCCAAAGATGTACTGTGCAGTTTTTATCACACGCTGGACAGCCTTCCAGTCCTGAGCAATGCAGTTTCCATACCACACTGTGATTGAGTTGGTGATCACGTTACTAAGGATTTTGGTTGACATGCCAAATTTCCTCAGCCTTTTTAAGAAGTACAGTCTCTGATGTGCCTTCTTCAGAAGCTGGTGGCTATTGTGAGACCAGGTGAGATCCTCGCAGGTTCCGAGTAATTTCAATGTTCTCACCCTCTCCACCTCTGTTTCACCAATGTATATAGGCGTGTGCTGCTCCTTCCTCCTCCCAGGATCAATAATCATCTCCTTGGTCTTAGCATTTAAGGAGAGGTTATTTTCCTAACACCATGCCGACAGTCCAGCCACCTCTCTTCTATATGCTGACTCCAGTGACGGTGGTGTCGTCCGTGAACTTTATAATCCTGGTGTTGGTCTGGGAAGTCACGCAGTCATAGGTGAAGAGAGTGTACAGCATAGGGCTCAGCACGCAGCCCTGGGCTGTCCCTGTGCTTATTGTGCTGATGCCTGATGTCCGGTTTCTTACTCTGACTGACTGGGGTCTCTCTGTCAGGAAGTTCAGCACCCAGTTACAGAGGGAAAGTGTAAGTCCGAAGGTAAAGAGCTTTTTGGAGAGCCTGTGTGGTATGACCGTGTTGAATGCTGAGCTGTAGTATATGTGTCCTTAGCCTCCAAATGTGTGACTGCAGTATGGATGGCAGCACTGACAACATCATCAGTGGACCGGTTCTGTCTGCAAACAGAAGGGTGTCCAAGGTGGCTGGTATGATTTTTATATGGGACATGACTACCTTTTCAAAACACTTAATCACAATTGGTGTGAGTGCAACAGTCATTTAGACAGGTTACAGTGTCCTTTTTGGGAGGGGCACGATGGTGATGGCCTTAAGCTATGTTCCCACCGAAAGTGAATCCAGCGTTTTAGGCGGCTTGATTACATACAAACTCAATGCAAAGACGCAAATTCGCTCCGGGCGGTGTGAAAGAGGTGTTTGTCAAATTTATCAACTAGGGCGATGACCCGATGTTGCCAGCGGCTTGGGAGTGTTGTTTGGAGAGGATCAGGCGAGCGGTGTAATGACAATCCACTGGCCGACTGAGAGCTGCTAAAGAACGGGGAAGTGTACAGAGAGCAGTGCTGCAGCTTTCAGACAAATAAACACCCGTAGTCGGTCTGGATTTTGCTCTGACAGCTGCACCGTTTACCTGCAGGAGGAGCTCAGAGTTAACTGCTTTTATTAAATTAGCTTTTTACTTTAGTTTTTGGGATTACAACTTGATTTATCTTCACTTGCGCTTCTCAGCAGCTAGCTTCTGTGCACATCCGATTCCAGTGTTGTTGTTAGCGTCAGATGGCACCAGAGTTCAGCTTGACCACTGCTTCATATTTATATCAAAACCGGACAAAGCTGGACATGGGGAAAAGAAAACAAGAAAGTAAATGTGTGTCTGTAAATTAATTCCAACTATTGTTGTTTACTGTGAACAGGTTAGCGTAGCATAGCCCAGCAGGTTCCGAACTCCATTCAGAAAACAAACATTTTCTGCTGAGTTGCTGAAAGCATGAATTCAAATGTCTAACAAAACGGCATCATATTGTAGTTATATTCAGGATCAGTTTGATCCTTTTATTGCAATTAAATCACAGCAAAGGGTTTACTTTGGGTTCATATAGCTGTAGTATCCGCGGGCTGTGTTTATTCGGTTAAAACGCGTTGTGTGTGTGAACACTCAAAATGTCCAGCGGTCAAACTCGCGCGAGTAAAGCGAGGCAAATATTAAATTCGCTTTCAGTGTGAACACACCTTTGAAGCAGGAAGGCACAGAGGCTTCAGAAAGGCACAGGTTGTAAATGTCAGCATACCCTAAGTGCCCGCCCAGGGATGTTATCTGGCCCCAGCTGCCTTCTGTGGGAGTCATGAGGTTGGCAACCTCAAAGCGAGCATAGAACTCATTCAGCTCATCTGGAAGTGTGTTCATTTCAGAAATGGAGTCCAGATATTGAGAACAGGCTTATAAAGGCTTTTTTTTAGCCTGTCCCTTAAAGATAAAATCTGAAGATGGTTCATCAAGTGGATTAATCAGTCATGTAAACCTCCTCATCCAAACTCAGAGGTGCGGGAAATAAAGGAGGCCTATGTGCAGGAAACAGTCATTATTATAACTCCTCAGTCATTGTTATTAGGACAAATGACAGGAAGATAAGATTAGGGGGGAAAAGAACAAGCTGTGTTAAGATGTTTCCTTCTGCTATCAACCGAAGGAACCTATTCAAGTAGCTATCGTCATAAACACATTTCCATTTTTGGTTGTTATTGCCAATAAAATCATGAGCTGTAAGGGAAGCAGTGCACTCAGGGGGGATGTCAGATAAATGACTTGTTTTTCTGAACTTTGATAACATGGAAAGAACCTAGAATTCTGAATTGCAGTGACGCAGTTTGGAAACAGACAGGAAGTCAACGTGGCATTGAGCAGTGTGCAAAGATTTGAATATAAAAAATGAAGGAAGGAGAAAAATGTGGGTCTTCTCTTGAGCTGTCAGAGAGAGGCCCCTCAGTCCGCCAGGAACTAAGGTAATAGCCTATAGATAAATAAATTCTAAGTCAACCTTGCCCTAGAAGTAATATCCTTAAGAAAATATTGATTTCTGACTTTGGTTATAGTTACCTTTTTCCCCATGCCAAACTTGGTATTATTGTTATCAGTAATATTTACTGATTCTTAAGCTTTTCTGTAATCCATACTCATTTTTATATTCCTGTAAAAAAATTATTGTAAAAACTTTTATTCGGAGGTAAGTTGTGATTTATATTTCCATGAGGGAAAAGCCGCCACATAAAATTCCCCACTGAGGGCAGAGAGGCATCAAGTACAGGAGAAATGCAAGATGTCCTAAAACAAAGAGCATTGACATTAAACATTAAATTACTGAAACAGCTGGACGATGTTCGGTGGCAGTAATGACCTCACATCAGCACTTCTGAATATTTGTTCACTAGATTTTGATTTTCTTTTTTGATTAAATAAATGTTAAATGCAACAAATGTTTCTCTCAAACAACAGGTTTCACTCTGAAGAATGGAAGGTTTCTACATGAACAGCACCTATGCTACCACTAACTACCAGAATTACAGCAACATCACCTCCAACTACCAGAACTACAATGAGCTTGAAGAGTATTACAAATTAGTTGCAATCACCTTCGTGCCGACATGCATAATCATCGCTATCTGCCTCCCGCTGACCCTCGTTGCCATCCATGCTCTTTATTCTATGGTATGTACATTATGACTGAGAGATATTTAATAACTTTTTCTGTCATGTCCCTCTTTAAAGCCAAAAAAAGTGGATTTCATTTGTATCAATCATTAACAACACGAGAGATTGAATTAAACAAGCCATTCAAGTTAAATTAGCAAGCCTCCCAGTTTGAGAAACATTGTTACAGATAATCTTTATCTGGTTTGGGGGCAAAGTGTCAGGAGGCTGGGACAAAGGTTTGTAATGATCTATAAACTTACAGGAATAATATACTCCATAATTAAAATGCACACATAGCTGATTGGACCCTAAAGACATGCAGTTCAGAATCAGAAGGAGCTTTATTGCCAAGCAGTGTTTTACACATACAAGGAATTTGCTTTGGTGATAAGGTGCTACACGTAGACAAACATACAGTTAGCAGATTTGCACATGCTAACATGTTAAACCAAGATGGCAAACATGGCAAACATTACCTGCTAAACACTGTTGGTGATTTTTAGGGCCCGAGCATGAAACATGTGAGGTCCCTATTGGAACAGAAGGGATTATTTTCTTTTTTCTGCAAAGTAAGCATTTTTGGCGGCTTAAACATACTTAAAAGCTCACCAAACTTTGCATATATGTCAGAAGTGGCGAAAAATACGTATACGTATTTTATGGGTCCTGCACATAGGCGTGGCAAAATGGCTCGCTAGCGCCACCTACAAAATTGGAAAAAATTAGCCCTTCGGCTATGTTCAGCCTACATGCACAAAATGTTTTGGGGACATGTATCATATCAAGACACACAAAAAAACCATACCCTTAACGCAACAGGAGGTCCGCCATTTTTAATTGAATGTGCAATTTTAACCCATTGTATACCATTTACAAGGTGTATACTTTAACAAACTCCTCCTAGAGAATTAATCCAATCAACTTAAAATTTTTGCTGTGCATTCTAAACCCATTGAAGATTAGAACTTGTACAAACGGTGAGTTTTCATCCAGCGTGCCCGTGGCGTAGAAAATTTAGGATTCGCCATGAAACAGGAAGTTGTAATAACTTCAGTGTACATGCCCATATCTGCACTAAATTTGATATGTATAATAAGATTCCTGCCCTGAACACATCTACAAGCCAAATTCACCCGTAGTCCCAGTGCCACCTGATGGCAACAGGAAGTGACTATGTTTATGCTGTGACGAACCACTTCTTGCAGGTTAGATATATCTACTTCAAAACTATCTCAGAAAAATGTCAACACATTGATGATGTCATGTTGATAACTGTTTCATATTCATTTGTAGTCGTAGCGCCAAGTGCTCTGAACCGACACAAAGGGGACACAGGAAGTTACGTATAACACCTTTGTGTAGTGTCCGAGGCGCGTAGCAAATTCACAGCCCCACTGGCAAAGCTCCAGAATCTGCAATGCGGGCGCCTCACACCTCAACGCGCTACAAGGGCCCGCCCAGCGCTGCTTGCAGCTTTAAAATAAGTCTTGTTACTGCAGTGATTGGCCAGTGTGTCATACCTGAGATTTCTGTTGGATGAAAAAGTCAGAAATGGCTCTGACTGCAGCTGCTGGGCAGAGCAAGATGACAGATTTGGGAGGAGGTGGACTTCACAACATGTTTCCAACTGCTTGTTGACTTTTACCAATGTTTTCCTGCAGGTGAGAAGTGATCATGTTGCTCCCATCTACGTCATCAACCTTCTCATTGCCGACATCCTTCAGTTCTGCTTCCTGATCACTGAGGTGGCAAAGCTTGGAGATGTTGAGATATACTACATCTTCGAATATATTTACATCTTTGGTCTGATGGCCAGTATTTACTTCATGGTGTCTATCGCCCTAGAAAGGTATCTATCTGTCTATCTAGGGGTGGCTGTGGCTCAGGAGGTAGAGCAGATTGCCTGTTAATCGAAAGATCAGCGGTTCAATCCCTAACTCCTCCAGGCTGCATGTTGAACTGTCCTTGGGCAAGATACTGAACCCTGAATTGCCCCTGGTGGCTGTTCCACCAATCTATGAATGTGTGTGAATGATGAATTCGATGTAGTGTAACAGCACTTTGAGTGGTTGCAAAGACGGGAAAGGCGCTATATGAATACGGAGCATTTGCATTTGTCTATCCAGTATGTGTGGAGCTCCTTCTGTGTCTGAACATTATATTAGTTTATAACTCTGAAGCTCCTCAAAGACTTTGTGTCCATCTTGTGTTACAGGTATTTGGTCATCGCCCACCCGCTGTGGTACCGCTGCAGACGCACCATCAAGAGCTCTGTGGCGGTCTGTGTCCTGGTCTGGGTGCTTCCTTTTGCAGATGTTGTCCCTTACTATTTCTTTTCTGATGGTCTGGTGTACTACACAATCACAGCCATCTTCTTCCTCCTTCCCTTTCCACTTTTAATCTTCTTCCTGGTTGGGACCCTCAAAGCCCTGTCTGCTTCCATCTCAGTCCCGTCTGATGAAAAACAAAGAATTGTGGGAGTTTTGGTTCTGGTGCTGCTTATTTACACGCTGCTGTTCCTGCCCAAAATCATTTCATTCCTCATAGTAAACACTGACAATACCTTTTTCAACATATCTCTTATTTGTATTAGGTTGAGCCCTCTTGCAGACTTAGTCCTGTATGTCTTCATGAGGAAAGGGATCATAGACAAGCTTTTGGCCTCTGTGTGTTGTTGCAGAATGGACAGCAGTGATATCAGCAGTCCACCAGTATGAATGATGACATTTATAGCAGGCAGGCAGAGAAAGAGGGAGAGAGACATGGACATCATTATGCCTATTTATTTATTTATTTTACAGTTCAGACATGTACTCGACAAAGTGAAACTGGAATATTGATACATATGAAAAAATAATACAAACATAATTGTATTGTTTTGGCATAAAATAATCATTAAATTTATAATGTTTACTCTGCATGACAATTTAAATCTCTGCAGTGGTCGGGCACCAGGACCTTGAGGGAGTTTATGGGGAAGGAAGGTTGATTCAAATTAGTGAGCGATACACAGTGAAGTTGTAAGTTGTTGTTGATGACCATTTCTTGCTTAACTTTAGCTATGTATAAGTGAGATATTACCATTAATATAGCCTGTCTCTATAGTATTTCAAAACATCAGTCCCCATAGAATGTTGTTGTCAGTGAAATCTAAATGTCATAGTATCCCTGTTGATAGGAAGATATTTTATGAGAGGGAGAGAGAAGTAGGAGATTCACAGGGCAGCTGATTAGCTTAGGTCAGTAGTGGTCTGCAGGTCTATGGAAATGTGGGGTGTTTTGTTTTCTTCTACAACAGGCAATTATTAGCAGTTCTAGGCACCAAGGTAGAGCCTAAACTAAATTATTTCATGATATATATTTGCTATCTTCTGCCCAACTTAACTTTCTGCATTTATTGGCTGTAATAAATTAAATATGTAGATGTTGCCTAAATGTATTCTAGGCTATACATTATCATATACCCACGGATATAAACACATAAACACAAAATTAAAGCAAAACATATGTACATTCATCCATACATTTAGTAATTTTCACTACAAATCTTTTATTCCATCTGCCATCAGCTTAGCAAATTCAGTCAGTTGCCATTTAAATAAGATCCTCATTAACAGCTTAAATTATTAAGTATTTATTGTATACTTGTTTGCAAGCCAAACTACAGAGCATAATCACACTGATTTAACCAATGTTCTCTGCAGTAATAGTATTTAGTGTAATTAAACAGCATTCTTTGGACCTGCAACTTATCTGATAGAGAAAGGAATTAGATGATATTACTTTATCGCACATTTACATGAGAAGCTGAATAGCATTTTAAATCATAGCCTACAGAAAAACTCTGGCCTAGGTAAATTCCCCCCCAAAGCTTTGACATGTCTAAAAGCTAAAATTGCAGTAACTTTTGTTCAATATAGGAGAGATGAAAGTACTTTTTAACATCTTGGCTTCCTCACTGGTTGTTGACATAAGTGTAGTTCTAAAATAGAGGAGCCCCACCCCGAGCCCCCATGCCCACCCCACCCCCCTTTCAATCCTAGTGACGTCCATGGGGTGAGAGAAAGGGGAGAAAACAGGAGGGAAAATGAGGGTTAATAGAAAGGATAGAGACAACTACTTTAATTTACTGATACTTCATCTAAAGCATCGACCTGTCTCTTAGACCCAATCCCGACTAGCCTGCTTAAAGAAATTTTACCCTTAGTCAGCACTTCTTTACTAGATATGATCAATCTGTCTTTATCAACAGGCTATGTACCACAGTACTTTAAAGTAGCTGTAATTAAACCTCTTCTGAAAACGTCGACCTTTGATCCAGATGTTTTAGCCAACTATAGACCTATATCTAACCTTCCATTTCTCTCTAAGGTTCTGGAGAAAGCAGTTGCTAAACAGCTGTGTGACTTTCTACAGAGCAATAGTTTATTTGAGGATTTTCAGTCAGGATTTAGAGCCCATCATAGCACAGAGACAGCACTGGTGAAAATTACTAATGACCTTCTGACTGCATCACACAAAGGACTTGTCTCTGTACTTGTCTTGTTAGATCTTGCTACATTCAATATTATTGACCATCATATCCTATTACAGAGACTGGAACATTAAATTGGCATTAAAGGAACCGCTCTAAGCTGGTTTAAGTCCTATTTATCAGATTGATCTCAGTTTGTACATGTTAATGAATCCTCTATACATGCAAAAGTTATTCATTGAGTTCCACAAGGATCTGTGCTTGGATCCATTCTATTTACCTTGTATATGCTTCCTTTAGGCAATATTATCAGGAAACACTCCATAAATGTTTATTGTTATGCAGATGATACTCAATTATATCTTTCGATCAAGCCAGATGAAACTAATTAGCTAGTTAGCTAAACTCCAAATGTGCCTTCAGGATGTAAAAACCGGGATGCCCTGTAATGTTCTAATGATAAACTCAGATAAAACTTAAGTTATTGTACTGGTACACCTGATTACTTTAGATAATCAGGTGTTTGACAAACACCTGATTATCTAAAGATATAGTTACTCTGGATGGCATTGCCCTGGCCTCCAGCACCACCGTGAGGAGTCTTGGAGTTATCTTTGATCAGGACATGTCCTTTAACACTTGCATAAAACAAACTTTGAGGACTGCCTTATTTCACTTACATAAATTTTGCATAAACATTCTGTTTCAAAATTATGTATAAAAACTAGTCCACCCATTTATTACTGCTAGGTTGGATTACTGCAATTCTTTATTAGCAGGCTGCTCTAATAAGTCCGTTAAGACTCTTCAACTGATCCAGAATGCAGCTTGTGTACTGAGAAGAACCAGGAAAATAGATTTAGCTTCTCTGCACTTGCTTCCTGTAAAATCCAGAAAATAATTTAAAATCCTTCTGTTTAACTAGGCACCATGTCATATTAGAGAGCTCATTGTACCTTACTACCCCAGTCAGAGCACTGCACTCCCAGAATGCAGGGTTATCAAGCTTCAGCTATCAAGCTTTTACAGTTTATTATTTCTCTGTGGATATTGTGTTTTGGTGAACTTTCTCTGGTGATGGCTTCAACACATGTAAATAAAATATGTTTTTATTAGTTTGTAGCTGTAAGTTTATGTCTGTCAATGTTCTCCATTTATCACAGAAGCAAAGCAGATATTATTTTAGATTAACTGAGCTCATTCTAGCCGCCTCGCTGTCTTCTTCCTAAATCTTTATTTTGACTGTTTGTATGTTTCACACAAGGAGAGCATCTTAACACGTATTTAGAGTTTCTCATACACATTTTAATTTAGTTGTTTTATGTGTACCCATACGTAAAAGTGTGTGGAGTTATTTTGCTTTTTTGTTATTTTTTTGTACAAATATGAAAAAAATTCCATATTGTTTGTTTATCTTTATTTAATCTAAGTTTAAGTTCTGGTGTTTTAGTGGTAGGCATGCTGGTGTTTAGGATGTGATTCAGAGCAGGTGTTTTGCAGCAGCTGTTGCTTGAGAATATGGATAAAATCTTTAACCACAGTTTATGTCAGTTTAAATTGTAGATTTTCTAGAAATCCAATAAAAAATGTTTCTATACAAAGCTGTTTTTGTGTGTTTGTCTTTGATCAACTCAGTGATTTAAAAGCTGACAAATGAAGGTTCAAATCTCTATTGCCTATATGAACATAAAGCTTGGCCATGCTGTCAATTATAGATCAATAGATCAAATATAATTTATTTAATCAAACATGTTAATAATAGAAAATAAAAAAACATAATTCAGTATTCACCTCCAATTTCCTTCTCCTCAGCCAGAAATACCTGTTTGGTTGGTCCACTGATTCCTTCCAAACAAACATCTTATATTACATGCTGGATCTCTGACTGTTCAGGCATTACTGTGAGAGGATTTCATCAACTCTGCACACCTTACTGAAAAGGTTTTTGGCTAACCTGATGGATAAAATCCATTTACACCGACATACAGGCCGGAATGGAAGTCAGCTCATATGAAAACAGAACTGAAAAGCTGTTGTAATGTGAGCTACAGGAAAGATTTCTAGCCTCCAGCTTTAAGGGTATGTAGCTTTCATATTTTGATTTGATGTGTAGGCTAAAGAAGTCTTGTCTTTTAAACCAGAATTTAAAAGAGTTGAGTTGTGTATGGATGGATTCGGAGCTCCCTTTCGTTTGGATCGACTATCAGAGGTGACGGGGAAAACCCAAGGAGGAGGGGTATGTTTGTACATCAATAAGCGGTATTGCTCATGTGTTACTGTCAGAGAGCGTATTTGTACACCTGATGTAGAACTTTTATCGGTGTCCTTGAGACCGTTCTATCTACCTCGAGAGTTCCCTCAGATTTTTATTACAGTTGTTTACATTCAACCGAAGGCGAACCCCGCATCGGCTACTTGTACAGTATTTGATGTTGTACAGAAGTTACAGTCAATCTCACCGGAGGCACCAAATTTCATTCTTGGGGATTTTAATCATGTATCCTTAAAACAGACTCTTAAAACTTTCCATCAGTATGTCTCCTGTTCGACCAGACGGGGCAAGACTTTAGATCTGTGTTATGGATCGGT
>NC_060161.1:3755781-3758240 GCF_021292245.1 Micropterus dolomieu
AAATGAAGGTTCAAATCTCTATTGCCTATATGAACATAAAGCTTGGCCATGCTGTCAATTATAGATCAATAGATCAAATATAATTTATTTAATCAAACATGTTAATAATAGAAAATAAAAAAACATAATTCAGTATTCACCTCCAATTTCCTTCTCCTCAGCCAGAAATACCTGTTTGGTTGGTCCACTGATTCCTTCCAAACAAACATCTTATATTACATGCTGGATCTCTGACTGTTCAGGCATTACTGTGAGAGGATTTCATCAACTCTGCACACCTTACTGAAAAGGTTTTTGGCTAACCTGATGGATAAAATCCATTTACACCGACATACAGGCCGGAATGGAAGTCAGCTCATATGAAAACAGAACTGAAAAGCCTGTTGTAATGTGAGCTACAGGAAAGATTTCTAGCCTCCAGCTTTAAGGGTATGTAGCTTTCATATTTTGATTTGATGTGTAGGCTAAAGAAGTCTTGTCTTTTAAACCAGAATTTGACATTTCACACTGAATAAAATGTTGGAGTACCTAAGACTTGTATGTGTTCCAGTTCAACATGAGTATGTAATTTAAAGTCACATTCACATGGGGTACGTTGAGCAAAGAGTCCACTTTTTTTGTTCATTTATTTGTTTAACAGTTTATTTTAGATGTAAAGTGATTATTTCCAGGGATGCACCACATCCTAAAATATATGAACATATTTTAGTTGGAGACCTTACTGTCATGTCCTCACTTTAAAGACACCTCAAGTAAAAACTGGCTCAACTCACCCCGCTCTCCCCTACTCACGCTTAGTAATTCATCAACTCAGATATAGTATGAATTAAAGCACGATACAGTAGCTTCAGAAATATTTAATGCTAAATTCTAAAACTGCAGATACAGCATTGATACCTAAGCTTGAATGATTTAACGATATTTTAGGCTGTTTAATCAAAAACGGATGTGTTTACAAATACAGCTTGGATAAAACCGCCATCAGGTTCTTACAAGTAAGTAAAGGACACATTCCATAGTACACGTAGATGCAAGCACACAAAGTACATGCACGACGTGCACACGTGACGTCCGTGAGGTGTATGCATTGGGTGTCCAATAGGGTCCAATTGGGTGTCAGGTTATCTTAGACACATCCTGACCATTTGACCAAATGGTGTGTGTGTGTGTGTGTGTGTGTGTGTGTGTGTGCGGCACGCATGTGTGCAGTGGGTAAAATGCATGCTGTGAAGAAAACACCATAGTGTGAAAGGGGAGAGTGTGACCCCTGCAATCAGACCAAATGCAAAGTGCGGTACAGGACCTGGTGGCGCGAAGGCAGAAAGTTGCAGGGCACTGTATCTAGATAGCCTCTCAGTACTGAGATTTTCACCAACGGCTTCAGAGCATTGTTTGAAGAGGACCTTGAAGAGCAGAGTGACTGAGTCACTGCTGACAGACCGCTGTTGGCTGACGGGGAGCTGTGGGGGAAAGAGCACCTGAGCATATGGACAAATAATCACCTGTAGTCGAAGTGGATTCTGCTGCACAACTGCAGCATTTACCGGCGGGGGGACGGGGGGACTCAGAGTTGACAGATTTTATGTTTTTCAGCAGGGGGCCACTGTGTTTCCGGTTTCCACGGTTTTTGTTAGCGTCAGACAAAACTGGACATTGCTTGGAGGAAAGTAAGCGAGGAAGTTGAACTACCTAGTAAGTTCAGAAAATATGTGACTTGATTCCAGATAGCATAACACAGACCTCATAAATCCGAAAAAACTTTTTTTTATGCCAGCCTGTTGTCACTCCCAACTCATCACATATGGACACGTGGTCAAGAGCCATAGTTGTCGTTCGTAACGCACTTGGGATAGCGTCATAGTGCAACACATTGGGGGAAGCCCTGTAGCATCAGTTTTTGATGGTATGATATCTAACAGAAAAGACTGAGTAAGGAGGTGGTTGGGGTGGATGGAGGGCCAGAACCCCGACTTGGAACCAGGAGACTGGGCTTGGTGTGTCCAAGTCAGTTTTTATTTAGGCAAGTTATGTAAATTGATGTAAGTGATGTTAGTTAACTTACGTGTTAACTGACGTACGTAGTTATTTTAACCCAAACCATGATGTTTTCCTAACTTTAACCAAGTAATTTTTGTGCGTAAACCTAACCAAATTGCAACGTTTCACAACTTTGATAACGTGCCATTTCAAAATGGCGATGTTTCGAAATGCTAGCGTTTTTATTTTGAAAGTCTAACCGGACGTTGCATATTTATTGTTGCTAACTTCACCGGAACACTTTGTGTTGAAAAGACATAGGGGCTCAGATCAGTGGTGTGAAGAGACACTTAGCTCACGAGACATTACGATGCGCGATATTAGGTTCACAAGAATGAGACAACAATATCCTTAAACAGTGTTTTAAAGATATCCTCAATGCCGAGCTATATGAGTGGGCGGTCTCGGGGGACCTCCCCCAG
>NC_060161.1:3758340-3793870 GCF_021292245.1 Micropterus dolomieu
CCTATTCGTTTGCACTATTGCTCTTGTGGTTTTAATTTTTATGAGGTTTTTATGCACAGCTCCTCTTCTGTTTACCTTTTTAAATAATTTCGATGGTCGGGGGGCAGACACCGTCACTATAGGATTTTCACTAAGTAACTCCTGAAATGGAGGAGCAGAGAAGTGTGTTAGACTGCGACTCTGCGTAGGGTTTTGGGTGGGTAACTGCTGAAAAAGAAGGGCAGAGAAGTGTGTTAGACTGCGACTCTGCCTCCTGGTCTCAACTCTGGGTTGTCATGGATTTGGTCCACTAATAAACTTGGCCAGATTTCTAGAAATGAGAGCTGCTCCTTCCCAAGTGGGATGGATGCCCTCTCTCTGGATCAGACCAGGTCTTCCCCAGAAAGTCTGCCAATGATCAACAAAGCCCACATCGTTTGCTGGACACCACCTCGACAACCAGCGGCGGAATGACGACATGCGGCTATACAGTTTTTTTTCAGCTTAAGTTACTTTTTTTTGGACAATGCACATTTGTTTCTTCTATGTTTTATTTGCATTGCATGTTTTCTTAACGTGCAAATAAACCTTTTTAAAGGCATTTTCATTTGTTACTAACTGCAAACTATATTTCAGAATGTTTAAGAAATTATGCTTTAAAAAAGTGATGAGTACGAGCGAAAAAGGAGAAAAAACTGCTTAAGGAACAGTTTTGCTATTGTAATAATAGTACAACCTCTTTCTTTAATACTCAGTCACCTGCCTGACATATCCATGACACCTGAGACATAGCAGACTCTCCCCACTCAAACAATGGTGCGCGCACACACACACACACAAATATGAGAGCTCCACATGATGCAACAATCAAATGAAATATTTTAATACTATTTTAAAGGAATGCACTGTACTCATTATCTGAATCACTTAACCAGAGAGACGTGTTTTTTCATGGGAATAATGGCAGTTTCTTGCTTCTGTGTAATAAGGGTGAATGTCCAACACCAACCAGGTGTTTTTAAAAACATTAGATATAGACACCTCTCTCTCATATCCGTGTTACATCTCCAAATCAGCTATTTGACCCCCCCACCTGCTTTAAACAGGCATGGGCACAAATGCTCTTGTCACATTAAGGAAGGACAGGACACTATCCTGCAGATATTAACACTCTATTTCAGACACCCAGACTTGCATGTTATTGCATGTGCATTATTATTATTATATTGCACGTAATTCTGACTTTTTTTTGTGTTTGACAAAAAAATTAATCAGGCATACTGGAAAACATGCTGCAGTCGCTGTTTGAAATGAAAGACTTAAACCACCATCTTTGGAAGTTCATTAAATTAAGCCAAGATCATCTTACAGTTTTAACAAAGGTTTAAGGCGTGGAACAACATTCACACTCCAACATGTATGAAAAGAAGAAACACAAAAGAGCCATACACTCTACATCTACACCATGTTTTTGTCCTGACTACTTTCCAGCTTTAGACCAACTGTATTTCATTGCCGGTAGTAAAATAAGTTCTTTTCAATTTACCCCCCCCCCCCCCCTCCAATACACACACACACACTGACATACACACTCATCAATTGGGCCAAATGGTCACTATGTGCCCAGGATAACCTGACACACACACAAACCTCAATTGCGCACACACACACACACACACACACACACACAATGTGTTAGAGCTTCAAGCGTGTGCATCTACGTGACCCATTTATCTACTGCTGTGGTTCAAATTTCTGAGAAAATAACAATTTGACCTGGTAGATTCAGGACAAGTTAGAACAGAACAATACGATGACTTGAGATAATATTTCAGCTCTGGCAGACACATGTGTAAGTGTGTCTGTCTTTAATCTGCATTCAAATAAGTTATAGTCTGCTCGCACTTTTAGTCATACATTTTGATGTCCTGTTTATGGAGACATTTGAGATATTTATCATTGATGGATGTTTAAAATGTGGTACATGAAACACAGCTAGTATGTATGTCGAGTTCTTCTGGGAAGCTCACCCTGTCTTCGACCCAGCAGTGGGAAGTAACATTATGGCCAAGATTTGGGATTTGTGGCACTCCCTTTTCTTAGAAGAGCAGGTGTAGACTATCGTCAACCTACTGCATGTTATCACCTTTTGAGGTGGCTGTTTAGATGCGGGGGACAAAATATCACGAACCGGAGTAGGGAACTTTAGGTGGGTTTTGCAGCTTTTAAAGGTAAATTTTGGTATGTTTATGTTACTTTTCTCTCTTATGTAGAGTGAATTAAACAGATAAATGGACATGGTATACAGAATACTGAAGTTAAACCAATTACTTTTTATTTTATTTTTTTCTCTTCCTATAAATCACTAAAATGATGAAAGCATGCAATAAAGAAGTATTTCAAATAATTTAAATGAGGTAAAGAAAGAATGATGAAAATGAGATTTCAGACATTAAAGTAATGGAGTCCAGATATGTTGTACTATTGATGACACAACATTAATCCACTGAGAGATTTTTAAGTGTTTTTTTTTCTTCAGAAAATGATAACAGCCAAGACATGCCAAACATTACTTGTTGATCAAATGTGTCTGGAGGACAGAGTTATGTGACCCAAGACAGGTTCCAGTCAGTTAATGATTCAGTTAAATAAGCAGTCAGTTCTAAACATAATAACTTGTATGTAGTTAATTCAGGTTTTGGGGGCCATTTTCGCCTTTATTGCAGGAAACAGTAGAGACAGACAGGACGTGGACAGAGGGAGACAGGGTTGATGCAATAAAATAATGTCAGAATAAACACCAACAAGGAAAAGTGCACGTTCTGTCCCCTTAAGATAAAATCTGCAGATGGTTCATCAGGTAGATTAATCAGTCATGTAAACCTCCTCATGCAAACTCAGAGGGCAGAGGGGCATCGAGTACAGCAGACAGGCAAGATGTCCTAAACCAATGTGCATTAACATTATTCATTAAATTACTGAAACATCTGGACGATGTTCTGTGGCTGCAGTAATGACCTCATGCTGTATCAGCACGTACAGATATTTGTTCACTAGAACTTGTTATTATTTTGTTATTTTTCTTATCCTGCAAAAGTTAAATGTAACAAATGTTGAGGAATGATGATAGAAAGTGAAAGACAGCAGTTTGTGATTTGATGTGATTGTGGGTAAACTATAGGTACACTGTGTTTGTGTGAACTTCACCTCACAGCTTTAGTGATGTCACTGAACAATGTTAGGTAGATTTTAAAAACCTTCTCCCTTTTAATAACTTGAGCTTTCAAACAACAGGTTTCACTCTGAAGAATGGAAGATTACTACATTAAAAGCACAGCACATGACCAAAGCTCTGATTACAGCAACTTCACCTCCAACTACCAGAATTACAGCAACATCACCAACTATGATACAAAGTCTGAAGATGTGGTGATATTCATAATCAGTGCTATCGGCCTTCCTTTGACCCTCGTGGCCATCTATGCCCTTTATTCTATGGTATGTACATTCTGAAAGAGAGTTATTTATTTATTGTCTGTACATGTACTGTCTGGGCTCTAAATGTGTCTGTCCTACAGCCTGTCTGTCTGGAAAGTATCTTGATCTGGTTTGGGGGCTAGGTGTCAGGGGCTGGGACAAAGGCTTGCAATGATCTATAAACTTACAGGAATAATATACTCCATAATTAAAATGTACATGAAGCTGTACATGAACTCAAGACTAACATCAAACAGTCGTCACGTTTGTCAGAGCAGTTTGTACAGCATTATATGGGCCTATTATTTCATTAATTATGAAATTTTGTAGATATTCATTTTGTATTTTGGTTTTTGACAACTATTTGGAATGCCATCAAAAATTGTCAGTGTTGACCAAGTGAGACGCAAATTTTGGACCCATACGCAAGACAAAGAAGTGCAGATTCAGTTTGTGAAGTTTTAATAAACAAAAGCGGGAGTCTTTTACTACATGTAGCAAAGTCCCAAACAAAGGTTTAACTCCACGAATGAAAGGTGAATCAGAAACAGAACAGATTAATTCAGAACACAGACAGAACACTCGACAAACAACTATAACTGGACAAAGACTGAAAAGATCTGACAGTCATTTCTACAAGATCAGACGAGCATCAGACAGCAGGGAGAGCAACCAGGTGCAACACATGACACTCGGGCAGGCAGGGTGATTCACAGGTGACACACATCAGGGGAATCAGGCAGACAGGACACAGAGCTGAAACAAACACCAGAAAAGTTCAAAATCAGATGGAACTGGACAAGTACGCAGAAACAAAACCAGATCCGTTCAGAAACAAAACACTGACACTTGAACCCACAAATCATAACAAAAAACCACAACCACCCTCCTCATCAAGGAACATCTTCTGATGTTCCTAACCATAGCCAAGCCCAAAACACAAAACAAGCAGATCAGAATAGTCCAAAATGAAGAGGTATCTGGAGGAGGGCCAGAGGTCAGGGCAAGTGTTGACAGGTGACAGGACAGGAGGACTGGAGGTCAACAGCAGGGTCTCTGGGCTGCAGGATAGCGTCATCAAGGAACACAATAGGAGAACCGATGGAGCCAAGGAAACATAAGCACTGAAGCAACTCTGCCAGCTGCATCTCTGTAGTGAGGACTTCTGACTGCTGCCCCCTAGGTCAGGGGATGTTTACTGCACAGGAATCATCAGAAGCACAGCAAGAGCATGTAGAATCTGTAAAACAGCAGGGAGAGGTGACAGGAGTCGGACAGGCCGCCAACTGAGCACAGGATCCAGGTGTCGATCTGACCACCGTCAGGAATCCAGGAGTAGGTTTCGGTTGAACTACTGATGGGGAACCAGGAGCAGGTGTAGGTAGGGCCACCAATGGGGAACCAGGAGGAGGTGTTGGTCAGGCCACTGATGGGGGAACCAGGAAGAGGCGTCAGTTGGGCCAGTGATGAGGAACAAGGTGCATGTCGTGCCACTGACAGGGAAAGAGGTGTGGGTCAAATCACTTTTGGGGAATCAGAAGCAGGAGCTGGTCCAACCACTGACTCAGAAGCGCTGGGCAGTGTTGAGGGCAGGAGCTGGGCGGCAAAGACTGGAGCAGGGCATCGGAGAGGCACGGGGGCAGAGGCGGTGTCCACGTCGCCCTCATGCGATCTCTCATTCCATAGCACAGTTAGCATGGTAGGAGAGCAGAGGAGTCATCTCCCAGAGTCTTTAATCTGTGGTAAACTCTCTCCCAGGTGAGGTAGGCAGAGGGGCAGCCAGGCAAGCAGGCAGGAATGGCAGGTGGCCAGCCGCTGGGGCACTAGTTGAACAGGACACAGGCAGGGGGTTGGCTGCTGAGGTGCTTTTTAAAAAAAAAAAAGTTTACCTTTTTTAACCAGGTGAGTCTCACTGAGATTAAAATGTCTTTGCAAGAGAGACCTGGCCAAGACACAGCATAAATATTTCACTAGAGTGAAAGGAAAAATGGTTCTAGGATATGGGGAAGCAAATGGACACAGATTATCAATCTGATGTCTATATCTTTATATCTATATCTTTCACTTCTGGCGGCTCTCGGCCTGTTGCACGTTTGCGTGTTTCTTCATTTTTTCTAGTGTTTTTGTCGCATTTTGTTATATTTTGTGGATTTACCATTTTCTCTTGTTCTCTTCCTGGCACTTGGCACTTTTCTTGTGCCAGGTCACTACGCCAACGGGTTTGGAGGTATTGTTTACCTTTGCGATCAGCTGATCGCGCTCTCCAGGCCCACACTACTGCCTGGAGCGAGAACCCGGATCCGCAACGAACTGAAAAGGAGATGAAGGGGATGCAGGGCCGGCAGCTTGCGGAGAACAAAGAGGAGAAAATACAAACCTTTTCTCCCCTCAGTGGTAATGGGGAATGTGATGTCACTGTGACTGCCGGACAATATACTCAACATCTTCCCCCACCGCAGAAAGCTGGAGAAACTGCGCCAGAACAAAGCTGCAGGTCCGGATGGTCCCCCAGAGTCCTAAAGGCCTGTGCAGACCAGCTATGTGGGATTTTACAACACCTCTTCAACCTCAGCCTGAGCCTGGAGAAGGTCCAATGGCTGTGGAAAACATCGTGCCTTGTTCCAATGCCAAATAAGTCTCCATCTGCCCTCAATGACTATAGACCTGTTGCCTTAACATCTCACATCATGAAGGTTCTGGAGAGACTTGTTCTGGCCCATCTTAGACCTCAGGTGACCAACTTCATTGACCCAATGCAGTTTGCATAGCGCCCTGAGGTTGGTGTGGAGGATTCTATCATCTACCTGCTTCAGCTCACTCACTCACACCTGGATAAAGCTGGAGGCATTGTGAGGATCATGTTCTTTGATTTCTCTAGTGCTTTTAACACGATCCAGCCTTTCCTGCTGCAGGAGAAGCTCCAGAAGATGCAGGAGGACACCTCCACAACTTCATGGACTTCCTTCAGTTTGTGCAACTCAGGGGTGGTGTGTCTGAACAGGTGGTCAGCAGCATAGGAGCACCACAGAGGACTGTACTCTCACCATTTCTCACCAGTATGTTCTTTGTGGTTGTCCTTATTGTGTTTGTTGTGTCCTTAAACAAGGGGAATAGTAACAGGAGAAGGATGAAGAAACACACACGCAGTTTTCGCCTATTGAATTAAACCACATTAAATTGTAGCTATTAGTTCTGCTGTTTTTAATTTATTGTAATAAATATGCTTATTTGTGGTAGTCTTAGTATCTGTCTCTGTATTTGTCATGACCTAAGAGCAGGGTTATGACACTAAATATTGTGCCTAAATCTGTGAGCACATGATTTATTGTGTATAAGGTTACCAATATGCACCAACTGTTATTACAATAAACATCTCTCACACACAAATCTATGTTTTATCTGATTGCCAAGATTTTATTTAGAAGATTAGTACCGGAAGTGGTGGTTTTTATTCCCGCTTTGACACGTTCACATAGACAGGACAGTGGAAAATGGCGCATGTGTGACACATCTAAAGATGGGTCAACGACACGGTGTGGACAGTAGTAATGTCAGGCGTAGGTATTTTGAGGAGGCTTCTAGCTCCAGGTTGCTACTCTGAATCTAGTACTTCCTATTACACTACAACTTCCAGGCGCTCTGAAATAATTTTACAAGCACGCACTCAGAAATCTATGGAAGCCCTAAACGGCCATACATTCAAATATTTTTCTTACTCCGTTTTCCGATGATAATTATCTCAAGATCTCGAGACAACGAATGTTGTTTTCCCGTGATACCGGGATAATTTTCTCTTGATCTCAAGATAACAAAACAGTAGTTTAACACAGGGGTCAGCAGGAGCATTTCTTTCTGATAATTTCAAAGAGTTTCCTGTGTCAGTTGGTACAGGAAACACAATCAGGGTTTGTTTGATCCTCACGTAAGGCCAATTTTTTTTCTTTTTTATTATCCTCTTCAACAAAGTTCTTATAAAATGACTGTTTCACATGCTCACAATAAAGCATGTGTGAATTCCCCTGAATCTCTTCATAACAACTTTGTTAAAAAGAATAATAAAAAACTCCCAAAAGAAGAAAAAAAATGATTGAGAGCAGGACTCAAACACACAATCATTGGATTACATGTCCTGTGCTCTACCAACTAAGCTAACCAGTAACACTGGGAAATTTATCCTAAAGAAACGCACCTGCCACTCCTGTATTCACCTATCAGTATTCAGTTATCTTGAGATCATGAGAAAATTATCCCGTTATCATGGTAAAATGGAATAAAACATATTTTAACAGATGGCCGCATAGAGCTTCCTTAGATAATTTTTTTCAGCTTTTTCCTGATTTTATGAATTGATATTTTTTTTACGCCATCGATTTTCGCTGTTCTAGCTGTTTTCTGTCCAAAAACAGTGTTGCTTTGTGTCAACAAAGACCGTCTGGCGGGCCACCATCTTGTTTAGATCGGCTGCGGTCTGAAGTTTCGTTTGTGTCATTTAAGTGGAGAAGAAGAGTGTGATTTGGCGGAGGCGATCTTTATCGGCCTCTGCTCCCGAGCTACACAGACATGCAGGATAAGACCACTCACAGCCCTGTAGGATGATCTGTTCTCAAGCTGTGGCCTGTAAAGCATGGGAGTGCTTTTGGTCATATATATTGACTGTTTTTATCAATATTTCAATGTTTTGGAAGCTTTATATTATTTGGAACGTGGTTGTGTGGAGAGAAATAATGTTTTGAAGAATAACTACCAATAAAAGTGAACATATAAACAGTAAATATGGCCAAAACATAGACATTCGCCTGGTAAATTTTTGAAAGATTGTGTAATAACTGTTGTATATCATTTTCTCTTCATCAAATTTGGAGTTACAGTTGTATTCTAGGTGTTTTGGAAGATATTCAGGTGCATTATAATCTATCTTATGATGGTTTTGATGGTTTATTGCATAAAAATATCATATTTCGTCTATATTTCCTTTCCATGTAGTCTGTAATGGTAAAATAAATATTAATATTTCAAAGGAGACCAGAATTTTGCATCTAGGCCTAATGGTTGAGGAGATATTACTGATTTATTTTTGGTATGTTATCTTCTGCGTTTTTCCTAGAAATAGGTGCCAGGTACCATGTGGTTAAAACCTCATTATTTCTTGTTGCTTTGGCAACATTGTCTTTGTTCTGCTCATGCAGAGAGAGGGGAGGTTATAATAACTGTTTATAGTTAAATGTTAGCCTATATTTAATGCAGCTTATTCTGTTTCTCTGCAAACTGACAGGTGAAAAATTGTGTAACTCAATACAGTGAAAACATAATGAACTTCTGTTAACATCTCTCCTCTTATTATTTGAGCGATCCTCCCTGAAATACATTTACAATGAGGAGAGATTCTCACCTTTCAAACACAAACAGTGGGTCACATCTGAGATTTCTGTTGGATGAAAAAGTCAGAAATGGCTCTGACTGCAGCTGCTGGGCAGAGCAAGATGACAAATTTGGGAGGAGGTGGACTTCACAACATGTTTCCAACTGCTTGTTGACTTTTACCAATGTTTTCCTGCAGTTGAGAAGTGATCATGTTGCTCCCATCTACGTCATCAACCTTCTCATTTCTGACCTCCTTCAGCTCTGCTGCATGATCGTTGAGGAGGCGCCAACTGTGGATGAGAAGATATCAAACATCTTCTTATACATTTACTACTTTGGTCTGATTGCCAGTGTGAACTTCATGGTCTGCATCGCCCTGGAAAGGTATCTGTCTGTCTATCCAGTATGTGTGGAGCTCCTTCTGTGTCTGAACATTATATTAGTTTATAACTCTGAAGCTCCTCAAAGACTTTGTGTCCATCTTGTATTACAGGTATTTGGTCATCGCCCACCCACTGTGGTACCGCTGCAGACGAACCATCAAGACCTCTGTGGTGGTCTGTGTCCTGGTCTGGGTCCTTTCTCTAGTCTTTGTTGTCCTTTATTATGTCTTTTATGCAGATATGGTCACACACATAATCACACACATAATCTTTGCCGTCCTCCTCCTCCTTCCCTTCCCACTGTTCATATTCTTCCTGGCTGGGACCCTCAAAGCTCTGTCTGCTTCCATCTCGGTCCCCTCTGATGAAAAATACCGTATTGTGGGAATTTTGGTTCTGGTGCTGCTTATTTACACGCTGCTGTTCCTGCTCGACATCATTTTCTACCTGGGACAATACCATGATGTGACCCTCTTTATCCTGTCTCTAACATTTCTTAGATTCAGTCCTCTTGCAGACTCAGTCCTGTATGTCATCATGAGGAAAGGGACCATAGACAAGCTTTTGGCCTCTGTGTGTTGATGCAGAATGGACAGCAATGATATCAGCAGTCCATCAGTATGAATGATGACAACATTTCCACAGTCAGCTTCATGTAGGCAGAGAAAGAGGGAGAGAGAGAAAGGGGAGGAAACAGGAGGAGAAATGGAGGCCAATAGAAAGGATAGAGACGAGACAGATCCTGTCATCTAATGTTTGGAAAAAACCTCTATTGTTTTTTTTTCTCTTTAATTAACATACGTTAAAGTTTTGCTGTTTTAGTGGTAGGCATGCTGCTGTTTAGGATGTGATTCAGAGCAGCTGTTTTGCATCAGCTGTTGTGTTTTTGGCAATCTGGATAAAATCTTAAACCACAGTTTATGTCAGTTTATATGAAATTGTAAATTTTCTGGAAATCCAATAAAAATCAGTTTGTAGACCAAACTGTGAATGTTTGTCTTTGAGCAACTCAGTGAATTAAAAGCTGACAAATGAAGGTTCAACAAAATCTCTGCTGGTTGACAAATCTCTATTGTCTATATGAACATAAAGCCCAACCTGCTGTTAGCAGGGAGGCATCCTGCACTTTCTGACCAAATGAGGTTTCCTCACAACTTTTAAAGTTTTCAGACTTTTTTAGATAATAATTTGGGGCAGAAATGATAAAGTGTGACAGGGACAGTTACAACAGATCAGACCAACATGTTTCAGTAGAAGTTAGTAAAGTCTGCTGTATGTTTCCCCTTTTTAAACTTCAGCTCATTATTAGCTGAGATCCAACAAGAACAAGCAGATTTCCCAAACTGTCAGACTGTTTCTTTAAATACCTCGGCTTTCTGCAGGGGACACTTTGGAAACTAGCAAACTGCATTTTAGGAAGATAAACTGCTAAAAGCTTAAAGTAATGACTTGATAAGCTGCACAGTGTACACATTTATTATGATAAATAAATTATAATTATTTAATCATACATGATGACAATAGAAATTACACACTTAATTCAGTATTTAGCTCCATTCAGAGCTCTCAGATGTAATTTCCTTCTCCTCAGACAGAAATAACCGTTTGGTTGGTCCACTGATCCCTTCCAAACTAACCTCTTATATTTCATGCTGGATCTCTGACTGTTCAGGCATCACTGTGACAGGATTTCATCAACTCTGCACACTTTACTGAAAAGCTTTTGGCTAACCTGATGGATAAAAATCCATTCACACAGACTGGAAGTCTGCTTATGTGAAGACAGAACTGAAAAACCACAAGCTAAATGGCCTGTTGTAATGTGAGCTGCAGGAAAGATTTCTTCTCCTGCTTGAAATATATGAATGAGGCACAGTGAGGAGTTTAACTTTACTTGCTTTTTTTTTTTAAATGTTTGAGAAGCAGGCATGTACGAATCCATTGTTACTGTAATTTGATCTCATTGATATCAGCCTCACTGTTAACTGCTCACTCTCTAACAGCTGCACAAGTTTCTGCTAATGCTAACTGCTGCTGCTCATATTTAAAACATTCAACTGAAGGAACACGGGGTGATTTTTATTGTGAAGCAGTCACAGGAAATGAAATGCATTTATTATATAATAAATTGATATAATATAATATATATATAATTGATTGAAAATGTGTCAAGACCAAGACACATTTTTAAAATGTATGCTTTTTTCAACACTGCAGGAAGTAATGAAACAAGAAGGACTATTGACTGACTTCTTTATTAAAACAACACAAGTTTTCAATGATGCTTGGTGCTCAAAAGCAGTCATAGTGGATGGACAGTGAAGCAGTAGCTAGTAGTAGTAGTTGGAACTACTTTAACTATATTCATAGGTTGAGTCCAGTCGGAACTAATTACAATTTAGACATCTAATACACGACAAGGGGTCCAACTACACGCAGCTTGTGGGGTCACAAGCAAAAAAGGTTGAGAACTGCAGATTTTTTCAACCTAGTGTCACATATGTCAAAATAAAGTAACTATAAATGCAGTGCAGTAAGAATGACCACATTTCCCTCTGAAATGTAGTGGAGCAGAAATTAAATTTAAATACTTTGTAGTGCAAGTACTGAAATTACATAACACATTACACAATACAATTACAATATAATTACTTGGGAAAATGTTCTTACCAGTAGCCTACTGTATTTTTAAATTGAGTCTTGTATATCAGGTAAAGAAACACACTGCACACTTATTAACCTAACAACATGTGTTGCAGTGTGTGCGTTTCCCGGCGTTTGATCCGCATTTATAAACCTATGGACACTAATTTTAATGTCCTTCAGAACTTTTCAAAGTTAAAGCTCTCAAAAAACGTTCTCGCGCTTTTATTTTGGAGGCACAGTCACTTAAGAGGAAGTGATTATGTGAGTGTCTATTTCAGCATCAGCCGCTATCAATTTATTGATTTTTTTATTTTTCTGCTATTAAAGCAATCTGACCAACTTATTTTATTATTTCTATTCTTTTGTGCCTTGATGTGTAATGTGTGCAAATGTGACGCAAGAATTTTCTCTCGGGGAATAATGAAGTATTTCTTATTCTGACTGCTTGTTTGGAAAAGGAGTGAAAGAACCTGACACCACAGTAGACAAGCCATTTCTCCACTGGGGAGAAAGTCTGCGACACCACAAAGGAGATTGAACAAACGCTCGCATTTGGTCTCAGGTGACTAGAACAACCACAACAACTGCTGCTGTTACAACAGCCAGGAACACATCTCAGGTTTCTCATTATTGTGGACTGTGCGGATGTGGAGGAGAAAACAAACTCTGGTGGAGGAAACCCATTGTTGTGGTCCAGGGAATGCAAATCAATACGCAAAGCTGTCCCTTCTAGACCATCTTGTGCTGAGGGATGGGAGCTTAGTCCTAACATCTGAGTTGAATTATTTGTAGTGTTGTTAGACATTGTGAATGCGTCAATGTTCCGTTCAGTTCTCTCACATCATTTTCAGAATTACAAACGCATGAAATGCATAGGTGTTTCAACAACTGGACTGACCAGGCGTTCAAGCCTCCATCCTCAAATACAGAGGGCAGAGAGGCATTCAACAGGCGGACCAGCAATCTCTGAAGTCAGCTTAAACATCCCAGAACAGTGCTCCGTACCTCAAATCACTGAAGGACAAAATTCACACAAAATTTGTTTTTTTTAATATGCCTAAAATCTTATACCACAGTAAATGTCAGTTTGTATGAAATCATACATTTCTACACATAAATTCAGTTTCTTCTCAGAAAGTTTGTCTTTGACCAACTCAGTGACTTCTAACCTGACACAAAAGTTAATTTAGTCCATTAAAAAGTGTGTGACAGCGATCTCACAGATATACCCCCAGAATCATTCATCACTGTACCAGACGTCCCCTGTCTCTCTCACTCATGTCCAATAATAGCTGTGCACATCCCACATAGAAATAATCTAAATCTAAATATTTACTGCAAACTAATGACAAACTAACAGCCGGTAAGCTGAACTGTGTCCTCCTCAATATGATTGTACACCGTGATAAATTTGACTCCTTTGAAGTTCTCACCTTTAAACTTGCAACCAATCATATATGCTATAATTTATCACAACCAAAATTATTTATTATTTTATTTATTTATTTATTTTCTGTTAACAATATTTCGATTTGTGTGTTCTTGTTTTTATCTCTGTTTTATTGTCTTTGCACTTGCTAAAAACTTCTCTATTAATAAATAAATCTTCTTCTTCTTCTTCTTCTTCTTCAGACTGCTTTAAGGTTTGGCTACTGGTCCCTGGTTCCAGGGTGGTGCCCTCTATTTATTAAGCCTAATTAAGAATGTATGATATTAATAACTTTACTAATATTTCTAGAATTTATTTGATATTCAGCTAATAGCCAAACCTGCCCCTACGTTGATCCCCAACAGCTAATGTTATGTGACAATATCATTATTTATAAAGGTCTCTAAGAGGGAAAGATACGTAACCAAAGACAAGTCGTAGACAGTTAATGATCCTTCCTGTAAAGGTTGTGTAGGTGCACAGAGTTATCTAGATGTCCGGAGTGCAATAGGAGACTCAGTGTTTCTGACATTTCTGTTCACCAAGCTGTATGTTTGTGTTGTTAGACAGAGTGAATGTGTCGGCCTGCAGTTTCTCCTGATTCATTTTCATGCTAAAATGGTGGTGAACAGTTCACCTTTATGTAAAATGGTGTTGTCAGAGAAGATATTATGTAAAATGAAGATAAAATATGCAAAGTATGATTAGACCTTTAAATCCAGATTTCTGTAATAATAAGTAATAACTGGATAGCAAATGAAAACAACAACAACAACAACAACAACAACAACAACAGGTGTGAGAGCACATCCACATTTCTTAGTCAAATAAATGTTAAGGAGTGTGACGGTTCTTTGGCACGCTAATGCTCTCAATGTGTTCCTTTTTGTGATGCATCATTTACATATTCATGCTGCTCCTTTTACTTAGAAGAGCGGGTGTAGATTATCATCAAACTGCTGTCATACTGGCCATATTTCAGGTTTGGATGCAGAGGACAAAATATCAGGCACTGGTGTAGGAACTCATTCAGGTGGGTTTTAAATTTTGTCATATTACTTTTTTCCTTATATGTAGAGCATATTAAACAGCTTTGGACTGTAGGTGTACAGAGGTAGGTTTACTGTGGTTAAACCAATGTTTAGTTGTTTTTTTAAATTTTATTTTCACTCCCTTACAACACTGAGAAAATAGCTTAAAGATAAAAGCATGCAATCAAGTGGCTATTTTAAATGAATTAAAATGAGGTAAAGATAGAATGATAAAATGAAATAGAGCATGCAAAATTAAGTATGAAATCTATAAATGAGAACGTAATACTGCTGTTAAGACATTTCAGAAAAGGAGTCCAGATATCTAGAACATGCTTAGAAAAGCTTTTTACAAAATCCTGCTTCTTGTTGTTATTATTATTGTTATTATGATTATTATAGCTCTGTGTAATGTCATGACCCAACATTAATTCACTGTATTTGTATTGATGTTTTTCGGTAATGATGACAGCTCAGTCACTTCTAAACACAACATAATAACTTCTATGTAGTTAGTTTGTGTTTTGGGGGCTATTTTAGTCTTTATTGTAGGAGACAGTAGAGACAGACAGGACATGAGGACAGAGGGAGACGGGGTTGATGTGCAACATATGTTAGTCCAAATAAACACCAACAAGAAAGAGAGCACAACCTGTCCCCTGAAGAGAAAATCTGCAGATGGTTCATCAGGTGGATTAATCAGTCACGTAAACCTCCTCATCCAAACTCAGAGGGCAGAGGGGCGTTCAACAAGTGGTGGGGCGTCGAGTACAGGAGACAGGCAGGACGTCCTAAACCAATGAGCATTTACAGTAAACATGGGGTGGAGTTGGCGCAGTGGATAAGAGTCCCAGGTTTGATTCCCACTGACACATCAATCAACTTGTCCCTAAGCAAGACACTTAACCCTTCGTTGCTCCTCTGATATAAATAGCAAAAGGAAATCGCTGTAAAAAAAAAAGCATCAGCTAACTGAGTAACTGTAAATTTAATTAAAGCTGCAAGCGGTGTTGGTCTGGCCCACGCGGCGGGATGCACGTCCAGGCTGGTCAAGCCGGAGATTGGGAGAGGGGGTTCTGAATTATTGTGCGTTTTGGAGCGGTCACAAAGGAGTTAAATGTCATTTCCTGTATCCCTTAGGTGGCACTAGGCAACCTTCGCTAATTATGTGTTGTGCCCCTGTGCACGAATTGTGTTGTGTTCAGTCTTATCAAACATGTAAAGTTTGAACAGGTGTACAGATCTGAGCATGCACAACCTCTTTCATGGAAAGTCATCGATTTTTGACGCCACCCCACGGACACTGAGACAAAAACTCACAGATGGCACAACCTTTCACCGTCAATGCTTTTAGACTGCACAAATTCTTTATGAGGAGTTTGTTAAAGTATACCCTGTAAAACCCCAGACATGACCACTGGGTTCAGGGCATCACTTCCAGAGGCTTTTTTTTTTGTAGGTCTGCCATGCCCATGCATGACAACCATGTGACCGTTTGAATATTGTAGTTTTGATTAATGGGGTCCTCGCATCTTTCATTCTTGGGCCCTAATATAGTAAAAATATTTGTTTATTAGAACTTGTTATTCTTTTCCTATTTGATTAAACAAAAGTTAAATGTAACAAATGTTGAGGAATGATGATAGGAACTGAAAAGACAGCAGTTTGTGATTTGATATGATTATGGGTAAACTATAGGTACACTGTGTTTGTGTGAACTTCACCTCACAGCTTTAGTGATGTCACTGAACAATGTTAGGTAGATATTAAAAACCTGCTCCCTTTAATAACCTGATCTCTCAAACAGGTTTCACTCTGAAGAATGGAAGGTCTCCACATTAACAGCACCTCACAAAACCAAAGCTATGATTACAGCAACATCACCTCCAACTGCCAGAATTACAGCAACATCACCTCCAACTGCCAGAATTACAGCAACATCACCTCCAACTGCCAGAATTACAGCACCCTTCCACTCATCATGAATGTGGTGAAATTCATAATCATTTGTATCGGCCTTCCTTTGACCCTTGTGGCCATCTATGCTCTTTATTCTATGGTATGTACCTTTTGTTCCTGTCTGTGTGATGTCTGTATGGCAGACTGTAGGACAGATTCCTATTCAGTGCCCGGGGCTTTTAATATGAAAATGCAGACAAAAAGCCGAGCTGAAAGAATAAGGCTAAAATTGTCACACGCACCATTAAAACACATCAAATCAACGCATTCATATTATTGGCTACGCCTGTTCATTTAGCCTAGGCATTCACACTGTCTGTGATTTTCTGTCTTCCTGCATGTTTCAGCTGCAGCTGCGTTATTCAGACCATATTTGCCAAATATTACAGTTTGCTACGGGATTTTAAAATATGACGCTATGCTGCCAGTAGACTTGTCCACGTTTCCGAATGGTCATCTGTTTTATGCGAACTAGCTCATGACTTACTGAGTTAGTTTGTTGTTAGTGTTAGCGAAGCCAGATAACCGTTTGTGGTAAAGTCTCTGCTCTACACCAGTGTCTGCAATGGGCCTAAAACTCCTATTTCCTGTGTTCAGCGAGTGACACACCCACACAAACAGTCAGTAACAACATCATCACAAACTTCCAGTCTTTCACAAACACACATTGTTGACCCTTTTCTCTCTGCTTTGCTTGCATGTGTTTGAGCCAGAACGCTTCATATCTGTGGCTGAAAAACTGCTGCAGAAGCTGCAAGAAATCTTAGTCTTGTTCCTGCAGTGATTGGCCAGTGTGTCACATCTGAGATTTCTGTTGGATGAAAAAGTCAGAAATGGCTCTGACTGCAGCTGCTGGGCAGAGCAAGATGACAGATTTGGGAGGAGGTGGACGTCACAACATGTTTCCAGCTGCTTGTTGACTTTTACCAATGTTTTCCTGCAGGTGAGAAGTGATCATGTTGCTCCCATCTACGTCATCAACCTTCTCATTACCGACCTGATTCAACTCTGCTGCATGATCGTTGAGGTGGTACCAAATGTGGATAAGAAGATATCTGACATCTTCACTAATATTTATCAATTTGGTCGGTTTGGCAGTGTTAACTTCATGGTCTGCATCGCCCTGGAAAGGTATCTGTCTGTCTATCCAGTATGTGTGGAGCTCCTTCTGTGTCTGAACATTATATTAGTTTATAACTCTGAAGCTCATCAAAGACTTTGTGTCCATCTTGTATTACAGGTATTTGGTCATCGCCCACCCACTGTGGTACCGCTTCAGACGAACCATCAAGAGCTCTGTGGCGGTCTGTGTCCTGGTCTGGATCCTTTCTCTTCTTTGTGTCGTCCTTTACTATGTCTTTGCTGGTAATGGGGTTGCAAACATAATCTCAGCCGTCTTCCTCCTCCTTCCCTTCCCACTGTTAATATTCTTCCTGGTTGGGACTCTCAAAGCCCTGTCTGCTTCCATCTCGGTCCCCTCTATTAAAAAACGAAGAATTGTGGGAATTTTGGTTCTGGTGCTGCTTATTTACACGCTGCTGTTCCTGCCCAGAATCATTCGGTACCTGGAAGCAAACTCTAATACGACCCTTAACTACCTGTCCCACATGTTTCTTAGGTTGAATCCTTTTGCAGACTTGTTCCTGTACGTCTTCATGAGGAAAGGGTTCATAGACAAGCTTTTGGCCTCTGTGTGTTGATGCAGAATGGACAGCAATGATATCAGCAGTCCATCAGTATGAATGATGACAACATTTCCACAGTCAGCTTCATGTAGGCAGAGAAAGAGGGAGAGAGAGAAAGGGGAGGAAACAGGAGGAGAAATGAAGGCCAATAGAAAGCGATGGAGATTAAGTCTGGGCTAGGCCAGCTAGAGACCCAAAACACGTCTCCACTACTTTAAGAAACTCACCAAAACAGTCAATAACTTGTAGTCCAAAAACTGGAGACAATCAAAAATCGGTGCAAAAGAGTTTTTATTCTATTTAAAGAAAAAAAACAAGTTAGATCCTGGCAGGCATCAAGTTGGAACTAAGTGCACAGTTAACGAACACCTCATTTTATAATCCTCAATCTCCTAAATCTTTACTCTTTACACGCCAAGTAACCTGCAGCCTTTCCTCTAAAGATGCCTACAGCGCCTCACTGTCTGACAGCTATAATAACAGCAACACCAGCTCACTGATGGACTACCATGAGTACTGCAACATCACCACCTTGTGGAACAACTTTGTTAGTTTTTACATCTTTGACTACATCAGCATCACTTCACAGTACAGCAGCTCTGATGTCTACAAAATGAAGTCATACTGTCTTATATGTGACCATGAAATAAGACACCTGTGCTCTTTATTCCCTGGTGTGTAGATGATGATTTATATGAAAGCGTTTCCAGTATGTGTCAGTCTGTGTGGGAAGCATCATGATTGAGCTTGGGGGAAAAGGCAGGTGTTGGGGTGTGGAAGTTTTATTACAACCAGAAACTGCAGGGAAATTAAAAATTATGGTTAAGATGTAGTTCAGATTGTTTATGCCAAAAACATGTTCTCCTGCTATTCTGTGCTCCGCTGTTCTGCTCTCCACTGCATCCTAATCTTCAACCATAAACACATTTTCATGTGCATTTAAGTGTGGAAACCACATTGATGCTACTACAAAGATGTGTTGGATTGTCATTGTCATCCAAGTGTGCTGAAACAGAAGCTTTCTATCACAAAGTAATGTTTTGCCCCAGAGTTGTTACTGCACCAGAACTTTACCTGAAACCCGTAAAATACTGCTTGTACTGCAAATACTGCTAATAAATAACTTTCCGAATTATTCTTGATCACTCTACACAGACAGAAAACTAACAGTTAAACCCCAATAACATATCACAAATTACACAAATGTACATGCGATACGTGATTTTGTACTATTAATGAAACGTTTCTAACCATCAAGCATTTTGTCCGCCACGGTTCTACGTGTATGACATCAACAACTCGGCAACTTGTGTACCAAAATGTGTCTGTAGTTGTAGTCTCTGCTGCGTAGTGATACAGATGAGAGGGTCGGGCCTCTCTGTCTGTTCTCCTCAGAGTAACTGGTTGCAGGATCTGAAGCTGGGCCTTGTGTTGTGGCTGTAAGATCAGAGAGGTCTGCTCGGTGTCCGGGCTGAACAGGCCAAGCTGGGAGGCCGCAGAGCCAAGGGAGAGAAGAGACCTATATTTTTTATCAATGAGTTGTCACAGGTCACTGACCAATCAAAGCTGCAGCTGGATCTCTAGGCTGAGATCACATGTCTTTGGGACATTTGGAGGATTCCTTGAGAACTGAGTTCAATGACTTAAGATCACAAATGAACAACTGTCCCTGTTATCCCAACAGTATGTTCTGTATGTATTTTTATTAAAGCTTACTATTTATCTTGTTTGCAAGTAGTAGAAAATGTGAACTACCTTGTTCTTAAATGGGTTATTTATTTTTCTAGAACTTGTGGTTGTTTTTTTATTTTAATGTTTGTTTTGTTGTTCGTAACTTTTATGAGCATCAAGTGCAACTGAACAGAATCAGTGGTTTTTAGTGTCACTCAGGTTCTAAATGAATCATGTGGTAAGTTTCTCATATACCTGTGCAATACACTGTAAATGTATGGAACAGACTGTATTCATGTGTGTGACTGTGAAGTCCATATGTTGTTTTTGTTTTTTATTACTGCCTCAGGTGACAATAATGTTTAACTTGATCTTGATGTGTGTATGTGTTTGTGAGAGCAGGATCTGTGATTTCAGCACAGATTTGTTGTTCACAGTGTAACTTTAGCACAATCACAGGAAAAATAGGTTACGTCGATGGTGAGTTTGTGTCCTTTCAGATTGTAATGTGTGAGAGAAGCAGGACAGGTATCTGTCAACATCACTGCAGCTTTCAGCACACCTGTTCATTCATCTTTTCATAACGAACGACAGTCAGTTAACCAGATGTGTCCGCCTCAATATGATTGTTTCAGCCAACCCAGGGTCAGTGGTCGTGGTGGTGGCCTAGTGAGTGGACAGGAAAAAATTAAATTGTTTATTTTCTTTTAACTGCATTTAAATTTGTGTTTTCTTGTTTTTATCTGTTGTACATCTTAAAGCATTTTGTAACATGTTTTTTGAAAAGTTCTCTATTAATGAAGATTATTATTATTATTATTATTAAATTAATATGCAAAGTTTGATTAGACTTTAAAATCCAGATTTCTCAGGAAGAGTAATAAGTAATAACTGGAGAGCAAAAGAAAACATCTACAGGTTTGACAGCACTGTGGCCATTTACCTACCACATGCACATTTCTTAGTCAAATAAATGTTAAGGAGTGTGACGGTTCTTTGGCACGCTAACCTTCTATATGTGTTCAATATCTGTGATGCATCATTTACATATTCATGCTGCTCCTTTTACTTAGAAGAGCGGGTGTAGATTATCATCAAACTGCTGTCATACTGGCCATATTTCAGGTTTGGATGCAGAGGACAAAATATCAGGCACTGGTGTAGGAACTCATTCAGGTGGGTTTTAAATTTTGTCATATTACTTTTTTCCTTATATGTAGAGCATATTAAACAGCTTTGGACTGTAGGTGTACAGAGGTAGGTTTACTGTGGTTAAACCAATGTTTAGTTGTTTTTTTTTATTTTATTTTCACTCCCTTACAACACTGAGAAAATAGCTTAAAGATAAAAGCATGCAATCAAGTGGCTATTTTAAATGAATTAAAATGAGGTAAAGATAGAATGATAAAATGAAATAGAGCATGCAAAATTAAGTATGAAATCTATAAATGAGAACGTAATACTGCTGTTAAGACATTTCAGAAAAGGAGTCCAGATATCTAGAACATGCTTAGAAAAGCTTTTTACAAAATCCTGCTTCTTGTTGTTATTATTATTGTTATTATGATTATTATAGCTCTGTGTAATATCATGACCCAACATTAATTCACTGTATTTGTATTGATGTTTTTCGGTAATGATGACAGCTCAGTCACTTCTAAACACAACATAATAACTTCTATGTAGTTAGTTTGTGTTTTGGGGGCTATTTTAGTCTTTATTGTAGGAGACAGTAGAGACAGACAGGACATGAGGACAGAGGGAGACGGGGTTGATGTGCAACATATGTTAGTCCAAATAAACACCAACAAGAAAGAGAGCACAACCTGTCCCCTGAAGAGAAAATCTGCAGATGGTTCATCAGGTGGATTAATCAGTCACGTAAACCTCCTCATCCAAACTCAGAGGGCAGAGGGGCGTTCAACAAGTGGTGGGGCGTCGAGTACAGGAGACAGGCGGGACGTCCTAAACCAATGAGCATTTACAGTAAACATGGGGTGGAGTTGGCGCAGTGGATAAGAGTTCCAGGTTTGATTCCCACTGACACAGCCACCAATGTAAGCAAGACACGTAACCCCTAGTTGCACCTCTGATATAAATAGCAAAAGGAAATCGCTGTAAAAAAAAAAGCATCAGCTAACTGAGTAACTGTAAATTTAATTAAAGCTGCAAGCGGTGTTGGTCTGGCCCACGCGGTGGGATGCATGTCGAGGCTTGTTGATTGGCAGGAGCTTGGGAGACTTGGCTTTGAATTTTTGGAGTTAAATGTCACTTTCTGTGTCCCTTAAGGCTCATGCACACTGCATGACTTTCAGCGTCATGCAGATTGGCGTGACTACACAACTTGCCACATTGTAGTCGTTGTGGCGTTGTGGCGACTACTTGACTGAGTGGGTCACAAATGCTACAGGAGCTGACAGCGGCTCTGTCAACCGACGCTGGCCTCCAAACCACGTTTTGTCAGGGAAACACACGTGAAATGTGAAATGAGCGATCCTGCACATGAAACAGCTGTTGTTTGTTATTATAAAGATGGAGATTATGAAGACAAAGAATCTGGGTGAAAGGATGGATTAGCACACACAGGTAGCAGGGAGCTACAAAGAGAGCTGGAGGGGATTAAAAAGTGGTTTGCAGAGAAAAAGTAGCTGCCTGCTCTCATTGGCTGGATGTGGATGTCGAGTCAGCTGACTCTTCCAGATATTTGGCGTGCTAGATATCTGTCAGACATTGGCGATGTGTCAGAAATGTGTCGGGGAGCCGTTTTGATGTGTCGTTGAGTAGTTCACACAAAACGACTGGCGGCTGCTGATTGATCACTGATTTACCTCCAATCACAGCCCGGCAAATCGGGATTGTGTAGTGTGAACCAGGCTTAAGGTGGCACTAGACAACACCCGCTAATTACATGTTGTGTACCTGGATGAATTGCGGACTACTCTGTGAAAGTGTTGTTAAAATGTTATTTAAATGATTTTTGTCATAAAGGGCTTACTCCCTGTTGCCAGTGGGTTCTTCTATAACGTTCCGTGATTATTGGCATGTAGATGTGTTCAGTCTTATTAAACATGTAAAGTTTGGTACAGAATTGAGCATGAACACTGAAGTTATAATAACTTCCTGTTTCATGGCGATTCATCAATATTTGACACCACGCCACAACTACGCCTTTCACCAAAAACTCACACACAGCACAACTTTTCATCTTCAATGTCTTGATACTGCACAGCACAAATTTGAAATCGATCGGATTAATTCTCTAGGAGAAGTTTGTTAAAGAACGGACCCTGTAAAATGAGCTGAAATTGCATACCTTCTGTTGGGTTTACGAGGGTTTTCTGTGCGTCTTGGGATGACACTTGCTACAACGTCAAGTATGACAAGCCGTTACACAAAAATTTACAACATAGCATTTTCTATGTGTTAATGCTCTCTGAGACTCTTTCGAGGTGGGTGGGGCCGACCTGCCAGGAATAGTACATCATCGCATAAAACTTGACACTTCCTGTTGTCAGTAGGTGGTGCCTTTATTTTGAGTCAGTATTGGCACATTGATGTGTTTAGGACTGTTATCCAACATGTAAAATTTGGTGCAGATTTGAGCATGCACACTGTAGTTATAACAACTTCCTTTTTCTTGGAGAGTCATCAATTTACCATGCCACGGACACGCCCTGAGACAAAAACTCACAGATAGCACAACTTTCACCGTCAATGCCTTCAAGCCAACGAAAGTTTGAAGTCCAACAGATAAATTCTTTAGGAGGAGTTTGTTAAAGTATGTAACCTTTAAAATGCAGCATTTTAGAATTTTGTACAAAGTTTCGATTCATTACGAAAAATAAAGAATTTCTTGCATTTCAATAGAGTCCTTGTGTTTTATGCTCGGGCCCTAATTGCTGAAACAACCAGGTGATGTTGTGGATGCAGTAACGACCTTATATCAGCACTTGTTCACTAGAACTTGTTATTCTTTACCCATTTGATTAAATACATGTTAAATGAAACAAATGCTGAGGAATAAAAACTGAACAGACAGCAGTTTGTGATTTGATATGATTGAGGGTAAACTATAAGTACTTAATTTGCGTAAACTTATACCTCACAGCTTTAGTGATGTCATTGAACAATGTTGGGTAGATATTAAAAACCTGCTCCCTTTTTAATAACCTGATCTCTTAAACAACAGGTTTCACTGTGAAGAATGGAAGGTTTCTACATTAACATTACCTCACAGGACCAAAGCTTTAACCACAGCAACATCACCTCCAACTGCCAGAATTACAGCACCTTTCCACTCATCATGAATGTGGTGAAATACATAATCGTTGTTATCGGCCTTCCTTTGACCCTTGTGGCCATCTACGCTCTTTATTCTATGGTATGTACATTTATTTCCTGTCTGTGTCTGTCGTACAGTCTGTCTGTCTGTAAAGGATTCTTATTCAGTGCCCGTGGCTTTTAATATTAAAAAAATCCGACAAACATCTGAGCTGAAAGAATAAGGCTAAAATTGACACACACACCAGAAGAACACATCAAATCAACGCATTCATATTATTGGCTACGCCTGTTCATTTAGCCTAGGCATTCACACTGTTACTGTCACTGTGATCTTCTGTCTTCCTGCATGTTTCAGCTGCAACTGTGTTACTATATTTGTCTAATATTACAGCTTGCTGTGGGATTGTAAAATATGACGCTATGCCGGCAGTGGACTTGTCCATGTTTGCGATTGGTCATCTGCTGCTAACACCACCTCTTTTAGGTTAATAAGCTCATAAACCTGGGTTGACTTACCAAGTTCATAACCAGCTTCGTGTGACCGCTTATCCCAATTGTGATTGTTAGGGTTAGTGAAACCAGGTAACAAAAAGATCTCCTGGGTATGTTGAACTTGCTTCATGGTACAGTCCGTACACTGTCTGCCGTTGGCCTAAAACTCCTATTTCCTGTGAGTGACATGCTCACATTGGTGGAGGAAGTACTCAATTTTCATACTTAAGTACAGATACCACATGAAAAATGTTACTCAAGTAAAAGTAAAAAAGTACCTGGTTTTAGAAATACTTAAGTAATCAAAAATATAAAGAAATTTATTGATCTTACAAAAAGCAATCTTTCTGTAGCCCTTGAAATTAGATGCCACACAGAACACAATAACTTCAGGGGTTCTTGTATCTCCAGGTTTATTTTTGACCACATGTGAGTGGTATGCTACTGAGTTTTTCATGTAACCAGCTCAAATGCTGAATTTTGTAACAGTCTCTAACAGCCAAAAATGTTAGGAGAAAGACGCAAAATAAAATAAAATACAGAAAAATATAGTAAAAACACGGTAGAAATATGGCAGTGTGCTATGACTATCGACAGAGAACATAAAATAAATCACGTTAACAACCATTAACCCACTTACATCAACATCGGTATATAAAATGTGCAAGTTCCACCAAACCCATGTGGAACTTCTCAGAGATTTAGCGTCAATTACCTTCAAACAAAGTTACAATTCATGTAAAACCTGGAACATTTCTCGAGTAACAAATAATATTACGGTGTGACTTTATGCACGCTAGCATTACCATGAATTTTAGTACACACAGGTCGACGTTTGCCGTCCAAAATCCCAGCACACAATTCCAGTAGTGCCTAAATCAAACTATCTTGTTAAATATTGACAGGTGATGACATTTATACACTTGTACAGGAATATTTTACAAGATATGCATGTATTTACCTACTACTGTACACAATGAAGTCACAGCACCAATCCCTCGTACGTCCTTGGCACGTTAAACAGGAAGAAAGACCATGATGCACTTGGCAAAACAACAACAATACTACTAGACTGTGGAAATCCACTTACAATCTACTTATACACAAATTAACAACGTTACTCTCAAAACAAAACAACAAAGAACTCATGTATTTACATTACACAACTTTTAGAGCTATATTAAACCTAAATGGAAAATCGCCCATGACTAGATTTACCACCCGGCGCCATTTCTTTTTAAATTCACTCAAGACAGGTTTGAATACAGCTTCATAAGTTATAGCACATCACAATAAAGAAAACTGAGTTGCAAGAGGACAGATGGATATTTCCTATATGTGGGGAGGATAAGTCTGCAGTATTGCTCTGATGGTGTGGTAGTATCCCCTTCAGACCGTCTGAAATTATTATTATGTTTCTCTGCAAACTGACAGGTGAGAAATTGCGTAACCTTAGTAAATCCATTGAAAACATAATGAAAACACAATGAACTTCTGTTAACACAACATGTTTCCAACTGCTTGTTGACTTTTACCAATGTTTTCCTGCAGGTGAGAAGTGATCATGTTACTCCCATCTACGTCATCAACCTTCTCATTACCGACCTGATTCAGCTCTGCTGCATGATCGTTGAGGTGGTACCAAATGTGGATAAGAAGATATGTGACATCTTCACTAATATTTACCAATTTGGTCGGTTTGGCAGTGTGAACTTCATGGTCTGTGTCGCCCTGGAAAGGTATCTATCTGTCTATCCAGTATGTGTGGAGCTCCTTCTGTGTCTGAACATTATATTAGTTTATAACTCTGAAGCTCCTCAAAGACTTTGTGTCCATCTTGTATAACAGGTATTTGGTCATCGCCCACCCGCTGTGGTACCGCTTCAGACGAACCATCAAGAGCTCTGTGGCGATCTGTGTCCTGGTCTGGGTCCTTTCTCTTCTTTGTGTTGTCCTTTACTATGTCTTTGATGGTAATGGGGTTGCAAACAAAATCTCAGCCGTCTTCCTCCTCCTTCCCTTCCCACTGTTAATATTCTTCCTGGTTGGGACTCTCAAAGCCCTGTCTGCTTCCATCTCGGTCCCCTCTGATGAAAAACGACGAATTGTGGGAGTTTTGGTTCTGGTGCTGCTTATTTACACGCTGCTGTTCCTGCCCAGAATCATTCGGTACCTGGAAGCAAACTCTAATACGACCCTTAACTACCTGTCCCACATGTTTGTTAGGTTGAATCCTCTTGCAGACTTGTTCCTGTACGTCTTCATGAGGAAAGGGACCATAGACAAGCTTTTGGCCTCTGTGTGTTGCTGCAGAATGGACAGCAATGATATCAGCAGTCCATCAGTATGAATGATGACAACATGTCCACAGTCAGCTTCATGTAGGCAGAGAAAGGGGTTGATTGTTCTTATGTTGTATGTATGATGCTTTGGCAATATTGTGGTTACACATTCATGCCAATAAAGCTAATTTGAATTGAATTTAAAGGGGAGGAAACAGGAAGAGAAATGGAGGCCAATAGAAAGCGATGGAGATTAAGTCTGGGCTAGGCCAGCTAGAGACCCAAAACACGTCTCCACTACTTTAAGAAACTCACCATAACAGTCAATAACTTGTAGTCCAAAAACTGGAGACAATCAAAAATTGGTGCAAAAGAGTTTTTATTCTATTAAAATTTGCATCCTGGCAGGCATCAAGTTGGAACTAACTGCACATTTTGTCTGTTGTACGTTTTACTTTAAAACTTTGTCCCAGCATTGTTTTATATTTTTTTTGGATCATTAGAACCTCTAGAAGGTCAAATCGTATTTGACATAATTTGACACCATTAAAATTTGACACCATTAAAATTTGACACCATTAAAACTTAAACAAATAAGATTACATTTTTTAAAAAGGTTAACATATTTTCATTTTAAATCAACCATTGTGATTTAAACACTCTACTGCCATACATTTCATTATATTTCACTAACAAATGTTTCTCTTAACAGAATCTTAGGGGTTTTCCAAAGTAGCCCTTTGAAGTGTTGTTTTTAGCACAATGATCATTATGTTTTGCAGGTGACCTTTCGTGGCAGAGAATGGCCATTATCTCCCACAGGTGGTTCTCTTTACTGACATCCTTGGCACAAAATGCTCATTATATTCATTTCTTATTGTTTATTTTAAATTTATATGTTATACTCCCTCCTTTCAAGTGGCAAATATAATTTTTGGCCCTGCTAAGTCTATCAGCATGCTACGTGTGCTTGCAGACAAACACCATCTTCCCTCAGTGCACCTGGATCCTTCTCTCTTTCAGGCTTTTGATCCTGGACCTTTTAACAACTCAGAGTGCAAACTTCTTATAATAGTTGTCTTTGGTTAGAACAAATGCTCATGCAGGGTAAATGATTCCACACTCTAACTTAAAGTACATGATATAATACTTAAATCACTAAAACGATAATAATCAATTAAACTATAATTAAATGCTTTAAGTAAAGCAAAAAACACCAAAGTTTTGGTGAACTTGTTCACTGTGATGGCTTCAACACAGTAATGTGTGCATGTTTCAGCCTGATTCTTGACATCAGGCCAAGTCTAGTAGTTTCAAAGGTGGGACTCGAGTGTGTGAGCAGGATCCAGCAGACATGTCTATTATGATAGAAGGCAAAAACGTGCGGAACTCGTGTGGAAACCGAACCAAGGCTTGTGTGCTGTTGATGGGATTGATCTACGCCCTTAACCTTCCGTCTCACAAGAAGCTCAAGTACATCTTTGAAGTATTCCGTAAACTTTTCTTAGAGCTTGACGGAACAAAACTGCTCAAGAAGATCCAGAGCATGCTAATGAGGAAGTTTTCAGATTCACGCACAGACTGACAGTTTCCAGCAAAATTCACCAAATAGCCATGTCCTATTGACATTTCACAGGCTGATTGGTTGAGCATGGAGTGCACTCAGTCTTTTCCTGGCTGGTTTAGGGCTCTCTGATTTTGGTTTTACTTTTGTGTTTTAGTATTAGTAATATTGGATGCTTGCCATACTCTTTGTTCTGGATATGACTTGAGTTAGGATCAAATGGAATTTTACATTTTGACCGGTTTTGGATTTGTTTACATATTTTAATCTTACTCCATGTTCATTGATGTTTCAACCATGTTCTGTAAAACTTGTCGTGGTAATGGTGTACTGCACCTTAATTTGCTTTTACAAGTAAACACGCAGAGATGTGGAAAGTGCATCTAATGTATGTTCAGGCACAGGCCGAAACATTCAGCGAGCCCAAAAGGCTTTGCTGAAATATCCATATGTTTCTCAAAATATTAATAATTAATTCCCTTGAAGGAGAATAAGAAACTTATCTTTATGTTGGGGTTGATGATAAACTGAAGTGTCTTGCATTGTTAACGTCTGGTCTGGAACATGGCCATTGATTTAGATGAAACTTCTGTTCTGGTTGTATCTAAGCAGTGTTTGATTTTCTGTTAACTAAAAAGGTTGGAAAAGGTATCCCCCCCTACCGCATTAGAGCTTTTTAAGTTGCAAACATTCACATTTAATTTACTGTAATTGTATTTTTATTTGACTGAGCAATCTTATATACCCCAAACTCACACATTAAAAAATGTTTTCTTATCCGGTTTCAAGTTTGAAACTGTTTGACTATTAAGTGACATAGTTATTACATATAGGAACTTTTCACTCAAAACACGTGGTGATTTATATGAAATTGTACATTTTCTAGAAATCCAATAAAGATACATAAAGTAGGAGAAAATGTAAATGCTTAGTAGTGCATGTCACTCAAAATTACATAATTACTTCAGTAAATATACTTACCAGCACTGTACAGTAAAATATTTTACTAAATTTATAAATTTATATTAATAAGTTGCCAGTAACTTTCCCCGGTCGTGATGCAGACAGCATCACGACCGGGGATGTTCCTCAGAGTAACTGGTTGCAGGATCTTAAGCTGGGCCTTGTGTTGTGGCTGTAAGATCAGAGAGGTGTGCTTGGTGACCGGTCTGAGCAGGCCAAGCTGGGAGGCCGATTAGTAGAAGAAATTAACTGGTAAGTAGGTGGTAAGTTTCTCATATGCTTGTGCAATACAGTGTATATGTATGGAACAGACTGCATTCATGTGTGTGATTGTGAAGTCCGTATGCAGTTTCTGTTTCTAACTGCAGCTGTTGCCCAAGACAAATATCCCTCAGGGGGAACAATATACTCTGGAGAGGGAGGACAGATTGTTTGAAAGATGAATGCATTAATGTTCTTTCATCTGTTCCCAGGAGATGGAACAAACTCTCACATTTGGTCAGGTGACATTGCCAGCGATGGGCATTCAGACTTGGCCTGAGGTGACTCTGACAACAGGAGCCCTAATGAACCAAGTGGGACCCATCACCTATCATTCTGGTGAGGATACTTGTTTGGGGAGTGCTAGCTTTAGCATGTATTTGTCTGAACAACATGAAAAGTAATATCCAGGAAGACAGCATTTTTTTCAGGCAGAATTATATTACTGTGGATTGTGTGGTTGCAGAGGAGATCAACTATTGTTGTGGTACTGGAAATGCAAATGAATATGCAAATTGCGACTAGCAGTCCCTTGGGAACATCTGTGTTGAATTAGATGTATCTTAGTGTTGTTAGACATAGTGAATGTGTCAATGTTCAGTTCATTTCTCTTGCATCATTTTCTGAATTGCAAACAATGAAATGTGCAGGTGTTTCAGCAACTAGCCTGACCAGGCGTTCAAACCTCCATCCTCAAAGTCAGAGGGCCGTTCAACAGGCGGACCATCGACTGCAGAACAATGCTCCGCACTTGAAATCACTCAGCACGCATGATACACATGCACTTCCCAAGGCGTGCTTTTTGTAGAGTAGTCGTCTTTATCTGCGGCCTGAGAAGCACCTGGTATTCCCAGGCAGCCTCCTGTCCACCCTGCTTAGCTTCAGAGATCAGACGAGAATGGGTGGGCTGAGGATGGTGTGGCCGTAAGCCACACAATTTTAATTCAAATGAGTATACACGCCTCTTCTGTTGGTTCAGTCTGTTGTCCTGATGTACTTTACATACAATGTGTTCATGTCTGCCTTCATTTCTTTAGAAAAAAATTTGTGCAAAGCACAAAGCATCCCTAACTTTAAATAATATAGAAGTCATGCATGGTACATTTTCTTACATTATGTCTTTTATTCTATATGGAAATATTTTTTTAAAGAAACAGAATTGCAAAAAATGAATATGATTGAGAAGCAGCTTTTAACAAAAAGAGAATAAAAACAATCACAGAATGCTATTTAGAATAAAGAACATGAGGGAAAGGAAAGAAGACAAAAGAAGGTGGTTGTACTGTTTACAAACGTCAGAAATGGAATTCGTATATCTAGAAAATGCCGGCATGTAACAACTGACTTAACCTCTTTGCACCACCTTTTATTGATCTGTTTCTAAGCATGACCTCCTCTCTTGGCTGTTTTTCCCACTGGAATGACCTGTGCCAGCCCAGGACAGAAACAACCCTTGACACCAATTATATCTGGTTATTTGGAAAGTTCCAGAGGTCAGGCGACTGTTTTGAATGCTCTGTGAGCTGAGTGTTTTGTGCTTTGCCTCACACTGCATGCGGCCTCCCGATGCAAAAATTATTTATAGGTGATCTAACAGTGCTCTGTAGCGTACACAGTAACACACCTGTCCTTTTGTTGACTCCAGGCAGCCAGGCACAGAGGAGCACATACAGTCAAAACTACAAGGTTTCAAACATGTGATCTTAACTTTAGCTTTGTGTATAGTTACTACTATTAAAGCAGATTTCCCAAACTGTCAGACTGTTTTTTTTAAATACCTTGGCTTTCTGCAGGGGACACTTTGGAAACTAGCAAACTCTAGTTTTTGAACTGCTGAAAGCTTAAAGTAATGACTTGATAAGCTGCACAGTGTACACAGTTATGATGATAAATTAGATAAATTGTAATTTATTTAATCATACATGATAATAATAGAAATAAAAACCTTAATTCAGTGTAGTTTCAGCTCCATTCAGAGCTCTCAGATGGAATTTCTTTCTCCTCAGACAGAAATACCCATTTGGTTGGTCCACTGATCCCTTCCAAACTAACATCTTATATTTCATGCTGGATCTCTGACTGTTCAGGCATTACTGGAAGAGGATTTCATCAACTCTCCACACTTTACTGAAAAGCTTTTGGCTAACCTGATCCTGACTAAACCCATTCACACAGACTGAAAGTCCTAACTGGAAGTCTGCTCATATGAAGACACAACTGGAAAACCACAAGCTAAATGGCCTGTAGCAATGCAAGCTTTTCCTGCTTGAAATGAATGAGGCACAGTGAGGAGTTTAACTTTACTTGGTTTTGACTTTTAAAGGTTTGAAAAGCAGGCATGTAAATTTATCTCATCTCACTTTTATATTGTTCACTCTCTAACAGCTGCATCAGAGCTGTATTTAGCTTGTGCTAATGCTAACTGCTGCTGCTCATATTACCAGGGTTAACAATGAAAGTAATCAATCATTGAAAATGTGTCAAGAAGAGATGGTTATTTTCAGCACTTTTGACAGTGGATTAGTTTTCAACATTGCAGGAAGTAATAGAACGAGAAGGAGGTGCAACTATAATTCCCTCTGAAATATAGCAGAGCAGAAGCATAAAATAGGAGAAAATGTAAATGCTCAGTAGTGCAAGTACCTCAAAATTAATTACTTCAGTAAATGTACTATGTTGCTTTATTACACTGTAGATTACAATAAAAGTTGAATATTTAAGATCAAGTAAAGAAACAAACTACACACTAAGTAACCTCCAGCCTTTCCATAACCTGCTGTCCCAAACAACTGGTCTTATTCTGCGGATGCCTGCAGCACCTACCTGTATGACAGCTACTGTATAACAGCAACACTAGCTCACTGATGGACTACCATGAATACTGCAACATCACCACCTTGTGGAACAACTCTTGACACCTTTGCTTATAGCAGCATCACTTCACAGCACAGCAACTCTCATGGTATGTGACCATACTGGCCATCTGTGCTCTTTATTCCCTGGTGTGCAGATGATGATATAAATCAATGCATTTCCAGTCTGGGATCTTCATTGATCTTTGGGGGGGAAAGCAGGTGTTGGGGTGTGGAAGTGATGTTGAAATGACCGTACATTACCGGCGAATGTAGTTGCAGTTTACTTCACAAATAAAAAGGTACAGTGGGTAAGTTGTAGTGGCATCTAGTGGTGAGGGCTCAGAATTGCGACAAATTCATGCTCACTGCCAAATTACTGGGGGGGAATGGGGGTTGTCTGACTTGCAACACAGCGTCATGCGGCCCTTGAAATTTGCTTAATGTGAGAGTTAAACGACATGTCCTGATCAAAGATAACTCCAAGATTCCTCACAGTGGTGTTGGAGGCCAGGGCGATGCCATCCAAAGAAACCAAATCTTTAGATAATGCGTCACGGAGGTGCTTGGGCCCCAGAACAATAACTTGCTATGATATGCTCTAAATCCTGACTGAAAATCCTCAAATAAACTATTGCTCTGTAAAAAGTCACACAGCTGTTTAGCAACTGCTTTCTCCAGAACCTTAGAGAGAAATGGAAGGTTAGATATAGGTCTATAGTTGGCTAAAACATCCGGATCAAGGTTGGGCTTTTTCAGAAGAGGTTTAATAACAGCTACTTTAAAGTACTGTGGTACATAGCCTGTTGATAGAGATAGATTGATCATATCTAGTAAAGAAGTGCTGACTAAGGGTAAAACTTCTTTAAGCAGCCTAGTTGGGATGGGGTCTAAGAGGCAGGTTGTGTCACATCCTGCCTGTTTAAGTTTAGCTCTCCGTGGGTATTTGATATTTTGATCAATTCAGTATCTGTCTTATAGTGTTTTGGGTTCTGTCCTGTCCTTTATCTTAGCTTCAGTCTGTGTTCCTTGATGGTGTTTGCTTCTGTCTGTTCCCCCAGTAATTACTCTGCTTGCTTGTCCACTAAATACTTTGAGTTCCAGTTAATGTATGGTCTTGTGTTTTGCATCTGCGAGTGTCTCTCTGTGCCCCCCTGCTTTCTCCCTGCCCGCCTGTGTCTCGTTAGTCTTGATACCTGTCACCTGTGTTGCTCCCGCCCTGCTCGTTAACCCCTGTGTATAAATGTTTGGTGTTCCAGTTCATTCTAGTGTTCACACACTCAGTCATGTTTGTTGGGAGGAGTGTTCTATCTGCCTGCTTGGACTTTCCAGTTAACTAAGTGTAAGCCTGTACCTGTTCCCACTTGGATTAAATACACTGAACTGCATCTGCTCTGCCTTGGTGTCTTGTATTTGGGCTCTCACCTCCTCTACACTCACCTACAAATCCTGACCGGTTGATGGTTTAGATGAAGAAATTATTGAAGTTAGTTGGTAAAGATTGAGGGAAGAAAAGTTCCGAGCAGTGTGGAACGCAGCATTAAACTCCAGGTACTAATTAGGTAATCACAGACAGCTGCTGCCAATCACTTTCTGCAGCTGCAAGGCAAGGGGAAAGGGCAGTACCTGGATGAGAACAGGAGAGAGAGAGAGAGCAGCACATCAAACACACACAATTAATAACTGGAAAGCACAAGAAAACATCAACAGGTGTGACAGCAGTTTGTGAGTGAATCACATGCACAATTCTTAGTCAAACTAATCTTAAGGAATGTGACAGTTCTTTGGCACGCTAATGTTCTATATCTGTGATGCGTCATGAACACTCCTTTTTTATTAGAGTTAACAAGTTTAAATTCTCATCAACCTGCTGCATGTTATCACATGCCACATTTGAGGTGGCTGGTTTGGTTGAAGGATAAAACATCAGGCATTGGTAAATGAACTTCTTGAGTTGGAATCTTGCAGCTTTTAAAGGTAAATTTGGTCAATACTATTTTTTATTTTCTCATGTAGAGCGTTCTAAACAGATTAATGAAAATATAGTGGTAATGTAGGTGTCCTGAAGTTAAACCAATGTTTTATTTCCTTTTTTCCTTATTTTCCCATAAAGGTTCAACGTGTAATATTTCTGAGGAACTAATGACAGAAATGCAATATAAGATCCATAACTATGTTTTCAGAGGTGTATAAAGATCTTATGTAATGAGCTGTTATGTTTTTATTAACTTAGAATGAGCCCTTTCTATCTACATATCTGCGGATCCTTTTTCCATGGATATTGCCATGTTTCTACAGTAGCTGAAAACGGACAGCCCTACAGAGCGTGTTTCATCACCACGTTGTTGTTGTTCTTCTTCTTCTTTTACAAACCATTCTTCTTCAAATATACATATTCACTGCGTTGAATATGTATGTTTGAAGAAGGATTAATAATATACAGCAAGTGTCGGAAAATCTTTTCATCGCACAATTTTTTTTATACCCATTATATGGTGGGTGACAATATAACACATAGTATTTACAGGTGCTGGTCATAATTAGAATATCATCAAAAAGTTGATTTATTTCAGTAATTCCATCCAAAAAGTGAAACTTGGATATTATATTCATTCATTACACACAGACTATTATTACTAATATTTCAAGTGTTCATTCCTTTTTAATTTTGATGATTATAACTGACAACTTATGAAATCCTCAGTCAGTATCTCAGAAAATTAGAATATTGTGAAAAGGTTCAATATTGAAGACACCTGGTGCCACACTCTAATCAGCTAATTAACTAAAAACACCTGCAAAGGCCTTTAAATGGTCTCTCAGTCTAGTTCTGTAGGCTACACAATCATGGGGAAGACTGCTGACTTGACAGCTGTCCAAAAGACGACCATTGACACCTTGCACAAGGAGGGCAAGACACAAAGGTCATTGCTAAAGAGGCTGGCTGTTCACAGAGCTCTGTGTCCAAGCACATTAATAGAGAGGCGAAGGGAAGGAAAAGATGTGGTAGAAAAAAGTGTACAAGCAATAGGGATAATTGCACCCTGGAGAGGATTGTAAAACAAAACCCATTCAAAAATGTGGGGGGAGATTCACAAAGAGTGGACTGCAGCTGGAGTCAGTGCTTCAAGAACCACCACGCACAGACGTATGCAAGACATGGGCTTCAGCTGTCGCATTCCTTGTGTCAAGCCACTCTTGAACAAGACAC
>NC_060161.1:3793970-3890831 GCF_021292245.1 Micropterus dolomieu
TTAACTAAAAACACCTGCAAAGGCCTTTAAATGGTCTCTCAGTCTAGTTCTGTAGGCTACACAATCATGGGGAAGACTGCTGACTTGACAGCTGTCCAAAAGACGACCATTGACACCTTGCACAAGGAGGGCAAGACACAAAGGTCATTGCTAAAGAGGCTGGCTGTTCACAGAGCTCTGTGTCCAAGCACATTAATAGAGAGGCAAAGGGAAGGAAAAGATGTGGTAGAAAAAAGTGTACAAGCAATAGGGATAATTGCACCCTGGAGAGGATTGTGAAACAAAACCCATTCAAAAATGTGGGGGGAGATTCACAAAGAGTGGACTGCAGCTGGAGTCAGTGCTTCAAGAACCACCACGCACAGACGTATGCAAGACATGGGCTTCAGCTGTCGCATTCCTTGTGTCAAGCCACTCTTGAACAAGACACAGCGTCAGAAGCGTCTCGCCTGGGCTAAAGACAAAAAGGACTGGACTGCTGCTGAGTGGTCCAAAGTTATGTTCTCTGATGAAAGTAAATTTTGCATTTCCTTTGGAAATCAAGGTCCCAGAGTCTAGAGGAAGAGAGGAGAGGCACAGAATCCACGTTGCACGTTCCACAATGCAGAAGAGCTGAAGGCCACTATCAGAACAACCCGGGCTCTCATAACACCTGAGCAGTGCCACAGACTGATGGACTCCATGCCACGCCGCATTGCTGCAGTAATTCAGGCAAAAGGAGCCCCAACTAAGTATTGAGTGCTGTACATGTTCATACTTTTCAGTTGGCCAACATTTCTAAAAATCCTTTTTTTGTATTGGTCTTAATATTCTAATTTTCGGAGATACTGAATTTGGGATTTTCTATAGTTGTCAGTCATCATCACAATAAAATGAAATAAACATCAATATCAGTCTGTGTGTAATGAATGAATATAATATCAAAGTTTCACTTTTTGAATGGAATTACTGAAATAAAACTTTTGGATGATATTCTAATTGTATGACCAGCACCTGTAGACTAGATATAATGTGTTTGGTTAGCTCAGTTGGTAAAGTGCAAGTTGCTCTACTAGAAGATTGCATGTTCAATCCCATGTTGGGATAATTCTTTTTTTTTTCCCCCCCTTTCTTCAACAAACTGATCATGCAGCAACTGTTCCTCATGCTCACAACAATGTGTGTGTGTGTGTGTGTGTGTGTGTGTGTGTGTGTGTGTGTGTGTGTGTGTGTGTGTGTGTGTGTGTTCCGGTGTTTCATCCAAATCCATCAACCTACGGATGCTTTTCATTTCCCCAGTATTTCTATGGCAGAGGATATTTAGAGGAATCACATTTTTTTTTCTGAGGCTCTTTCAGAGGTGTGTCAAGCAAGCTACAGACTCTTTTTTAATCAGAATTTAGTAAAATCTCAATTTAACTCGAAATATAGTATTGCTGTAAAAAACGTTCTTGGGCTTCTATTTTGCAGGCAAACCATTAAAGAAGGAAGTGATTATGTGAGCCATTGCTGTCATGACTGAGATCTATTTCAGCACTGCTATCAAAGATAACTGTAGACTAGACAGTTGGTTGGAATTCGCAACCTCACCACTAGATGCCACTAATTCTTACACACATAACCTTTAAACACTTTGAGAAGATAGCTAAAAATGATTCAGTTAAAGAAACAGCTTAGTGATTCTGTTTGTTCTGTCCATAAGCCCACTTTACTGCACTCACACCCAGGTTCAAGTTGACTCTAGCAGATCGTAACTTCTAAGTATAGTTAGTTCCTGTTTTGGGGGCCATTTTAACCTTTTATTACAGTAAACAGAGACAAACAGGACATGAGGACAGAGGGAGACGGGGTTGATATGCAAAAAATGTTTGTTCCAAAAATAATGTCAAAATAAACACCAACATAGAAGAGTGCACAATCTTTCAGTGGATTAATCAGTCATGTAATCGTCGTCATCCAAACTCAGAGGGCAGAGGGGCGTTCAACAAGTGGTGGGGCATCGAGTACAGGAGACAGGCAAGATGTCCTAAACCAATGAGCATTAACTTACTGAAACAGCTGGACGAAGCAGTAATGACCTCACATCAGAACTAAAATATCTGTCCACTAGAACTTGTTATTCTTTTTGTATTTGATTAAATAAAAGTTATGTAAATGAAAAGAATGTTGAGGAATGACGATAGAAACTAAAAAGACAGCAGTTTTTGATTTGATATGACTGTGGGTAAACTTGTACCTCACAGCTTTAGTGATGTCACTGAACAATGTTGGGTAGATATTTAAAAACCTGCTCCCTTTTTTAATAACCTGATCTCTCAAACAACAGGTTTCACTCTGAAGAATGGAAGGTCTCTACATTTACAGCACCTCACAGAACCAAAGCTTTAACTACAGCAACGTTACCTCCAACTACCAGAATTACAGCAACATCACCTCCACCGACCAGCATTATGGTTATCCATTCATTATTAATGTGCTGACATACATAATTGTTGCTATCGGCATTCCTTTGACCCTCGTTGCCATCTATGCTCTTTATTATATGGTATGTACATTCTGACTGAGAGTTTATTTCCTGTCTGTGTCATGTATCTGTCCTTGGTGCTAGGTGTCAGGGGGCTTGGAAAAAGGCTTGTAATGATCTATAAACTTAGATACAACTGAAGAACCTGACCAAGTAAATTGTGAAATTTTGTTGTTTGGTTCTTAAACTATTTGATGGATTGCCATAAAACCCACACACAACATCAATATCAACACACACTTTTAGTCTTACAAACACACACACAGTAAGTGTTCATTGTTTTTTTTTTTTCTTCTGCTATTTTCCTTCCTGGTACAGGTACATTGGAATATGAGCGCGAAGAAGAGGAGATTACACTTACACTTATTAATTTAGCTGACGCTTTTATCCAAAGCGGCTTACAATTGCTTTGTATGTCAGAGGTTGCACGCCTCTGGAGCAACTAGGGTGTAAGTGTCTTGCTCAGGTACACATTGGTGTCTCACAGTGGATTCAACTTCACAACATGTTTCCAACTGCTTGTTTACTTTTACCTGCAGGTGAGAAGTGATCATGTTGCTCCCATCTACCTCATCAACCTTCTCATTGCCGACCTCATTCAGTTCTTCTCTATGATCGTAGAGGTGGTACCAAATGTGGATATGAAGTTATATGACATCTTCTATTATATTTACCTCTCTGCTCTGATTGCCAGTGTTTACTTCATGGTCTGCATCGCCCTGGAAAGGTATCTATCTGTCTATCCAGTATGTGTGGAGCTCCTTCTGTGTCTGAACATTATATTAGTTTATAACTCTGAAGCTCCTCAAAGACTTTGTGTCCATCTTGTATTACAGGTATTTGTTCATCGCCCACCCGCTGTGGTACCGCTTCAGACGAACCATCAAGACCTCTGTGGTGGTCTGTGTCCTGGTCTGGGTCCTTTCTCTTGTCTGTTTTTTTCTTTACAATTTTTTTCCTGAAAATGTTGGCACAGACACAATCTCAGCCGTTCTCCTCCTCCTTCCCTTCCCACTGTTCATATTCTTCCTGGTTGGGACCCTCAAAGCCCTGTCTGCTTCCATCTCGGTCCCCTCTGATGAAAAACGCAGAATTGTGGGAATTTTGGTTTTGGTGCTGCTTATTTACACTCTGCTGTTCCTGCCCAGCATAATTTGGTATCTGGAAGTAGACTATGACGAGACCCTCGACAGCCTCTCTCTGATCTTTGTTAAGTTCAGTCCTCTTGCAGACTTAGTCCTGTATGTCTTCATGAGGAAAGGGATCATAGACAAGCTTTTGGCCTCTGTGTGTTGCTGCAGAATGAACAGCAAAGATATCAGCAGTCCACCTGTATGAATGATGACAACATTTCCACAGTCAGCTTCATGTAGGCAGAGAAAGAGGGAGAGAGAGAAAGGGGAGGAAACAGGAGGCCAATAGAAAGGATAGATATACTACAGTTAGTCAGTTTATATGAAATTGTACATTTTCTGGAAATCCAATAAAAATCAGTTTGTAGTCCAAACTGTGAATGTTTGTCTTTGAGCAACTCAGTGAATTAAAAGCTGATAAATGAAGGTTCAACAAAATCTCTGCTGGTTGACAAATCTCTATTGTCTATATGAACATAAAGCCCAACCTGCTGTTAGCAGGGAGGCATCCTGCACTTTCTGACCAAATGAGGTTTCCTCACAACTCTTAAAGACTTTAGATAATAATTTGGGGCAGAAATGATAAAGTGTGACAGGGACAGTCACTACAGATCAGACCAACATGTTTCAGTAGAAGTTAGTAAAGTCTGCTGTATGTTTCCCCTTTTTAAACTTTAGCTTATTATTAGCAGAGATCCAACAAGAACAAGCAGATTTCCCAAACTGTCAGACTGTTTCTTTAAATACCTCGGCTTTCTGCAGGGGACACTTTGGAAACTAGCAAACTGCATTTTAGGAAGATAAACTGCTAAAAGCTTAAAGTAATGACTTGATAAGCTGCACAGTGTACACAGTTAGGATCATCATACATGATACAAACTGAAAATAAAAATTAAAAAATTCAGTGTTGAGTCATTTCAACTGTATTCAGAGCTCACATCTAAGTTCCTTCTCCTTAGCCAAAAATACCCGTTTGGTCGGTCACATGATCCCTTCCAAATGTCCGGATTCAGGCTGGGTGCACAGGCAAGGGTTATTAAACTCAAAAACTCATGATTACAATAAAAACATAGCAGGTATTCCAAAAACCACAGAGCAAGCAGAACACTCAACATCTACGACCAGAAACGGGCTGATGGAACAAGCAAACATTTACACAACAGAAAACAAGCAGAACGACTGGCCTGTCAAGTCGTCACCTTTTACGGCATGAATGGATTTTTTGTTTTATTGCTTTATGAAGTAAATTTAGAACAATGTTTGGAACAGATTTGAGTGAATTAAATAAATGAATCAGATTTTTGAAGTGACAAGTAGTTCTTAACAGTGAGATGAAAAAAGACCACTTATTCAGTGCCCGAGGGTTTTAATGTGGAAACGCCGACACACAGCTGAGCTTACAAACCATGAGAACACATTAAACGAACACATTCATATTACTATGCCTCTTAACTTATGCATTCACTCTGTCCTCAATATTCTGTCTTCCTGCATGTGTCAGCTGCAGCCGTGTTACTTCGTGTGACTACGTCTGTTTGTCTAATAAAACAGTTAGCTCTTCCTTTGTAAAATATGATGCTGTGTTGCCAGTGGACTTGTTTGTGCGATTTGTCATCTGCTGCCAACGCCACCTCTTTTATGTGAATGCGTTCACGGCTGGATTGGGAAAGCCTGGGTTGACTTTGTGGTACAGGCCCCAGGTGGAGCACATGAGGTAATTAAGACACAGGCAAGCGCAGACATGTTGCAAAACAGCAACAACATAGGCAGAGGCCAAACACCAGAAAAAAACCGAGTCACAGATGTGCAATCGGGCATTCTTTGGCTCAGTACTTTTTATGGCAGCTGATGACTGAACAGTTCATTATGTCTATTCAGAAGAGTGTGACAGTGATCCCACAGTTATAACTCAAAATTAGCATATCGTGCAAGTTTTTTTTTTAGTAAAAGGTGAAACTAATATTTATAGACTCATTACATGCGAAGTGAGATATTTCAAGCCTTTATTTGATCTCAGAAAATTTGAATATTACATGAAATCAATAAAAAAAAAAAGGGACTTTAAATAGAGAAATGTCAGCCCTCTGAAAAGTATAATCATGCATATGTACTCAGTCCTTGGTTTGGGCCCGTTTTGCATGAATTACTGCCTCACTGCGGCGTGGCCCGCTGAGCTGTTATGGAAGACCAGGATGCTTCAATAGCGGCCTTCAGCTCTTCTGCATTGTTTGGTCTCATGTCTTTCATCTTTCTCTTGGCAATGCGTTCAGGTCAGGCCAGTTTGCTGGCCAATCAAACACAGTAATCCCATGGTCACTGAACCAGGTTTTGGTACTTTTGGCAGTGCGGGCAGGTGCCAAGTCCTGCTGGAAAATGAAGTCAGCATCTCCATAAAGCTCGTCTGCTGAAGGAAGCATAAAGTGCTCTAAAATGTCCTGGTAGACGGCTGCGCTGACTCTGGACTTAATAAAGCACAGTGGACCAACACCAACAGATGACGTGGCTCCCCAAACCAACACAGACTGTGGAAACTTCACACTGGACTTCAAGCATCTTGGATTGTGTGCCTCTCCGTTCTTCCTCCAGACTCTGGGACCTTGGTTTCCAAATGGGATGCAAAATTTGCTCTCATCAGAAAAGAGGACTTTGGACCACTGAAAAACAGACCAGTTCTTGTTTTCTTTAGTCCAGGTAAGACGCTTCTGACGCTGTTTGTTATTCAGGAGCGGCTTGATTTGAAGCCCATGTCCAGGACCCGTCTGTGTGTGGTGGCTCTTGATGCAGTAACTCCAGCCTCAGTCCACTCTTGTGAAGCTCCCCCAAACATTTGAATGGCCTTTTCCTGACAATCCTCTCCAGGCTACGGTCATCCCTGCTGCTTGGGCACCTTTTTCTTCCACACTTTTCCCTTCCACTTAACTTTCTATTAATGTGCCTTGATACAGCACTTTGAGAACATCCAACTTTGCAATTACCTTTTGAGGCTTTCCCTCCTTGTGGAGGGTGTCAATGATGGTTTTCTGCACAACTGTCAGGTCAGCAGTCTTCTTCCACTGAACCAGACTGAGAGACCAATTAAAGGCTCAGGAACCCTTTGCAGGTGTTTTGGATTAATTAGCTGATTAGAGTGGGACACTTTGAGCCTACAATACTCAACCTTTTCACAATATAATAATTTTCTTGGATTTTGAATTTGGGGTTTTCATAAGCTGTACGCAATCATCATCAAAATTATGTCAAATAAAGGCTTGAAATATCTCACTTTGCATGTAATGAGTCTATATAATATATTAGTTTCACCGTATAAGTTGAATTACTGAAATAAATGAACTTTAGCACGATATGCTAATTTTTCGAGTTTCACCTGTAAGCCCTGAGTCATTGCTGTACAAGACGCCTCCTTTTCATCCTGTCTCTACCTGTTAGTCATTATTCATAACCTGACAACTGTATGACCAATAATAATAATAATAATAATAATAATAATAATACATTTTATTTGATGGAACAAGAGATAAAAACAACACGTAATAAAATGCATAAAAGCAGCAATGACAAAATGAAACATAAGAAAACATTGCATCATCAAAAAAAAAAAATAGTATTGAAAAACAATGCCTGTAAAACATCAGAAATCAAATGGAAATCAGTATTGTGCCTTGTTACAGTGAGTATGCTAATTTGAAGAGATTACTTTTAAGAGCAGTTATACAATTTTACCAGCGTGTAGACAGGTATGATGGCTTCATTAATGGGGAGTGAGCTGATGTTTGACAGTGTAGATTATCAAACGCCATTTCCACCACGTGGCTTTATTTACAATGTCTGGATCATTTGAGTTTTGCCTTTGTGAACGCAAACCGGACAAGTTTGAAAATTGAAACAAGGCATCATCCTCACACTAGTTGGATTAGAAACCTGATGTCGTAATACAAGAACTTAAGGACTCAAAGTGCGGCGGGAGACTGGGTGGTAGGTTCCAACAGGGCAGAATGGAGAACACGGAGGAGGGGAGTTTGTCCAGGAAAGATGTGAGCTGAGCGGGGTGTGGCGTTCAGCAGAGGTCCCGGAGGTAGTGTGATCCCGGGCACAGAGAAAAACAGGTTAATCCAGGGAGACACAGAAATTGCAAGGAGTCTTACAGGAGTAGATAGTTGGCCTTGACGCATGTACCACATGTGGTTAACTAACAATCTGGCAAAGAATGTGAGGAGGACTGGGGTTGAAATACTGCAGGAGCTTGATTAGTGGAATGAGGACCAGGTGTGCCGCTGGAGCCAGAGCGTGTAGCCACGCCCAGACAGACACAGACAGGGAGGACAGACAGAAAACACAGGGAAGGGTGGAACAAAAGAACACAAGGAAGTGGGGAGATTCTGTAGTACCACAACGCCTGACCTTTAGGTGTGAACCTGCCCTAAGGCTATTCCACTATCCAGCCTACTCCTAATGGCAGGTCACAGGAAAATAAAAGAGATGAAATAAGACTCGGGCTAAAAAACAAATCAGTAACGGCTGTGCCCACAACTTTACAGAGACCCTGGAACAAGTTCTGCGCTGACTGATCACAAGAGGAGGCGGACCCTGTGTTTACATCAGTGACACTTGATGGTCAAATGCAGTCACGATGGATGGACAGTGATTACCAGAGGTGGAATTTTTATATCTGAGCTACACATAATGAAGCAGCAGTAGTAGTAGAAGGTGGAACTAATTTTTACTATTCATAGGTTTAGTCCAGTGGCCCCAACTACACACGGCTTGTGGGGTCGCGAGCCAGAAAGGTTGGGAACCGACGGTTTTCTCTTTAACAATGCGGGGTAAATACAGTGTTATCATGTGTCTTTATGTGAAACATTTTTAAATAAAGTTACTATAAAGGCAGTGTAGTAAGAAGTGCAATGTTTAAGTATACAGTAAGAGAATATATAAATGCTAAGTAATGCAAATACCTCAAAATACAATAAAAAAGTAAATGTTCTGAGTTGCTTTACTGCACTGTACATTACAGTTAAATATTGAAGTTCAATATTTTAGATCAGGTAAATAAACACACTAAGTAACCTGCAACCTCACTCTGCAGATGCCTACAGCGCCTCACTGTATGACAGCTATACAGCAATAACAGCTCACTGATGGACTGCAACATCACCATCTTGTGGAACAACTTAGATATTTTTTACATCTTTGACTACATCAGCATCACTTCACAGCACAACAGCTCTGATGTCTACAAAATGAAGTCATGCTGTCTTATATGTGACCATGAAATAAGACATGGGGATCTTACCCGTGTGAAGATGATGATTTATATGACTGTGTTTCCAGTATGTGTCAGTCTGTCTGAAAGGATCCTGATTCATCCTGGAGGGAAAAGGCAGGTATTGGAGTGTGGAAGTGTTAAAGTGACCAGAAATTGCGGGAAAAAATTGTTGCAGTTTACTTCATAATCAAAATTAAGATAGTTCAGGTTAAGTTGATTTAGTTCATAAAGCTTTAAAGTAGGTGGTTCATACCATGTATTCCAAAAACATCCTGCTAATCTTTGCTGTGCTGCTCTGCTCTCTACTGCATTGTTTCCTCTCCTGTCCAACAACGACAATAAACACACAAATCATCAAATAATCAAGATTTATGTTACTTAACCTGGACTCGATTTATGAAAGACGCTACCAATGTTTGAGGAAATTGGAAAACTGAACCACCACTAATGATTTTGATGAGTTTCTTGACATATTCAGTGATGTTGACTGAACTACGTTTAACGAAAATAACGCTTTCTGATTCTGATTGATAGGATTTCAATGTAGTGAGTCCAAGGGGCCTACAGGTGATCATTTGAGGAAATTAAAATGTGTGACAAATTGTAGTGGTGTTTAGGATTATTAGGATTTTATCAATCCTACTACTCTCATATGTTCTTTGTCAATACTCTAATTGTTTTTTTTTTTCATTAATTAAATTGCCTTTTACAAAATATTTTATTCTGACAAAAAAAAGACAGAACCGGATTTGAACTGAATATTTTAATGTTGTTTCTAAAGCAGCAACAGTAATGTTTCCAACAGCAAAGTCATGTCCTCTATACTATATACACATTCCTGTGGTGTCTTTTTACTCGCTAAGGATTTATTACATTTACTTACAGTAAACAGCGTTGTTGTTGTTGTTGTTAATTCAAGTAATCTTGGAGTTATCTTCACTTCACCTGGTTCACTTCTATAGCCTGGCCTCTCTGCTCTGCTGACCCCTGACTTTTTTGTGTGTTTGTGTGTGTGTATTGTTGGGGATTAGGGTTCAAATGGCATCAAGATTTATATTAAATAATGTAATATTATTACTATTATTTAATACAAATGGGCACCACTCTTGAAACAAGAGATTGACAGACAAATACCTAATTCAGTCTCAATAAATATACTAAACTATTAATTAGGTTAATAATTAAATTAATTAAATTAATTAAATTAATGAAGGATGTGGACTTCTATCTACAATACAATGTAAATGTATGGAACTGACAGTGTTCATGTGTGTGACTGTCAAGTCTGTATAGGTTTTGTTTCTAACTGCAGCCTGTGCGGCACTGATGGCGAAGACAAATTTCCATTAGCTGACATTAAGGTTTATATTGATCTTCGTGTGTGTGTGTTTGTGTAGGATTGTGTAGGATTTTTGTGATTTCAACACAAATTGTAACTTTAGCACAATCACAGGTGTCTTTCAGATTGTAATGTGTGAGAGAAGCAGGATGGGTACCTGTCAACATCACTGCAGCTTCCAGCATACCTAAAGCCGTTAGTGATGACACGCTACAGATGAGACGCTACACAGGACAAGTTCCAGGAACCTCCCCATTGGCTGCGTAGACAACAACTAAACAACCGTTATACAACTCAGGTTAAGACTCAGGCCCCGTCCACACTGCGTTTTGGTTTTTAAACGGAGACCTTTTGCTATGTTTGCGCCTCCCGTCCAGACAAAAACAGCGAAAACGAAGACCTAAAGCGGAGAAGTTTGGAAACGCTGCCGACCCCGTTTTAGCATTTCAAAACTCCGGAGGGCGTTTTAGTGAATACGGACAAAAACGGAGGACTTTGGAAACGATGATGTAGACGGTCACACTCGGCTCTCTGATTGGGTCTTAAGTCATGCAAAGCAGAAACACGATGCTGCTGACAGAGTTTTTGATTTGATGTTTTTCTTAAAAAATTTTATACCGTGCAAATAAAACTTATCTGCCAGGTGTCCTGTGCATGTCGCTGTTTACTTTGCAACGACTCCCAGTCTGTTTTCCGCCGCCACAGCCGGTTCTTCATCTGCATTACTTAATTCTTCAATTCTTCTGTAACTACTTAAGAGAGAGACCATCTGCTTCATGTTTACACCGGCACGTGCATGCCCAGTGTACGTGGACGGCCACTAGATGTTCGTTTTTTGGTCGTTTTAGTAAAGATGGAGATCAACTCTGATATGCAGCAAAAACACTGGTGTGGACAGAGATCGTCCGTCCAGCTGAAATTGGGCAAAAGGCCGGGGGAAAAACCCTGGACAAGTCGCCAGTCCATCGCATAGACAAACAACGGACGATGGGAGGAAGCCGGAGCACCTGGAGAGAACCCACGCAGACACGGGGAGTATATGCAAACTCCACACAGAAAGGCCGGGGCCGACCTTCTTGCTGTGAGGCGACGGCGCTAACCACTGCACCACCGTGCCTCCCGACAGAGATCCTATTCGTTTTAATTCTTTGTTGCTAAACTACAACGGAGTAGTGTGGACGGGGCCTCAGCAGGTACTTACATTTGAATGACAAAGGGCACTCTTTCAAGGACAGCAATGTACTCTGGATAGGGAGGACAGATTATTTGAAAGACGAATACAATGCTGTCCTTTCATATCTTCCCAGGAGAAGGAACAAACTCTCACATTTGGCCTGACAAAGGCCAGAGCCGGGCATCCAGACTTGGCCTCAGGGGACTCAGACAACCATAACAACTGTTATTACAACAGCCAGGAGCCCTAATGAACCAAGTGGTATCCATCGCCTATCATTTTGGTGGAGAGACATGTTTAGGGCGTGCTAGCCTTAGGACACTAATCTCCAGGAACACATGTCATTTTTTCATGGAAAGGAAACCCATTGTCGTGGTCCGGGGAATGCAAATGAATATGCAAACTGTGATTTGCTGTCCCTTCTAAACCATCCAGCTGAGAGAGAGTGAGCATAGTTGTAACACATGAGTTTAATTCGATATATATATATATATATGTCTGTCTGTATATTAGTGTTGTTAGACATTGTGAATGTGTCAATGTTCAGTTCATTTCACATCATTTGCTGAATTGCAAACAATGAAATGTGCAGGTGTTTCAGCAACTGGCCTCCACAAGCCTCCATCCCCAAAGTCAGAGGGCAGAAGGGGATTCAACAGGAGGACCATCGACTGCAGAACAATGCTCTGCACCTCAAATCACTCAAGTAGATGGCTAAAATTCTTCTTGATGTGTCTGCAGTATGGCCTCACGTCACATCTACAGAACATGTCCACACATCATCAGGAAGTGTTATTATGTTTTATTAAATAACACTGTCAGGTAATACTGGAAATAGACAACAACAACATAGGAAAGACATCATGAAAGACATAAGAAATAAGAAACAATCAGCTTCAACTTCAACATTAAACTGGATTGTTATATAAGCTGGTGGCTTACAAATGTTAAATATACAGATTCAGATTCATTATTTTATTGTCCTCAAAATTTGTTTTCACAGACTGTACCAACAACAGCCTGTACTACTTTACATATACTGTTCATGCCTGCCTTCATTTCTTTAGAAGCAGTTTCTATGCAAAACACAAACCATCACACTATGTATAGAACTCATTCTGGTCATTGTTGTCATGCAGCTTTCAAAAGGTACACTTTGTCACATGTCCTTTTTTATTCTATAATTTGTTTTTGTGTGATAAGGTGTAGTCATAGTTTTACAACAAAGACAGGAAATCTTGCTTCCCGTGTTTTAATTGAACTTCCATTTTGAACTAGTCAACGAGCTACCCGCGTGGTCACGGCCCTTTTTTGAGACTGCTTTGAGATTTGACCATTGGTCCCCGGTTCTGGGTTGTTGCCCCATATTTATTAATCCTAATGAATCCTAATAATAATAATCCTAAATATTAATAACTTTATTAATATTTCTAGAATATCTTTGATATTCAGCTAATAACCAAACCTGCCCGTATGTTGATCCCCAACAGCTAAGACATTAGAGTTTAAATGATTGTGTCAATATGATTATTGATGAAAAGGTCTACAAGAGGGACAGACATGTATCCAAAGACAAGTCGTAGACAGTTTCAGATTAGACAGGCAGATTCCTTCCTGTAAAGGTTGGTTGTTGGTGCACAGAGTCAAAATGACAAGCCTCCTCCCCGAAAGGGACGTTAAACAGGTGGAGCAAACGGTGCAGAAGACAGCACAGCTGTCCCAGAACAATTCTGCTGTTACTCAAGTCACCAAAGTATTATAATAACAGCATAACAATTTCATTTATACAACACATTTTTGTACAAAGATTTGCAGCTCAAAGTGTTGTACATAAAATCAAGTAACAACTCAATCAGACACATGAAGACCATACTAAAACAAAACAAGCAATAGTAAAAGATGACAGATAGATAGAAATAATAGAACGCAGTAAAGGTCAAATATAAGAGGGAAGCAGGCTACCTGGAAGCATGTTTTAATAAGTAGATTTTAACAAGTTTTTTGAAGGTATTCAGAGTTTCTCTCTAAAATTGCCTGGTAGGGCGTTTCAGAGCCAACATCCATAGAAGCTAAAATCCGTCTCACCACTTCTTTACGGTTAACTTTCGGGATCATTAAAAGACCAGCAGTGGAGGAGCTAATGGGTCTACTAGGTACATGCTCCCTAATGCAGTCACCTAAATATTTGGTGCTAAATCTTTTTTCTGTTTTAAGAACTAGATAATGCTCGGATAGCCAGTGTAGTGTACTGTGGGGTAATGTGCTCACTTTCAGTACCCTTGTAGCCACATTCTAAACTAACTAGTTGCTTCATGTTTTGGGGAAAGGCCGAAGAGAAGGCTGTTGCAGTAGTCAAAATGTAAGTTATGCATTCACTTGACTGAGGGAAGGTCTGATCTTTACAATGTTTCGCAACTGAAAAAAGGCAGTTTTAGTAACATTTCCTATATGGGGCTCAAATGTCATCATCTAGATTCTTGGCTTCCCGATTACTAGTGCTCAGGCCAAGTTGCTCTATACTGCCTCTCCGTGAGGCCTTGGTCCAACCGAGATGACCTCTGTTTTGTCATTGTTAAGCTTGAGAAAATTTTGGGAAGTATCTGGATAGAAATCTTGCTTAAGTGGCGGCAGTAAATATCTCACATCATGCACTGTATTTGTGTGAACTTGCACCTCACGGCTTTAGTGATGTCACTAAACATCAACAGGTGTGACATCATTGTGGCCATGTAGTGTGAGTGGATCACATGCGCATTTCTTATTCAAATAAATGCTGAGAAATGCGACGGTTCTGTTTCCCGTTAACGTTCTCTCCGTGTTCTATTTATGTGATGCATCATTTACATATTCACGCCACTCCTTTTTGTTAATAGAGCAGCTGTAGATCATCATCAACCTGCTGCGTGTTATCACTTGTCGTATTTGAGGTTTGGATGCAGAGGGCAAAACATCGGGCACTGCTGTAGGAACTCATTCAGGTGGGTCTCGCAGCTTTTAAAGGTAAACTTTGTCACTTTACTTTATTTCTTACATGTAGAGCGTATCAAACAGATAAATGAACATGAAACTATAACAAGCAGGCAGCTTTGGACTGTAGGTGGACAGAATACTGAGGTTAAAGAAATTGTTTTTTTTATGTCCTTTGGGGGTTTTTCTCTTCCCTTAAAACGCTTTGAGAGAACAGCTAAAAAGATAAAGGCATGCAATAAAGAAGGGTGTCACTGCAGGGGGCTCTAGACAAGAGCGGCGTTCAACAAGTGGTGGAGCATCGAGTACAGGATACAGGCAAGATGTCCTAAACCAATGAGCTTTAACATGTTCTGTGGCTGCAGTAATGACCTCACACTAGAACTTGTTATTCTTTTCTTATTTGATTAAATAAAAGTTAAATGTAACAAATGATGAGGAATGATGATAGAAACTGAAGTTATTTATTTCCTGTCTGTGTCGTGTGTCTGTCCTACAGTCTGTCTGTCTGTAAAGGATCTGGATCTGGTTTAGGGGCTAGGTGTCAGGGGGCTGCGACAAAGGCTTGTAATGATCTAAACATTTACAGGAATAATTTCCTCCAGAATTGAATTGAAACCTTCTCTTAAACTTTTGAGGTTAATGGACCATTTAGTTCCAAATAGTTGTCAAGTTTGTCAGAAGTTTGTAAAGCATTATTTGGGTTTTAATGAAACAAACAATCAAGGAAATTGGGAAATTTGGTAAAAGATTATACATTCATGGAGCCAGGCCAAACCCATTCAGATGGTTCTGATATGTTTAGTTTACTCTATAGGCATAACAGATACAAAGAGAGAGATTATTTTTGTTCCCACATCAGTTGGTGGTCACAGTCAGGTGGTTATGCACAACCCGCCAATTACAATTGCTTAATTTACTTTAAAAATGCCATCCGATGCAATTACTAATTACGTGTTTAAAAATGTAATCAGTAACATAATCCAAGTACCACAAAATAAATGTAATGTAATCTGATTACTTTTAGTTACTTTTGGATTACTTCAATGCCAAATATGCAAATGAACACGAGAGTATCAATGATGCGTTTTCTGCTCAGTGGATTTTTAGAGAAATGAGGAATAACAAAATCTCCCGTTCCCAAAATCCATGTTTAGATGTTTTTATGTGATATGCTTTGCGTTGTGTTTGCGTTCACTATAGACTGTATGAGATGATTTACACAGAGATTTCTGATGGATAGCTTTACTTTTTGCTAAACCCCTAACTGTAGCCTATCTGCCTGTATCTGTGGCTGGTTAGCTCGGTTGACTGGACCTGCTGCTAGCGGTTCTATTAGCTTACTCAGCCCCGGGGTGCCAAGAACCAAACCCAGCAAGAAAACCACCTCAGTACTGTATTCCCAGAGGTCAAACTGCTCTCTGTCAGTCTCGGAGGCTGTACTTGGCCCTGATCCAGCTGCCATGTTCACTAACTGAGAGCTGGAACCAGTCCGCACAGAGTCTGCATGACAGGGTGGGGGCGTAGCATAAACACACATTTGGCGCTACTGGCATCAGTCTCTGCGGCACATCCCATTTGTGTTTTTACAGAAACACGTACATATACCACCCACTGTTTATTAAAAAAAAAAACATACAGAGGCAAATAACACTGCCTTTTCTGTTTCATGGAGACTTTCTGCTTAAAGTAATCCCTATGAGTAATCCCCGATTTCTCAGAATATACCTGTAATCTGATTACATCTTTATTTTCTGTACTCTAACGGAAAACAGTTAGTTTTCTTTGTATCCCGATTACATAACGCCATTGCATGTAATCTACATTGATAGCACTTTAACCTGCAATCCTCATGTTGGCTGGGTATGCTCTTGACCTCTCAGAAGGAACATCATACTCTTCTGTTTTTCACCAGTGCGTGCCTAAACAGGCAAAGACAACCCTCTCTGATCAATTCCACATTCTGCACTCTCAGTATGAACTGTTACCGTCAGACAGACGATACGGAGCTCAGCTGTATAAATGTAATCGGTTAAGAACTTGTTTGTGCCTGTATTAGTTGGATTTTCTTTATGACTTTTGTGTGCTGGTGTTGTGTGCTCATATACAGTATTTATGCTGACTAGTGCAGAGCCCGTTCACAAGGGCTGATTTATAGATTCAATTCACTACAACATTGGAGCAAATAAGCCTCGTTCTGCGAGCGTACCCTGCCCTCGCTTTTGCTGAGCGAAGCGGCTCGGGCTGTTCTGTAGTTTATTCAAAGTTATTCATTCTGGAGCATTTAAGCCCCAACCAGGCAAGCCGCTCTGCCCACATGAGCATTTCCTTCTGTCGCTGCTGCAAAGCTCAGCTCTGAACTGCTCTTTAGCATGTTTATTGATTCTGAATGTTTCCAAATTGCACCAAACGCGACAATGCATAAAAATGTGTTTGCTGCTGCCATTTCAATGATAAAATATGATGCACACTAACCGACCCTATTCTTTCAGTAAAGCTGTAAGAAAAATGGTCCAGAAGTTTGCCATGTGCTTTCTTCCACTGAAGAGACCATGTGGGCAAAAGGGGGGAAACAGAATGAAAAATAAATTTTAAAAAAATAATACAAATAATAATAAAAATACATCCCGAATTTAAAAACAGAGAAACTTCCATATTTACTTGGAAATGCCCAAATGTGAGATGACTGAACCTGACAAACACAACTCTTTATGGACTTCTTGTTAATAGTTTTAATTTAAATGTTTTTTTTTGTTTTTTGGTATATTTCAGTCAGTCTGATTGGTAGGTCTATAATGAAGCTACTTTATTGAAACCTGACTAATACTGTACATTATTTGATTTGTAAATAATTTAATGATTACCTGTTTATATTATAAGCAGGTTATATATGACTTTGCTATTATATTACTTTAAGTCCTCCCTCATATAACAACTAATAATGTTAGTGACACTCACTGTGTGGTGGTGGGTCTAATGTAGGAGCTATACACACACACACACACACACACACATTATTATGTTTCTCTGCAATCTGATAGGTGAAATATTGCATGACCTCAATAAATTAAGTGAAAATATAATAAACCCTCTGTTTAGAACTTCACAACATGTTTCCAACTGCTTGTTGACTTTTACCAATGTTTTCCTGCAGGTGAGAAGTGATCATGTTGCTCCCATCTACGTCATCAACCTTCTCATTGCCGACATCCTTCAGTTCTGCTACATGATCACTGATGTGACACCAAATAATGAACAGATAAATGACATCTTCTTATGCATTAACCTCTTTGGTCTGATTGCCAGTATTTACTTCATGGTCTGCATCGCCCTGGAAAGGTATCTGTCTGTCTATCCAGTATGTGTGGAGCTCCTTCTGTGTCTGAACATTATATTAGTTTATAACTCTGAAGCTCCTCAAAGACTTTGTGTCCATCTTGTGTTACAGGTATTTGGTCATCGTCCACCCGCTGTGGTACCGCTTCAGACGAACCATCAAGAGCTCTGTGGTGCTCTGTGTCCTGGTCTGGGTTATTACTCTTCTGTCTGTCTGTGTTGTTCTTTTCGTTCACGTTGTTAGTGTGGTCATATACATAATTAACGCTGTCCTCCTCCTTCCCTTCCCACTGTTAATCTTCTTCCTGGTTGGGACCCTCAGAGCCCTGTCTGCTTCCATCTCGGTCCCCTCTGATGAAAAACGAAGAATTGTGGGAGTTTTGGTTCTGGTGCTGCTTATTTACACGCTGCTGTTCCTGCCCAGCATAATGGTTTTTTTAGACACAAATGATTACATCGTCACCATCGTGTCACAAACATTTCGTAGGTTGAGTCCTCTTGCAGACTTGTTCCTGTATGTCTTCATGAGGAAAGGGTTCATAGACAAGCTTTTGGCCTCTGTGTGTTGCTGCAGAATGGACAGCAATGATATCAGCAGTCCATTAGTATGAATGATGACAACATTTCCACAGTCAGCTTCATGTAGGCAGAGAAAGAGGGAGAGAGAGAAAAGGGAGGAAACAGGAGGAGAAATGGAGGCCAATAATAAGTTAGCAGTAGAAGTTTGTAGCTGTAAGTTGATATCTATAATTATTCTCCTTTAATCACAGAAGCAAAACAGATTCTTTTTGATTAAGGGGCTATATGTAGTTTTTTATTGAAACAAATCCATCTTTTATTTCCTGTGTGTGAAGGGGTTGTAACCTCACATCAAAATTACCCACTTGCCAGGTTTTTCTGTCACCTCTGATGGCCAGTATGCCTATTCCTATGCGAAGACTGAGTCGGATTTTCGGCAAAATCCCTAGACTGTGACTGCATGTGTGCTCCCGAGCCCCTTGCCTTCTGATTCTGTACTGTGTACACACAGAAACAACACTGCAGATAATGACATGGAGTTCCCTAACACAAAAAAACGGTCAGCTTCCCAGCACAACATAGACTTCAACACAAACTCCGTGGAACATGAAACATCAAAACAGTTTTAAGTGCTGAAGCCCGTCAGGCCAAAGGAGAATCCGATGGGGAAGGCTTGAGTCACAGAGAGACCTCCGCTTTGTTTTGGAATCAACAAAACTAACACAGAGTTGGTTTTACGCTATTTCACAGGTAAACTAACATTACATTATTACAAAGCATGTGAAATGAATTGTGATGATGCGGTTTAGTTGGCTCGAGTTAGATAACGTTAGCTCGCTGGCTAACACCGTCAAGTTGCTATCGTCATCCGGTGCAAAATGCTATAAAATACTGATGCAACTCATATTACTATCCTGTGTACCACCGGTATTGTGTCAAAATGTTGATTTTAGCCTGCAAGAAATGATATAATGGTACAAAGCAAATGCGGAGCAATTATTTTATACTAGCCCATAGTACAGGCTCACTAACTGTTTTCGTTATCCTCCATTACATTTAGCTGTGCTCAGCAAATGGTAGTGTTGGGCAGACCCCTGGGGGTGGGATGTCTACTGATAAGTCTGCGCTAAATCTTTTGAGTGTCTCTGGTCAAGCTGATAACAATATTACTGTAACATTGTAGTGGGAGTTTATACGAGTTGCCAGCATGTTGTTTGAAGCTGTCTCCTGATGTGTGGGTCTCAGTGTCAGATTCCCCTGGTCTCGACTAGATGAACAGAACTACAGGTGTGAGACCAGCTAGCAGCCTGTCTGCTGTAATTTGGTTTCCCTTACTGATTTTTGTAAAACTAGTCTAGTCAGAAGTTAGTGCCTAAACCTAAGTCAGTAAATACATGTATGTCGACTGGCTAACCCAGCAGCCGGTAGTGTTAGCCTCCTTTGTGTTGCAACGCTATTGAAAGCAGCGTAACATACAACGCTAAATCGCCGTTTTGCGTACAATAGACGCGTGTATATGTGACGCCTGAGATGAGATCAGGTTGATATAAGTGCCCACTAGAGGTCTTTCGGGCTCTGTCTCCAAAAACAGTTGAAAGAATGAGTAACTTATTTAATGTAGTAGTTTGTGTTTGTTTATTTTATGACACCAGTGGGGCTCCAAAGAATTCTTCTCTTGGTATGCTCGGCGACCGTCAGGCTGTTATGATTGGGGGTAAATCAGTGGTCGATTGGCGGTCGCCAGTCATTAGGTGTGAACTACAAAACGACGCATCAAAGCGGCTTCCCGACACATTTCTGACACATGGCAGACGTCTATCAGATATCTAGCCAAATATCTGGCGGTGTCGGCCGACTCGACATCCACATCCAGCCAATGACGGCAGGCTTTTGGCAGAGCAGACAGCTACTTTTTCACCGCAAAACAATTTTTAACTCCCCTCCAGCTCTCTCTGTAGCTCAGACAATCCCTGCTACCTGCATGTGCTAATCCATTCTTTCACCCAGATTTGATTGTCTTTATAATTGCTATCTTTATAATAACCAACAACAGCTGTGTCATGTGTAGGTTAGCGTCATTTCCCGTTTCACATTGCACGTGTGTTTTCTTGACTAAACATGGTTTGGAGACCAGCGTCAGGTGACAGAGACAGAGTCTGTCAGCTCATGTAGCGTGTGACCCCCTGTCACCGTTCAGTCACATAGTGTGAACGCCACAACTTCAAGACTCCCGGCAAGGCCATCGGCCAACGCTGAGAGTCATGTAGTCTGCAGGAGGCATGACTGATTCTTACTGCTTAATCATTAATAGTTGCAAGCATGTAGGCCTGGGCTGACTGTGAAAGTATCAGGCATGTTTGTCTTATTATTATAAGAAGAAAAATATAATTAATATCATATGTAGCCATTTTGCTACAATTACGTTTCACACAACAGCTGTTTGTGACCTATCCTTTCTTTTTTCCGTGAGAGGGAAGAATTTTGAAGTTGCGTGGCGCTGCGGAGAGCCCCCAGCTGCAAGAGTGCATGGATTATGCCAAATATCCAGCCAGACGGAACGATCACGAACCACTTAAAGCTCGTCGGTCGTACTAGCGACACAACCCGTACCAGAGAGGGGGTGGGGCGAACCAGGGACAGGAGATCAACAGGTCTTGTGCCCAATTCTTCCTGCCTGCAGAGAATTGCATGCACCATGTGGTGATAACGGTCATTTATGCTGAGTAAAGAGGTGGATGCAAATCTCCGCAGGTAGCCTACAAAATTTGATCTACAGAATTATGCATCCACCTCTTTAGGTCCTTTTCAGACAGTCTGCTGTGCTCATTTATCAAACGGCGTTATCACCACATATATTTACTGGATGTCAAGGAATGGTACTTCTACTAAGTGTATTGAAATATTACTCTAAATGTTCATAAAATATATACTTTGAATCATTTAACACCATTGATGGACCCCACAAAGAATATTATAGCGTTTAAAAGTAGTATTTGGAGGTGCGTGCAATTCTCGGCAGGCAGGCCAAACTCCAGCCCGCTGCGGACAGTCGGTGATCGTTCCTTCTGGCTGGATGAAGTCTGACGCTCCTGAATTTACGCATGGATACATGATGATAGAGAAATATAGAAATGAATGGCAATATGTAGGCAATATTAATGTCAATAATTTTAGAGACCCACCAAAATATCACAAATCCTGCTTTTACGGGAGCTGATGTCTTACTAAGAGGAGCTAAGCTCCTCCTGGCTGCCCTGTAGTTCGCACCCTGATCACACTTGAGAGGTTCACTCTGGGAGTAGGCTATTGTCCTGGTGAAAATGTTACAGGTTATCTAATCAAGAGATGAAGACTTTCCTCAAATAAATACAACTGTATGTTTGCTTCTTTACCTTTACCTGAGGAAGACCATCAGTAGCTGAAATAATTCCAGTCACATTCAGTTAAAATAAAAGATTTTGGGGAAAGACCCAGTGTTTATTTTATTTCTTAATTTATTCATTACTGAAGTCATTTTTCACTAATTACTTTTGTACTCTAACTCCAGTAGTTATTTTGATGATCACTTTTACTTGTTTTTGCAAAGTAAAAGAACTTTAGTACAATTTTTAGCTACTTAAGAGCTGCAACGATTAGTTGATTATTTGATATTCGATTAGTTGGTTGAAAGAAAATTAATCAACAACTATTTTGATAATCAATTAATCATTTAAACAATTTGCTGTTTTCATCGTCTTAAATTGAGGAATTTCTGCTATTCTTTGTCATTTATGATGACTGTTGGTTGGACCAAAGAAGCAATTTGTAGACGTCACTTTGGGCTCTGGAAAATTGTGATGAGCATATTTCACAATTTCTTGATGTTTTATAGGTTTAACGATTAGTTGATTAATCATGAAAATAATCGGCAGATCAGTCGATGATGAAAATAATTGTTAGTCGCAGCCCAGATTTGTCTGTGTTTCAATGGCCATGTGGGGATTCTCACGTATGCCTGAAAATTTCACTCATTTTTTATGTTATTAGTTACTATTTCAAATCCCAATGTTGACAGGTATTCACTGAGTCTATACATCAGTCACCCCCCGCCCCCCCCTCAATAAAAGAAAGCCTAAAAACACAATCTGTTTTATTCAGTCAATCCATAAATACAAGGCACATTTTACATACATATTAACTTATCTAACATACAATAAAAAATAAATCTGATTACCATTCATAAATCAAGACATGTTTTATCCACATAACCACTTGCCATACGTCCTCTGAACCAACAGTGACTTTTCTTTACTATTCTTTTTCACACTCTTTTGTGTGTGTGTTTGTTTTTTAGAGGTAAGACCCTAAGCATAACTAGGACTCTGCAGAGAAAAGGCCACATTCCCAAAATATCTTCACTGCAACAAAACAAAAAGGGGGCGTCAGCTGAGATGTCCGGGTCATGTTGTGGCAGAGCTGGGGTCAGTTGAAGCTCTTTTTGTATCGGAGAAGTGATCTTTGATAAGTTGTTTGGACTCCATATGCTCAAATTGTGCTTCAGTAGAAGAAGCTGGGAAAATCTGAACAAGATGATCTTGACTAAACCTACTAACAAATGCCTAAGCAATGCTTGAGGTTTGAGGACAGTTAGATACACGCGGTTGGAGGGTTTTAGCAACGGAAATAATAAGTATTACATTTAAATATTTTCAAAATGATAAATTATGTTTTGAATTTGAAGGAAAAAGTTGTAGACGACCTCGCGACCCTGTACGCAGGATAAGCAGTTGACGATGGATGGATGGATGGAAGTTGTAGACGAGACCGAGATGAGTTGAAGTAAAAAAAAAAAAAAAAGTGTGAATATCAAGCACACTTGCTCAACTTCCCTGTATGCATTAAAGCAGGATGGATTTGTAAAGGTAGAGTTTATAAAGGACATTTTATAATGTGACTCAAAGTCATGGTGCTGCAGGAGACAAGGTCTAAAGTACGTAGTTGTCCATTGTCTACAGTCGGTTACTTTTGTAGAAAATAGTAGACGTGTAAATGTGCAGATCACAGCAGCTACCCTCATTAACAAGGCCTGGGACCCCCACTGACTCTCTTACCTTCGTACTTGCAGTACTTACTTTATCTTTCATATATTTTCCACTTATTATGTCTTTTGTTATGTGCCAAGTCACCAAAACAAATTCTTGTATGTGTGAATCTACTTGGCAATAAAGCTGATCCTGATCCTGTGTAAATAAAGAAATTCTTCTTCCTGCTCCAAAGACTCACTTCATCCTGTCTCATCTCTCGATCGTGAAATGCACAAGACAAAAGAACCTGGTTAAACTCATCTGCATGTTTAAGTATAACAACACACATCATCTATCACACTGACAAAATATATACAAATAAATAAAAACTTCAGGAAATAATCAACAGAGTGTTTATCCAGTGGGACTGCAAGGAAAGTGTGAGCCGGGCGATGTACATCTGGAAAAGCTACTGCTTTTCATTAGTTAGTAAATTAAAATCAGAAAAGTTGATGTAATGTAATGTAAAATCTTACCATAAAAACATCATTAAACCAACCACAATATAACTCTCAGTTATTACGTGTATGGTATCGAAATAAAATCAATCAAACCCAATAAACTGATTGCTGATAGTTTCCATTAATCAATAAATACGCCATCTTCTCGATGCAGTATCACTGACTTCAACTCAGCTTAAAGTAAAAAAACATCACGCTGTTGCCCGAGACATTGTCCAGCAATACTTGGCGATCAATGAATCTCTCAGTCCTAAAGATCACATTATTAACAACATCCTGATTAGATTTCACATTGTTGATCAAAGGCTCCTTCAAATCCCTGCTGCCTTCTCCCGCACACACAAGATGTACGTGAGAAAATGTAACCCTGCCAATAGCCTACCGGTAAAAGTCTGGAAGGTTGCCAGTTCAAATCCCTGAACCAGGAGGAGTAAGGTAAGGTAATGATTAACGCTCTCTTAGTTAAGATGTCTTCCAGCATCCAAACACTCCAGCTGAGCCAACTTTAGATTTAATAACAGTTACTTCCTGAGGGGTCAACAAAGCCTCCCTGGATAAACAGTCACAAAACAGACTTATGTGCTTCATGAACCGCAGTTTGGAAGTGACTAGAATGGGCTAGAAAAATACAAAATCTTTCCTTTTCTACCACTTTTTTTCCTGACGAGCCAACAGGTCGTGTTGAATTCCTGCTTTTACTGGAATGTGGTGGGTTCTACTGGTTGGACTTCTCATGGCTGAAGTTGCACAGGAGGCTCTTGGCTCCGTTCTGCCACGAATACAGCGTCTCCATTGGAGTTTTTCCATCCTGCACAGAAGAAATAAACACGCAAGACTGCACGTCAAAACTCAACAACAGTGTAAACCCAAGTATATTTTCGATGGACTAGTACTTTGCATCGTACATAGTACTTTTAACTGTTAAAAATAAAATAAATTAAAAATATGCATAGTTATAGATTAAGTAGTTAGAATTAGATCTACCTCAAGCTACAACGTTTAAATACAGCATACGCATAAATATATCTATAATAATGATACAGTAATAATAATATAACATTGACTCAATCCATTTTGCATATGTAGTTTGGGCCTTTATTATCATGTGGACGGTAAAGAGCTGACAAGAAATGAATAGATTGAAAGATGGGGAATGAAACTCAACAAAGGTCCCTGGCCAGACGCAAACCGGTTCATGTCCAGTGCAACTCCTGAGCCATCAGGGCACACCTGCACATTTTACTCTTGATACTACATATATATATATATATAATTTTTGTTACTACTAATTCTATGACAAATAGTATCAGCAAATGTTTTCCTACTTTTCGTACTTCATCCTACTTCTTACTTCCAGGTCTGCCTCCAACACAACCAAGCACATTCTGGAGCACCAATCTAATTGATTTGACGAACAAGGTACCCTTCAGAGTCCATATGAGACCCGCTGGGCTTTTAACTATCTCCACTTTAACCTGTTCATGTCAGGTGACGTAGTATAGTCAGAGGTGACTTATTTAAAGTCATGAGTGAGTTATGTCACATAATGTACTTCTATCAACCCAAACCGTGATTTTTTCCTAAACCTAACCAATGTAGTTTTGGTGGCTAAGCCTAATCAAGCTGCAACCATTTCACAACATTAACCACACTTAAAAAAGCATTTCATACGGACGCTGAAGGGTACCTTGTGCTTCAAATACAGACGCCCAGGGATGAGAACGTGTTTCTACTGCCCGTGCTGATGAGACGGATGAGGCCAGCAACAGTTTGCCTCATCAGCCTCCCCTCTTAGGGACATTTCTAACAAGCTGAGATCAGAGATCAAGGAACTGGATATGATGTTAATGGATGCTACAAAGCTTCACTGCTGCATCTCAAGTCACCAACAAATCTGACTGGCATCAGAGCAGACAGGAGAGAAGATGCCCGGGGCAGACAAGGTCCCTGTCCCCCTCTACTACATGCACGCCCAATATACTTCTTCTTTCTCATATTAGGCATGGATCTATATACTGCTTTTTACAGTTGCCCACAGCAACGCCAAAAAGCAGGCTCTTCTTCTGGGTTTCATGTATCTGTTTTGATAAGTTAATCTGCAGATTCATAAAATTTGATGTCAATTATGTTTTTAAATGGAACTTGGTTAGTCCAAGACATTAGTGCAACAGTTCTAAGTAAAATTTAAAATGTTTTAATTCATTATTTTTACACATTGCTATTGCAACTTTTACTAAGTAAATCATTTGAATACGTCTTCTCCCACTGCAACCCACAGTAACCTGAAGTTCTGCTGCAAACACTGAGTTCCCCTCCTAGAATTACTTGCCAAATGACAGTGATTTTTGGTGCCTCTGAACATGTTGCCTTTGATAACAAATATGCCATTTTCACATATATTTTCAGACGATTAGTGCTGAGGCGTGGTTCTGAACTTACACAGTTCTTAGTGTTGAGACTGGCCCCGTACATCATCAACAGCTTGATCATCTTGAATCTGTTTATCCTCACAGCATCGTGCATGGGTGTGTCTCCATCCTTCAGTCAGGGAGGAAAACAGATACTCAGTGTAGGTAATTGATTCTCAATCTAAGTAAGAAAAAACTGAATTTGTAGTAAAGGTATTGTCTCTGGTCTGAAAGATCAAGTTGTTTCTTTTACTGTCTTGCAACTTTCAGAGTGTGTCGGGTATCAGGGCAAATGGTTTAATTATTTCTGAACAAATCAGTGATATGTGTTCTGAATTCCCTATTTGCTGGCACATAAATTCCAAAACACTGCTGCTAAGCTGCAGCTAACACTGGCTGCTCCTCCAGAGCCACAACTCACTTCTGCTACAATAACTTGGCACTCAGTAGAAATGACAAATTACAGATTATTCCTTTACAAATGCTACAATAACTTGGCACTCAGTAGAAATGACAAATTACAGATTATTCCTTTACAAATGCTACAATAACTTGGCACTCAGTAGAAATGACAAATTACAGATTATTCCTTTACAAATTATTTTGTCTGCACACAAAATGGTTGGATATTGGTTTGTGTTGTCAGCTTTATGTCCTGCTGCAGGTGATTGGATGTTAGAAGACTGGTGATCTCTGCATTGTGTCTCTCTGAGTCCTTACTCTGTCTTTGGCGTTGACGTCTGCTCCACAGTGAATGAGATGCTCTGCACACTCACAGTGTCCCGTCCTCACAGCGACATGGAGAGGAGTGCTGTGCAACTGAGGAGAGGAGAGAATTTCAACGTTCTTGATTAATGCAAGGAAAACATCCAAACAGCCTAATCTGTATATGTTGTGCTCACTACTGTAGATTTATTCAAAATCATCACAGACTTGGGTGTTGTGTTGGGTGTGGCTGTTTGTTGCTGTGTGCATTGCTGTTGACACTAAAGTCTTTACTGATACCACCACCAGATGGTGCAAAGTAAGGAATTTTCAAAACACGCACACGTTATTTGGCTTTAAGTTACACATGAGGGGATAGGTACTCTGTGCTGCTTCTGATCTTGTTCTCTGACAGCAGAGAGTCTTTCAAATCCAGTGTGCGTACCAACCTTGTCTCTGTAGGTGAACTTGGCTCCCTGGTCGAGGAGGAGCTGCAGGGCTGGCAGGTTGCCTCCTCTGCAGGCCCAGTGGACCGCAGTGGCCTCCAGCTGAAACACACCCATACACACACCGAACTGTTAGACTGATGCCGTGTGGGTGTGTGTGTATTTATGTGTCTGTTTACAGTATGCGTAGATATTACACGAGAGACTCAAAAAAAAGAAAGAAAAAGAATAAAAGAAAGAAAATGGATCTCACTTTGTCTTTTTTGTCGATGGCAGCTCCGGCCTCCAGGAGTCTTTTCATGACTTCCACGTGTCCTTTGAATGCGGCTTTGTGCAGAGCTGTTCTCTGGAACTGGATAGGATTTTAAAAGTTTCCTTTTTATTGAATCAAGAACAGTATCTTTACCGAAACCGGTGATCATTTAAAAGCAAATAAATTATGTGACTGCAAAACAAAGTTTATTTAATGATAAATTAATACTCTAAAAAGATCTTATGTTGTTCTTATTAGCCTCAGCTCCTCATGTATTTCTTCCTGAAAGTATGATAATGTGTCAGATGTGAACATTTCTTTTACATGGCCATTTGCATTTTTTAATGAGATTTTGATCAATTGCCATGTTTCAACTCCCAGAGGCAGACATTGCTGTGTGACACTCACGTGGTCAGCTGCATCGGGGTTTCCTCCATCACTCAGGTACTTCTCCACCACAGGCCCTTTGTTCTCCATGGCAGCTGTCAGAAACAGCTGCTCATCCACAGTCTCTGGCTGGTTTAGGTAAGATAAATGCAAAAACAGTTACTTACAAACTTTAAAGAAACAATGTACCTGGGTCAGTTAAAACCTCAGTGATCATTCATTTGACCAACAGACAGAAACAGAAACAGAGAGTTGGTTACCGCTGTTCAGTTCTTTGTCTGGTTTTATGACTTTTATCCCAAGTGTTTTTATAAAAACAAATGCACTAAAAGTTTGAAAATACTGTTTTCACCCCAATAGATTTCGCTGTTAAATGTATGACCTGACTCCGCCCCTAAACTCTCTTGCAACTTTCTGGCAACAGACGTTCAAATGTCTGATTGCGTCCTCGCAGTTGCAATATAAAACCATATTATCTGTGGTATAACGAAAAATTCAGGAAACACATTCCAAACGAAATAATTACAATCTTTCTCTTGAGGAAAACAAAGTTAAATGTTTGTTTGCGCAGTTGGAAAACTAAGAGATGAAGAGAAATAAAGAATAGGATCTCACCACAGTCTCAGGCTCGGGCTGTTGTTTCTTGTGGATGGGAGTCTTCCTCTCTCTTCTCCTCTTCTTTAGCTGCAGGATGTTGAACAGGTCGTCCACCGTCTCCAACTTCAGCCTGCCGCTTTTATCCGTCTGACAGGGCAGCGACAACACAGATAGATTCAGCACACAAACACAACAACAACAACAACAAAAGAAGAAACTTTATCTGTTATTTATTCACTAAACAATAGGGATAAATAAATAATGTGCATATTAAATGTTATACTCCCTCATGCCTTCAGGTGGCAGCACTGACCAAGAAACAAACTCACGGGCAGTAAATACAGACTCTCAGAGACTAACGGGCGCTGCTGTCCTGGTGTAAGATCATATACTGGATTTAAATAGTAAACAGTGTGTGAGTCTGTGTGATGCCAACATGCAGGACAAATCGACATAAAAAGTAATTTGTCCCAGCTGCCATTGGCCTTTTAAATAATTCAATGTGATTCTATTTTAGTGTTGGTTATTTTTATCACCTTATTTTATTTTAACTGGGGCCTTTTAAACCCTGGTGTATTTTCTTATGTCATATTTATTGTTTGTCTATTTATGTATTGGTTGCTTGATAGTTGTGCGACTGTCCAACAAATTGCCCCTCGGGGACAATAAAGAGATCCTTGAGTCTCATTTGAAATGCAGCTTTAGTTATTTCTGCACCTGTATTCACCTCCTGCTGCACCATAGTTCAGTGCACCAAGTTTAATTCATCATTTAAACCTTAACCTTACAGTCTGAGCGCTGTAAACACGTTTATACAGAGAAAAGACAGATTACCTTTGTTGAGTTGTATGAGTATACTACTTCTAGTACTATTACTATTGCTACTGCTATTACTGCAACTAATACTATACATATCACTACTACCACTAGCACTACTCCTACTGTTCAAATATACTTCTACTGTTATAAGTACAACTTAATCTCTATCTCTCTACTATTATGATTATGTATTAGGCTTCATATATATATATATATTTAATTTAATTATCTATGTCTTTTTAATTTTGTGCACTATGTCTGTTTAATATTGTAAAATAAATGTCTGTTTTTTCCTTTGACTACTTAGTGTTTGTCTGTTAAATTGTTTTTTGTACCGTGTGTTCTTAATAAAAGCTTGATTATAACCAAAAGTCCTCAAGAACATCACCAGAGAAAGAAACAGGCAGCTTTAATGGTCTTCCTGAAGGGAATGAAGATGAAGTCAGTCTCATGTTTTTCTGTTTTTCTAATTATATGATCATTTAAGGGCAAAACGTTTTGGTAAAATGTTTCAGTGATTGTTAAGGAACCTTTTGTGGCAGATGTTGTTTCTGTAGAACCAAGCAGAAGAGCAGAAGATCTTTGTTTGATGGAATATAGTTATGTTCTGGTCAGACAAATGTTGTCTGGCACTGTAAAGAATTTAACTGACTAACTACCAGTGGTGGAGTGCAACAAAGTACACAAGCATTGCATTTATGCACAACTTTTAAGTACTCATGCTTTACCTTTAAACCATTACAGCTGTATATATATTTTGTCCAGTGACATCACATTTATTTCTACACCGTGCAACTACCTTCTGCTGCAACCTCTGCAATGTTCCATATCAATCACATCTTTATGTTTATGTAGTCTGTACATTTAACCTATTTTTATATTTCTATTCTACATTTCTATTTCTATTATATTTGTATGTTACTACTTTATCACTATTTTTATTTTTATGTCAGTTTGTACCTCTACTTTACCTCTTTCCTTTCTCTATTTAAGGAAAATAATGAACTTTTACTCCTCTAGATTTATTTGACAGGTGTTACTGTTTACTTTACAGATTAAGATTTTACATACAAAACTGATCGGTTTATAAAATGTGATGCGCTGTTAATGATTACATTTAAAAATCAACTAAAACAGTTACAATTTACTGCACCTCAGAAAACTCAAAGTACTTCCTACATGCTAATGCATCAATAATATCAGTCCAATAATGTAATAATGTAACTATCTATTCTGCCTGTCCCGTACATACACAGTATACTGACAATCCTTGAAGCAAGGCACCTGATATCAAAATGACTTTTACTTAAAACTCAGTTACACAGCAGCTCTGTTGTTGTTGTTTCTGTGTGTTCTTACATTGAGAGCCGCCACGCTGACTTCCTCCTGTTCGCTGCCACTGTCGCTCTCCTCTGACAGACCTCCGCCCGCCAGCTCCCTGTGGGACCTGCGGTCATCCTGCTTCTCTTGATTGACAGCCGCCTCATACACGCCACCTTGGAAGTCGTCCGCCTCTCTGCCATCTGACCTCTTACCGGAGACCTGAAGGGGAGAAGGGAGGTGTATAAATGATAATAAAACCTATAAAAGTGTAACACTGACTGTGTGTCTATGGACTCCACACAGAGGTAACACCTGATTTCATGAAAAAGGTCATAAAAGCGGCGATGGGAATTACAGCTGGATCTTACGGCTCAATTTCTTTGGCTCTTGGAAAGGAGATGTTTGTGCCAAAGAATCAGATTGTTTGCAAACATAATATCACTAATAAATCTTTCAAGCTTTAAGTGATTCTTTATATTTTGAGTAGAGAAGCTCAATAATTAACAGTAACTTGAAGAACTAAACATTGAGTAGAGCCTCAAGGTAATGAGAAGATGACTTTGGGAAAAACCGTTAACAGGTTCCCACTCTAATGTCTTAATCTAAGCTCAGCAGGAGAGCGTTTGCTTTGTTGCTGGTCCAGCATTCAGTAGAGCCACTACTAACAGAGGAATGTAAGCACACCAGCTGTAAAACATTAACACACACTTCAGCTCTTTAATGAGTCACAACATGTTATTGAATCACTCAAACTGCCAATAGTTTCTAAATAAGTCTACCGGACTTTTAAACACTGGAAGAAGAGAACCTCTCAATGAATGTATATGATCCTTAGCAATCAGTATTTTAATTCCTTCAATGTTTAATTACATTCACATTAAGTTAAGACAAATCACAAATGTCACGGGAACTAATTTACATGTAAATGCAAAATCTAAATTCACCACAGTCGAGGTATTTCAGGCATCATCAGTTTCCAGCAGAGCGTCACCAACGTGCTTTATATTCTTATTTTAATAAGTTCACTTAAGGTTCTCAAAAAAGATCTCTTGCTTTGACACATTTTGAGAATCATTTTGAAACCAGGGAAAAATAACATTTGATTTACATAAATAGTTGAGTAATAGAAGTCCTACAGCTCCTTTTTGGTACTCTTTCTGCCCCTTCGTCTCTCTCATAACTGCCATCATTTACATTTACACACATCAGCACATCTTACCAGTTCCTCAACACTGTGCAGTCCCATTCTTCTCCTTGGTATGACTTAGTTTAACAGCACTGTGGGTCACTGGAGGTAGCGTTAAGTCCACTGGTCCTCTGTCTCCCCGTGTGTCTGTCTCTTCTGCCTGCAGCTGCAGCCTTTGACTCTTTTATAGTCTTGTCAAACCCCTGTAGAAAAAAAAATCGAGGTCCTGTCACTCAACTGAGATCACATTACTGTCCTCATGTGCTCATTTGGCATGCTCAGTGGCACCAGCATCACCCCCATCTCCATACCCAGACCCTCCCACCGTCAGTTCGGCCCCGTTTGGCCTGCTGCTGCCTCCTCTATGTCACCATGCAAAGATGGACGTGAGGCAAGAGGTGCCACTCTGCCTCACACTCTGACCATGGTTACTTAAACCGTGTTAGAGAAGCTTGAGGGTCACTCTCTATAAATACATTATTTATTATTCTTACATGTGTGGGCTGTGAGACAATGAGAATTTAATGGGATGATGACAACATGGCTTTTAGTTTTATAGTTTAATCATTAGTACATCTTTTTATAACTTACCATCTTCAATACACAGTCTTTGAACAACACAAGTCTTATTTACTTATTTGGAAAGGTAAACATTTTTAAAATGGCAATTCAACTTTAACCAACAGTACAACACTTAGTAGTGATGCACACAGGCAAATGTACAATATCACTGGACATTTTGGATATTTCCAGCACTTTGAGTGTTCTGCGCCACCATATTGTTTTTCAGAAAATCCCTTTTCTGCCTCTACAAAAAAGCATTTTATTATTTTTGCGAATGTTTTATCTGACACTTCTCTGATGGATGTTTGTGTCCCTATTGGTTCCTAATGTTTCCTATGACCCCCCCCCCCCGCGGTGTTTCAGTTTGTGTGTGTGCGTGTGCGTGTGTGACTGGGCGTGGCGTTGCACTCTCCAGTCTGGACCAATCACCAACCACCTGTGGCTTCTCCACTCATCTCACAATCAACCCCCAACTCTGCTGACTGTCCATTCACTGCTGGTAATACACCCGTTAAAATCTCATACTAAGATACGTTTTTGTGATTTTTGAGACATCCTGTCTTTTCTTGTTTCTCAGGTTTTTTTGGTCTTTTTGAAGTAGGAGAACTCTTTTTAGTCTGCCTGACTTGGTTTTTACCCCGTGTTAGATTACATCTTGCAAAATCATTGTATGTATAAATCATATATTAATGTCTCTGTGTCTGCATCCCAGCCACAAACACTTTGAGTTGGTTAAGATGTTGATGAGCTGATGCGTTTGGAGCAAACCACCCTTTGTGGTTAAGTAATTGGGGTTAAGCCTTTCATATAGTTCATTAACACCTTTGTATCTTAGGCCTGTGTTAATGAAATGACCCATTTCTGTCACTTTTGTCATTAACATCCAGAGATCTTGACTAAAGCATGGAAGTAAGCTCCTTTTGTAGGGGAACTATCTTCCATGTTTTAGTGTACCTGTCATGAAATGATCACAGCAGGTGTTGAAGTCATGTGTTTCTGTAATCCCAGCTCATGTGAATCAGCTGTCCTTTAAAGTCTGCTATTTTACATTTTGGACTCCTTAATTTTACAGTGATGCTGATACAATGATCCAAACATTTATAAAATTTAGCAGCGGGGGGAAAATTCCATTTTTGTTGTCAATCAATTGCAGTAGGAAAGCTCACGCATTGTTGTTAGCCAACCAGCCGTTCTTTACAGAGTGATTCATCGTCTCAAACATAGGCAATCTTTGGCAGCATCCCATCACGCTGAGCAGTGATGTCACTGCACTGTGAGGAGACAGGGCTATGTTAGTTGAGAAATAAATAGTCACACTTCCAAACATCCTCCACCCAGTCACAGATCAAGGTCAAAGGTCAGCATGATGCCCGACTGTTTGACTGACAGCTGGCAGCAGGTAACGTCAAGTCAGGTGCTTTTTGTCCTGCTGTTAAATGTGGTCAAACTGCATATATCCCATCTCAGAGCGATGTACAGTACAGACTGTGACAGTGTAAATAGCACGCATTTCTTTCAGATCGCTTCATGGGACGTACGCAGCTCGATTTCACACTTTGAAGATTTCAACTCCTCTCAGTGCTTCACTCAGCGCTGACACAGTCAATTGACACTTCACCTTTAATCAGTGCTTGCATTTTCTTACAGCACTATCATTTTTACTACCATTTCCACTCATTTCAGTAGCTGGATTTCAAGTGCCACTACACGTCTTTCACTATTTCAGCCGTTGTATGCACATTTTCAGCAGCGAGCATGTGTGTGTATGATTTGTCTTTGAAAAATGCTGTTTTTTTTAGTAGTTGTTTGTTTACCATATTGTCTTTCACTGACCTTTCCTTTTGTTGTTTTTATTTTATCTGGTTATTTATCCCTCATTTGAATGCACACACCCTCTGTGGAAGGAGGAAGTGATTTGACATACAGTTTTTTTAATCTTAGCCAGAAAAGGGTTCTGAGCCAGATTTGGACTTACATTGATCTAAAACAACAGAAGAACAAACAAGACAAGATAAAATGACAAGAAGAGAAAAATGCACACATTACATTTATCAGTAAGGAAATGATTAGGAAGATCCAAAAACTTTTACTCTTTTATCGACCTTTCGCATCCAAGCTGAGCCGTCGCTCAGCTTTTACAGCCGTGTTGTTCACTTCTGACCCTTCAGTTCCTCTGAAAGTGAATTTATAGCTGTGAGCTATTTTTGAAACTGACCTTGTGACTGAAATAGACGGTAAAAGGGGAACTGTTTTGATCGGGACCTTCAGAGTTTGCGCACACTGTTTTTACATCTAGCTGTAAATGTCTTTGCCAGAATAGAATGAAGTTCAGTGTCTTGCTCAAGTGCACTACAGCAAGATGTGTTTTTAAAAATATATTGATGGTAAAATTACATAAATACAACACGTGGGTGGCTGCATCTGGCTGTTGTATATTTATTGATAATCAGTGGTATGCACAGTCTGCAAAATCTGTCTATACAAATAGGATATATTTTTGTTTTAGACACCAGAGCTCAGTGGCTTGATGCTCTTGTTGCATTTACATTTAATGCACTTGTAGCCCACTGGAATTTAAGATATTTCTCTTCAAATGAAGCATATGTTCTGCACATCTTTACTAGTGTTTATTTCCAGTGCATTTGAGTGCCTTTGAGTACCATTAAAGTAAGTAAGTAAAATGTGGAATTATTATTATTAAAACAGAATCTTTAGATTAATAAAACTTTTATTTCAGTTTCTCAGTGTTCAATGTCCAGGAGACACGTGACGTTTAGTCAGGGTTTGCCAGGTTTAAACAGATTACGGGCCCAAATGCACACAACTGTGGCAGGAGTCACTTATCTGAATATTTATACATCAACAACTAAACGAGCAGCAAACTTACAAAATAAGACAGAGTCTCAGAAATCCAAAAACCAGATCCAGTAAGGCAGAACCAAAAAAAACCCTAAAGTCCACATGTAAAAGAAAATCCAACCATCCAGTCCAGGCAGAAGCAAAAACATGTACAGTACATGATGCACACGTGACAAACACCTGACAGACGCTTTCAAAATAAAACAGGAAAACAGTCTGAATAGATAGACCAGGACTGTGACAGTTGTGCTGTCTTAGAACTTGTCTCTGGCTATGTTATCTTGTAAAGTTTACGTAAAGCAGCGCTTAACTAAACAGAATAAGGACAATACAGTAGATAGAAATGATTTTTGAAGTTGTCTGCTGAGCTTCTCAACTCCAAGAATACTGGAGCACATTTTCGATTCACCATCAGTTTTTCACAAAAATGCCAATAGTCTAAGTCCCCAGAGTTGATTTCTCACCTCAAAAATTCTTAGAAGTGATGAAATTGTAAACGACAATTGTACAAAAAAACTAGGGTGTGGTGCTTGAACCGTGTGGAAACACAATGAATGGGATGGTTGAGTGTATGCAGTAAAAATCCTGCCACATACTCAGAAACTCTTGCTAATCTAGTACAAATCTGGCATATTTTCTGTACACAAAATCCTAGTATGCAGTTGGAACGCTCTACATACTCAATTTGGCGTCATACTTGGTGTGAATAGTACGTTAGAATGCGATCTGGAAGACAGCCAGACATTCATGTGTTGACTTGACGTGATCCAGTTTCGTGTGATCTAAACACAACATCGCTCTATGTTTTCTCGTCTGCCAGCAGCAGCGCCGGCCATGAATTACAAACAGACATGAAAAGCAACAACTTTTTATTCAGTTATTTTTGTGCTGTGATGAAGTGTGTGACTGCTTTGCTGACAGCTCCACAGCCTGATCAGGAACATCATGTTGTTGCAATGACCACTTGGCCCGAGAGTAAGTGAAAAAGGTGCAGTCCAACAAAATAAAAATGAAGTCGCTTGTGTCTATTGTGCCTATTTCCTCTCAAACACACACCTCTTATGCAGTGTGAAGATTACACTGTATCTTTATGTGTGTGTGTGCTGAGTTCCTGTGTCCGCAGCATGCCGGTAGTCTAATACTGGTGTGGTGTTAAACCCAGAGGGATACATCATAGGATTCTGTAATTATAAATAGGCCGCGTGCAGAAATCCTTCTCTGGAAATATATCTAGTTTACTCTATTATTAGCTGCGTAAATCCTCCTCTCACCCAGTATCCTCATTCGGAGAGGGGGGGCACTGCATCTGTGAGATCTATTGCAGTGCCTCAGCACTGTTTACGAGTGTGTCATCGTATGAAGATAATCCTTCACTCAGAGAGACAAACCGTCCGGTCGTAATTCAGAACGCTGTTTGCTTTCTGACAAGCGCCTGCGGGCTCTGCAGCCCCCCAACCGTCCTCTATCCATCTGTCTGAAAGAGCTGTAACTCTGACAATTTAAAGGTAATTTGTCATGCTGCTGGCCAGATTTTTCAGAACAGACACGAAGGCGAATGACTGCCGCGATGTGATGAGATAAAATGTGACACGCAACTTAAGTTGGGAGGAAGATGTTTATGTTAACTGCTTTGGATACAGGCCTGTAGGATGTGTGTTGGGCAGCACTTTAAATTCATATTGGACGATTTCACCCCTCACAATTTATGTCCAATAACATGCCATTTATCTAGCGAGGTGGAAAGTAAATGTGTGGACTGGCAATAAAACTACAAGGTTCAAGACATTAGAAAAACCTCCTTCAAAATCACAATGACGTTTGGAATATCGGAAATTGCTTAACATTCAGAAAAACAATCTGTCAACAATCAATCTTTAGGTCTGTTCTTTGGCATTTGAGGCCCACCGAGGATGAGTCTTTTCAACCACCTTGATCGATCGGAAATATTCAGGCCTGAAGATAATGAAAACCACAACTAAGGCAGTAATGAAGCTTGCTGTCAGTAACTTCTTATAACGGGAATACTTCACTTTCAGTATTTTACATGTTGTTCTAATAAATAAAACTCACATCCCTGTAAGCTGCATTAGTCTTTGAGCGACGGTTCAGGACCTGTTGGTTCAGGTGTTCCCATCAAGAAATAACTCATGGAAATAAAGTTTGTTGCTAAGCAGCACTGGCCAAAATTTGTTTTACTGGAAAATAGCTTATTTGTTGCCAAGCAACATTATCTTATTGGCTGTGCTCAGGGAAATACAGAGGTCTTCAGTGCGAGGTATAAAACAGCACAACTGTTTCAAATTATTACTCATGCTTATTAACGTGGTCTTCAGTGGGCAGCTTGTTCCACAGAAGAGCGTCAGAGAGAAACTCGTGAGTTGAAAAAGAGAGAGAGAGATGTTCACGTTGAGGCTCACCTTTATATGTGTTTTAGTGCAGTGAAGACCAAGAGAATGAAAAGAAGCAAAGGAAGAGGAGTCATAATACATGAGTGGGTGAACCCTGCTTTACTTTCCTTCACTGTTTTGTTTCACTCTCACCGCTCTCACAGCGTTGTTTTCAGCAGCAGCAGGCAGCTGTTTTCAGAGGAAAAACTTCCTAAAACCCACAGCACACCACCTGTTCAGCATCAGACACATTTTAGGCCTTGTTGAGACGGCCAGACCAAATCAGTTTATTCTAGTCTGGACACACATCTAATCCAGGCCACACACTGAGTGAATCCAAATTTTTAAAGTTGTCATCTGAAGTAGTCAGTAATATTTTCCTTCTTCTCGCAGTTTTTCCCTTCCTTGCTGATGTCAGCAGGTTGAGTTCTGTGATTGAAGCAAATACATTAAAATATGAATTTAAGTTTTACAGTAAATAAAGACATATGACATTAAATGTATGTCTCCTTGCATTCCAATTAAATAACTTGAAAATAAGTCATATGAAGAAGCAATTTGGTCTCAACTATATAATTATAGGCTGTGTTTCTGACTCTGGCATTCTCAGCGCCAGTGTTGCAGTAAATGCTTGTGCAGACAGACAGACTCCTTCCTTTATAGTTAATGTCCATTTATTTGTGGCGCGACTTCATATCTTAAAAGTCAAGTCATATTATCAATTCGACATGCTTTAATGAAGTTATTAATGTGGAATATTTCCCACAATACAATACCCGTTGGTATTTTCATCTGCTGATTAACTACATGTGAAACACCAAATCTGAAGGAGACTGAAGTTAGACTAAGAAACTTTGCTAACCTACATTAACCTAAAGTTGTGTTTCATTCAAGCCACATGCAACACTTTCCACAGAGAGCCAGGCAAACTAAATAAAGATAATCTCGACCTTGGGTTACCTAACAGATGGACAGCAATGCATCCTTATCAAGACAGCTGCGTCAGTCAGTCGACATGACCTGTGGAAATCTGTGGCACGGTACCCCTAAAGTTCCTGAGTTGTTGAATTCGTCTGGGGCGACGGAGGAGGTGGGTATGACGCCTCCTTTTGTGAAGGAATTTCAGGGGCACCGCGACTTGACAGCACGATTGTTTGAGGGCGAGATGAAGGATTTCCATTTCTCATGCCTCACCAGCGTCATCATTAAAACAGAAACCCATGTCGACGGGTTGGTGATGTCTGGACACAAATCCAATCTGATCACTTGCAAATAACAATGCAGAAAGTCTGTCTTAAAGATTAGATCTGACTGCAGTCTAAACAAAGCTGAGACTTGCTGGTGAACAAAGAGGAGGGGGTAAAGATCTCACCGGGTGACCAGAAACACCGCTCCAAATTAATGCTAAATGTTAAATCAAAATTTGTTAATATTTTTTTGTGTGATAGGAAGAAAAAAGCGTCTTTGACAGTATTAAAAAAAAACTCCTTGCAGCTTCAAGCCTCTGGGTCGGGTGCTGGTTCTGGTTGGTGCTTACAAGCCAAGGACAGACAGCGTTGTGTTAGTGGTGGTGAACAATATGAACAACCCATGTCTGGTCAGTCTGTTTTATCTGTTCAGTGTGCTACAAAAATGTCCATCTGCAGTAGTAAAAAATAAATTAAAAAGTTGGACTTGTCTCAATTAGAAGAAGTAGAAATTTTGTAGAAATCCACTGTTGTAACTTTCTAAAACAGACAATCCAACATTTACGTCCACTTTCCTCATTGATTAGACAGTTGGTGACGGGGTTTCAGTTTCTCTGTCAAGCTCACTTTCTTTATTCTTTACACAGCTACAACTGAGTGCAACACCATGAAGGTCTTTGCAGAAAGACTGTGTGTGAAACATTGTTCCCATTTCAACAATTCGTTGGGTCTCACTCCTTGACGGCAGGCTCATGGCATGGTTAGGTTCTTAACTGCTAACAAACAATTTAAAAAGAATTAAAACATGAAGACAGCTTCCATTTTTCTTCTTTTATGCACTCAGAGGTACCCTGATGTAGAAAAGATCCGGTGGAGTAAACATCTTCGGCTTCATTACTCCATGTTTTTCTTCTCTATATATATCGTCATGTTATAACCATCTTACCATATGTCACAATCTATTCATAAGTTTTATTTTACTGTGATTTCATTATATTGGTCATCTATTGCCTGTCAGTCCTGGGAGAGGTATCGCTCCTGTTCTCTTCCTGAGGCTTGTTCTACTTTTTTCCCCCATTAAAAGGCTTTTTCCAGGGAGTTTTTCCTTATCGAGGGTCTAAGGACAGGACACAGGGTGTCGTAAGTTGAAAAGATTGTAAAGCCCTGAGACAAATTTGTGATTTGGGATATTGGGATATATAAGTAAAATTGACCCGACTTCATTGAAAACATCTGCAGCCATTTGTGTTAAACGTTTCAATTTAAAGCTTTAAACTAATCACAGCAGATTTACTTCAAGGACCAATACGATGAAAAAGTACATCTCTGTATTGTTTCCTTCATCCTGCAGAATTACTGTTTTGCTTTTTGATTCTACAGTATATGATAGCGTGAGAGTGAGGTCAACTTGGATGTTGTGATGCAACAAGCTCCCTCTGACTTGCGACCCACATAAAAACACACCAACACATGTATAACCTCTTCCTGTGTGAGCACTAATAGAGATTAAGAGTGAAGCATCGTGACGTGTATTAGTAGACCCAGAGAGCTTAATGGCAGTAATGGGGGTATTTAAGACAGTGGTGCTGTGTTGAGGTTATGCACAGGTGTCATATGTTCACAATCCCACACATATACATTATGCAAGCACAAGACAAGCGCATTTGTAAAGCACACAACAAGGCAGTTCAAAGTGCTTTACATAAAACATAAAAGCAACATGGGGCAATTGAAAATAGACATTTATATACAATTTAAAAAGGGTTAAATAGAAAATAAAAATAAAAGTCTTCAGCCTTGAGTTAAAAGAACGGAGGGTTTCAGCAGACCTGCAGTTTTCTTGGAGTTTGTTCCAGATTTACGGAGCATAAAAACTGAACGCTGCTTCTCCAGGTTTAGTTCTGACTGTGGGGTCAGAAAGCAGACCTGATCCCAGACGACCTGAGAGGTCTGGACAGTTCATAACTTAGCAACCACACACATGCATTCATTAGCATATATGGACATCCATAAAAGTTGCTTATCAGAGAGATTTCACTGGTCAAGGTCACGAGGTAACTGTGTGTGTGATGGTGTACATGTGATCATCCTCATAAAAGTGGGGCCAAAGGTCAAGTGCAGTGAACCATCACCTGCCGTAACCAGACACACACACGTACACACACACACACACTGCTACGCCCTATCCAAGTTATTTCCGTCTGACACCTCTGATGATAAACAATCCATAATCCTCCTCTAATCTCCTTCACGCCTCAAACAATCTGCAACAACACAGAGCAGTTTAACAAAGGGAAGTCCAACTTTAGACAGAAGCACAGGACATTTCGTCAACTGCTGCTCACAACTCAAAGAAAGAATCACATAAGGAGATGAAATCTAAATCTGAGTCCCTGTGTAGTGTACATAATTTATACATTCAAGCATTTTTCCTGTGAATTACGCACACATGCAGTAGTGATTTATGTTTAAAGTTTTCATACATGTGTATTATAGACTTTTTGCATATATAATACATATGTCTTATAGCAATAATGCTGTTGTAGGAGGTATGTTCATCTGGATATTAATTAGACATCCTGCTGGCCAGTGGATGTCATTGCAAGATACTTTATAGGTGAGGCAACAATTCCACAAATACCCCAAAATATTGAATTTTCTTGTAGAGTTTGAAATGATTTAGAGCTTAATATTTTGTTCATTAAGTCCTTCAGCTTACTAAAACATGTTTGTCCTTTGCCGCAAGGTAATAAAAACATTTTTTAAATAATATTATCATCTCATTTTAAATCATTTTGCAAAATAACAAACTTTAGAGCCCTCACTCATCATTGCTCCTTGTATGAGCGGGTTGGTTGGTCTGCATTGTCCACCCGTAGACTCATTGGCACATTCTTATTTACAAGGCTATTCTTGGTCTGCTTCCCCCATACCTACAAATCTACCTCCAAAAGAAAGACACAGGAAGATATTTTCTTCGTTCTGATGACTTATTACTATTATCTGTCCCTCAAGTCCGGACTGAATTGGGAAAAGGGGCGTTTAAGTATGCGGCTCCCTGCGCTTGGAATCAGCTGCAAAATGTCCTGAATCTTCAGGAGCCGGTTTCACTGGTTGCTTTTAAAGTCCTTTTAAATGACATGGCTGGCAATTCTGGCTGTAGATGTTATGATTTATTACTCAGATCATCCTTGTTGTTTATTACTTGTGGTAAATATTTATGAAATGTTGATATTTTATGACCTTGTAACTTACTAATTTATTCCCACTGTAAATTGCTATATGATTTATGTTTAAGTTTATGTTACATGTTGAAAACAGACGCCCCCTGTACCGGGGGCAGCACGCGATCGTCAAAACCGCCGACGTACTTTTGTCATTTTCGCCGTTTTAAGTCCAAAACTCTGCAGATTGGTTGCTCTGAGTATCTCCGGGTGCAATACCTGGAAGCTGTGCCTGCCATCTCTCGCCTTTTTCTGCAGAGCAAGAGAAGTGCTGCTTTGGAACACACGGCCTTTTTCACCATTTTGTGGCCGACCCGTAAGAGCTACATAGACATCCAGGGTATGAAAGGTCTGCTCAATCCTGATCGATTGATGCCCCCCCACCATCACTGTGGGATGTTCTGTTCTCAATCTAAAGGCCTGTAAAGCATGGGGGTGCTTTTGGTGACAGGAATGTTGATCAATATTGTTTTTATTCAAATTTCAATGTTATGTTATTTGGAACTTTGTTGCATGAACATAAATAGTGTTTTAAAGATATCTACCAGTAAAAGTCAACAATCTAAACAGTAAATATTACCAAAATATGGACATTCGCCTGGTATATTTTGAAAATATTGTATGATAACTGTTGTATTTTAGTTTATTTTCATTTAATTTAAAGTTACAATTGTATTCCAGGTGTATTAGAAGATATTCAGGTGCATTATAAGCTTCCTTTTGATGGTTTTTCATGGTTAAAATATAGCTTTTTTTTTTACCAGGCGAGGATGAAAATATCCTATTTGTTCTGTATTGCATCTCCATGTAGTCTGCAATGGTAAAATAAACATGTTAATTTACAATGGATTTATATTCCTTAGCTTCCGACCTTTCAAAGGAGACCAGAATTATGCATCTAGGCCAAATGGTTGAGCAGTTATTCCTGATTAATTTTGGGTTTGTTATTTTAGGAAAAGGGTGGCTGTCCCCAACAGGTTTTAATGTCTGCAACCTTGTTAATTGTGCTGCTGCCTGTCTTGGCCAGGACGCTCTAGGAAAAGAGATTTTTAATCTTGATGATTGATGATTAAAGATTAATGATTCTGGTTAAATAAAAGTAAAATTAAAAAATTAAAAATAAATAAACTTAAGATTGCATTGCAAGATGCTCTATTTTCCCTGTGGGCTAGATAGATTATGCAAACATTAATTAAAAGATAGGTTCACAATTTCCTAAATCAGTTTCAATGTAAGTGGAAAGCATTTCTGCACTGAATAAGGACTGTGGATTTTGTCCCACATAACTTCCTTTGAAAGTGCATTAGGAAGAGCTTAGTGGTCTAGTATGAACAGGAGGGAAGATTTCAGCAAGAAAAACCTGTTTCTGTGTCCATATGGAAACCTGACTATTGTTTTAAAACAGACATATTTTAAATTGATTTAAAGGTAACATATGTTGAATATATGTGTTTGAATTTCACAATATATTGACAACAATAAATATCATTTTATATATGTATAAAACAGCGTATTTACGCGGCCGCTCCAGTTGTCGCTCCACATGCTGTGAACAGTCACTAACGCTGAACCAGACATAGAGGCAAGAATCCAGTGACATGTAGTTTTGTGTGTAGTATGTGTGTGTTTTCATGGACATGTGTCCACAAGAATGCCAACTGCTCGCCATGAACAGGTGGAGCGGGTGCTGTAACGGGGGCGTCAGAGGCCGTGTGGTGAGGAAAGGCTCGCCGACACCAAACAGCAGCTTCAGAGGGATCAGTGCTGATCCTCAGGTTCAAGGTTAAAGACGGGAAGGAGGGAGGGGAGAGCTAATAATGATCAGAATAACCTCTGCAGTGAGGTTGGTGCCGAACCAGGTGAAGGATTAATACTGGTTTATTCCAACTTTGGCTTTATTTTCATTGTTTTGTCTAGATTTTTAATTTGTAAAAATCTCAAAACCAAGAGACCTGAGAACACATTGCCATCACTTTAAAGATGTCAGACATGGAAACACAGTCAGAGGATATGGGGTGGAAAATGTGAGTTGGACTAATTTTACTGAATTCATGTCCTTGAGAAATACACATGAACAATAAGGTTTCTAATTGAAAGCATGTTGAGGCTGTGGGGAATTCTTTAAGCATCACTTTTCTATAGCAAACTATTCTCAGCATCAAACTTCTCAGACTTGGACTAGGCAATTTTACCCCTTAAATTACCAGTTAAACACAATACAAATCAAAACAACAGTTACTGGTTGAGACGTAATCGGCATTTGATTGAGATTAAGTAGGAGCTGCATTCAAATCCTCTGATTAGTGTTTGTGCTGTATTGTGAGAAATAACTGAATATTTTAACTTCTATTCTTCTTTTATTTGAAACGTTTCCTGCACCACACTTGCACACAATTATTGGGAAAACCCCCCAACACATCTTAAAGCAAGAGTCTAAAAGGATACACAGAATGAGTTTGGGTGAGAAACACTGAATGCATAACTTTTGTTGGGGAGTGAGTGAAACAGGACCACATCCTCTTTCGCCTGGTAAGCTACACTTTGTTTTATTCTTGCTTTACTGTGACAAAAGCATTGAAATCTTTATTTATGATGCAAAAATGTAGCATAATAGTAACACCAGCAGAGGAGGTTAAAAAAGGTCCGAAAACTGATTTTATGAAGTAAAGTATGAGTATCGGACAAACTGGGTGAGTAGATTCAAGTGAAAAGAATGTTTTATCAATCAATTTAACTTTTCATATGTAAGAGCAAGAGCTGGTAGACATTTATTGGCTTGCTCAAAAACACTTCTTCAGTATGGATGTTTGATGCCTCCTCTTTTACTACAAGCCGCTCTGCCGCCCGGGAAAGCATGTCTGTGGTCAGAGCTGCAGTGTTGTGGGAACTCCATGCACTGGTGCCCATCACACCCTGAAAATGATCCCTGTTCGTTCATATCTGACTCAGCTGCTGTTCAGCTGCCGCATGCTTAAATCAGAGGGATAGGCACTCCCTCAAACACACACACACACACACACACACACTGAATGATACTGAATAGAAAGCAGGTTCAATTTAAAATGGCTTTGCACAAAATGCCCACTTTATATCTGTTGGTGTTGATGGGACAAAGGAAGTTATTTGAACAGATGCTGAAATTTCTATTTCTAATGTCTTAATGTCTGGTTGGTGTAAAAATCCCTTTGCATAAATTCAACAATAAGTCAGATTTTCAATGTAGAAAATGAAAAAAAATTACACGTCTCAAATTTTATAGTATTAAAGTGTGAAACCTCTGTTGGGTGTTTTCTGATGTCTGTTCTCATTGTTAACAGACATTTACAGTTTGTTTTGCCAAGGGGGTGTATTACTGCCAATGAAACTTCAGTCTTAGAATGAGTAGAATACTTCAACAAATGCATGACAACTCAAATGTGCGCACCTCCCTTTCGGGACTGGAAAAATCTATAATAATTGCCATTGGAAGATGTTAATGACCTTTTAGTTTGACTGGAATTTCTGGCATCCTTTCATAGCATTTCTTCTGTCCTGCAGCCAACAGTAATGAGTTGATCTTGGGTCAAAGACTGCAGAGTGCTAAAAGTAATTTTCCGAAGGAAATGAAATGACATGTATCAGAAAGTTAAACTATGTCAGTCTGCACAGGACAGTTATAACCAGAGGTTATTATGCCAGACATTTGATAAAAGTTTAATTATGAATATATATTAGTGCAAAAATACATTCTATGAAAATTAACACAGATGATCCACAGAGGGTTCAGAGATGCTTCAGTAGTAATTATGCCCACCCACCACCACCACCACACCCCCACTAGCTGGTTTACATCAGTGCCAATCAATAGGTCAAAACATGTGGAGCTTCACTTTTAAAATAGAGAGTAGAGAAGAGCTTTTCAGTGCTCCTCTGTGTTACTTTTTTCAAGGAAGGGATCTTGCAATTGTATTTCTGTATTGAGAGCAAATCTGTGTTAGTGCATGTCAACTCCAAAGCTTGATACCAAGTTGCTCAGCTGGACTGAACTGATATAATGATCAGGAATGCCAGGCAAATCCTGGATTTAGACAAATAGCTGATAAAGTAAAACCTTGTAAGTTTGATGCTATCAGCCGCAGCAGAAACCCACAACCTTTGATGTGGCCCAACTGTATGTTTCAGTTACCCCAGGTAGATACATTTGCTTTCAAATTGTTGTAGGAAAACTTTTTAACTCAATTAAAGTCCATGTCATGGACACCCAATATTGTCTGTGAAAGTTCTCAGTCATCCAGGTCATAGTTATCCAAAGAAGGTTAAAGTCAAGGGCAGCTGGACTTAAGCTGATGAGGGGCAACTTTTTGAGCAATGTTGCCGGGCAATCTTGCTAGTGGCAAGTCCGACTATGTTTTGAACGGCTAGCGGCGGTGCGGGGTGGGTGGCGGAGTGGTGGGGGAAGGGGATTATGGTAGTAATCTTTACTTATTACCATAGACGGCAACGTTGCACAGCTTTAAGATAAGATACTAGAAGACTTAACAAACGTAACCTCTTGGCCTCAGGTGAAGATGCCAACGATTGTCATGACAACAGCTAGGAGAACTAACGTACCCGCGGTATCGACGATCCTGGCAAACGACCCTACTGAGGTTAAATAGCTAAGTTTCCCTATAGCAGTCAGTCAGAACTGAAGAAGTCTCTCGGATGAAGGACGAAATGTCTTCTAGTATCTTCAACCAAGTCTAGTTGCCTTTGACTTTAACCTTCTTTGGACACACAATATTCATAAATCTTCTGTTCATCCTGTTCAGCATTGCAGAGGACTGGAGTTTATCCAAGCATGCAGGAAGTAGATTACACTGTGGTCAGCTCACCACTCCATCACACGGTCAACAGAAGTTCTTAAAACTGCTGTTAAAAGTGTACAGAGCACTACTTTATGCTGAAATTGCTCATTTGGGTGAATATTATACTGAAGATGTAAAGGTCGCTGGTTTCATATTGGGTTTCAGTGTACAATGAATCCATTGTCTGAGGTTGCTGTTTGTGGTCTTTGTACTAAGCTAGCATGAACACATTACAAAACTACATTTGTATTGAAACTGTTCATCGTCTTATCCATGTCTTTGTAAGATTTCCCAGAATGGTGAAGTCTCTATTTAAGCATTTAAGCATGAGGAATGTCTCTGAAGGTTCCCATTCATCCAGGTTGGACTGTAGCTTACATAAGTACTGACTCAAAGGCAACTGGACTTATTCTTTAATGCTCAAATTATACTTTGTGTCCGTACAGCCATGAGGGTCCGAGTGATGTAAATTTTGACATCTGTCTGGGTGACCTTGGATGCAGACTTGGGGATATTTTCGCGCAGCCCAAAGCGGACTATAGATGTAACTTGCTGAATCACACTGTTGAAGTCAACTTGAATTATCTAGAAACAAATCACCATGAACATGACATGCAAAACACACAAGTAGATGAGTTACAATGGAACATGTTGAGTCCACTGCCTGTAATGTGGCTGCAGCTCTTTAGCGCTAATGTAAAATTTGCCTGTGTTTAACGCTCCCTGTACCCATGCAACTACTCATCCACGTGTCTCTGAGTGTGACTGGTGTAAATCATGCAGAGAGAATAAAAAGTCATTCAGAGTGAAATGATGACTGAGGATGAGTCAGTCAGTCAGTTGGGAACCTGCTGAAGGAGGCTCTGCAAGACAGAAAATAAAGATGACAAGGAGGGGAGGATGGATGGAGAGCGGAGGTGGGAAAAAGGTAGCAGCAGGGACATTTTGAAATTTGAGTTTTAGAGTTGAAAAGAAGGGGAAATAAATGAAAGGACTGAGGGATAAGAGAGGAGAGGGTGGCAAAGAAAGGAGAAGGTAAAAAGGAGTTTAGGGCTAAAAGAGGAGAACAGAGCTCATCAGAACGGAGGAAAAGAAAAGAAGGAGAGGGGAAGTCATTAAGCAGTGGTCAGTAATTGGTAGGTTCAGAGATCGATCCACATTCCTGTATTGTGAGGGTATAGAGCAATGTAGGGCACAGAAACACCCTGAGATCCAGTCCAAGAGGAAAGAGATGAAGAGGACAGATGCTTCTCTTATGTTTTCTCCTAGAAGCCATTTTCCATGACTTAAAACGATTGATTGAAATACAAATGGACAAACTCTTCGTTTTAACTCATCATCTCTAATTGTTAAACTGCATAACTGTGCTAGTGGCAAGGCTGTAGTGATAGCCAGCACAGGGATGTGTTGCCATGCAGATCTGTCTAATCATTCATTATCCCCAGATGATAAATCCTACCAACTTTGGTAATCCCCTAACTTTTCCTCTAGAGCTTCCAGCAGGTTGACATTAATGGTTTTAAGTGAAATGTCTCATCAAACATTGGATGGATTACCATAAACTTTGGTACACTTGTTCGTGTTGCCCAGAGGATACATTTTCATGACTTTGGGGAGCCCTAAATTTCCCTTTAGCACCATCACCAGGTCAAACTTAGAAATAATCGGGGGCCAGTTAACTCACTAGATAATGCACCATGTACAAAGGCTTCCTGCAATGGGCCAGGTCCAACCTACACCTCCCAATGGAAGTTTTCCGGGCAAGTCCAACCTAGAGGAGACCTTGAGACAGACCCAGAACATGTTCCAATGATTATATTTCCCACCTGGCTTGGATACAACTTGAAGCCCCTGAAAGACACTGGGCCCTTAGGCCACCCTCATGGAAATTTACCACCCAGTGACAGTTTGGACATGCACACCAGTAGCCCACTTTGTGAGACTCTGGCATATGATCAGCGGTTCAATCCCCGGGTCCTCCAGGCTGCGTGTCAAAGTGTCCTTGGGCAAGATACTGAACCCCGAATTGCTCCTGATGGCTGTTCCACCAGTTTTTGAATGTGTGTGAATGTGATGTAGTGTAAAAGCGCTTTGAGAGCATTTACTGGTCCTGCTGCTGGGTTGATGCCCTTCTACAGCCCTCTCCAGCTCCCCACGTGTAACGGCCCATCTCCTGCTATCTCCTTCATACTCTTGAGACTATGCTGGGAGGCACAGCAAACCTTCTTGTGACGGTAGTATGGATGTGCCATCCTGGAGGAGCTGGACTACCCGTGCAACCTGACTGAGCTGCAGGTACCACCACGTGCTATCAGTGATGACAAGGACACTAACAAAAAAACTAAACCTGAGAACAATCAGTCAGGAAGGATAAGGGCAGAGCAACTGACTGTGGCCACCGTCTGCAAAACCATTCCTCTTTTTAGGGGCTGTTTCCTCTCCAGTGCCCCTGCTGTCACTTTCATTTTCTTACTAACTGTACAGATTGATATCTATATTGACTTGATGCTATACTGTGATGGTTACGTGCTCCCTTATTTTTTGAGCAGTGTATAAGAATAATAATAATAATAATAATAACCAGGTTTTGTTTGTCCCGTCAATACTTTCATACTGTGATGTGTATTGAACATTGCTGCAGTGCTGAAGTGCTGAAGTGGCGCTAATGTGTCTTTAGACTAGTCTTGTTAAAGCTGGTTCTGACTAAAATATCTCAACATCTCAACTTGTAACCAAATTCAAATCCCCCTCGGAATAATTAGTAATAATGTTGGTGATATCTGACTTTACGTTTAGCACCAATTTCACTTTTTCCAGTACTTTTGTTATGGTTTATGATATAATACCTGCAAAACTAATATAATTCCCATCAGCCTCTTTTGTGTTGACTATTACAATGTCAGCATGCTAACACACTAAACTACGATTGTAAACATGGGTAACATCATACCTGTTAGCATTTAGCTCAAAGCACAACTGTGCCTAAGAACAGCCTCATAGAGCCGCTAGTTTTGCTTCTTCTCCTCTCTGGTGGTAAAAGTAAATATATAAAAGAGTCAGTATAATCACAAACATTTAGAATAAATCATACATTCACACACACACACAAGCATGCAAAGCCTGTCTCACACACATGCAAACACAGAGATATAAAAAAATATATATATTTAGCTCCTGTATCTATGTAGACTAGTGTGCACGTTACACAACAGATGAAGTATGACGCTTGTGTGACTTAAATAAACTGATAAAAATATAAAGGGGTGAATCTGTTGCCATGTTAAAAACCATTCTAAGTATACAGTCTCTCTCTCTCTGTCTCACACATTCTCTTTGTGAATCTATTTTTATTTATTTCTTTGCAGCTGTCTTCAATTTCTTTCTGTTCTACTTTGATAGCCATCTACTGTATCTGCATCCTGTGACTGTTTGTCTTTTTATATCTCTCTATTGTACTCTATTCTGATTTTTCTGTCTTCATCTCAGTTCTGCCCTCATTTCTTTCACTACAATTCTTCTCGGTCTCGATCTTTCTCTAGTTATCTTAAATATACAGCAGAATCTTTCTCTTCCATCACTTTAACTTCCATCTTCTCTCTCTGTGTTCCCTTGTCATCTCTTTCATCGTCTTGCTGCTTTGTCGTATCAATTTGTTCGTATCTGGATGTTTTGCTCTCTGTATATGTCTTTTTCCTCCTCTTTCCACTTCTCCAGATCTGTCAACTGCCTCCTCTCTTGCTCTTCCAGTTGTAACCTATAGTCTCTCTATCTCTCTTTTGTTCTCGATTTTACTCTGATTTGGACTGACAAGAACACTAATCATTTCATTTGGCACTAATTGGTCTAATGAGAGCAGCAAAATTACACATAAGAAAACACTGAAAGATGGGCATTAAAAACAATAAAATCACTTTATGTTATTTTATTATTATTCCTACATGTTTTATTATTATCATCCCTAGTTTATTTTAGTTTTATTATTTTAATTATATTTCCTTTCCGCATACACCATTCACACTTACCAACATTTAAATAATACTTTCCCACATAAGCACAAACACAAATGCAGTTTTGATGTTATCATACATTGAAATTCCCCCAAAAAATGTCTTTACCTTCCATATTGTGTCACAAGATAGCTTTTATCTCACACCTTATATTGTTATTTTACCTTGCAGAGAGACATCACAAACAATATTTTGCAAGCCTACAATACAACTGGAAGAACTAAAGTTAACAGTCAACATTTCAAACTTTCATAACTGTTACATTCTCAGTCTCATTGTCATGATAATTATAGTTACTGATTGACCCATTTGGAGCTAGTATCATTCATACATGACGACCTGTTTACTGTTGCCTCATTAAATTAACTAGAGGGTTAAACATTTTTGCACGCAAGCCATTCTTCTTGATGAAAAGAGCCATTATTTCCATTTTGTCGAGTCATCTGGCAGACAGGAAATAATGCATGAAGTCTGGGCTCTGAGATCTACATTTAACATTTAACAATCCTGCTCGTTGTCCCTCAAGAGAAAATCACACATTTTTTAATTAAATTTTTTTGTTTTGGAATTTACAGTCTCAAGGACTGTCCGACTGTGTTAGTGGGAACTGCATTACCATGGTGATACATTCCACTTCCAAAAACAAGAGGTCACATCCCACAGGGTGATGTCACTGAAGACTTTGTTTTCCCTCCAGTGGCCCCTTATGTGAGTCAGTACTAGACCAAGACGTCTGCAAGAAGCAACACTATAGTTAAAAACATACAGGCAGCTCTAAAAAGGTCAGATACCACAGTGAAAATGATCAAGTTTGTTCTTCATTCCAGGCCAACAATAAGTGATAGCAGATACATGTAGCCACGGTGAAAAGTCCTGACAGATAAAAGGCCCACAAGTAAAATCAGTTCACTCCATTATTATTATCAGTGCTTCCGCATGCAGTTTGGGTTTGTTGTTGGGCATCCATATGCACACACACACTATTTAAAAAATGAAAATATGCTCATTAAAAAATTATGACAAATGATCAGCTTGATTGAACAATATTTAAAATTTAATTCAGTGAGACTATCGAATGCAACATGTTGCAAATGTTAACATTACCCCAGACAAAGTTTCACAGACTGCAGTACGTTAGCAGGTTAAAAGGAAGTAGAAGGAGATTTGTTTGTTAGAGAATTTTATTTTGGACGTTGTATTTTGTTGTTATGGCTAATACTGGTGCAGGATTAGCAAAGAAAATCGACCCAAGAATTAAAAGAAGAAGCTAAAAAGGGACAGTGATACAGAATGGGCAAAAACCCTAGTGATTCATGGTCGGCTCCAACAGATGGAGAGAATTGTGAATCCTGTTCCTCTTCCTGCTGTATAGGTATGTAATCTGACTCTGCCTACAGCTGTTAGTTTGCACCTTTGCATTTAATGCAAATGGCTGCAGTCCATGGAGGTTTAGATCACTGTGGACATATAGATTGCAATGTTTTTCTTGGACCATTTGGATCCCCAAAGAATGGCTGCAATGATGACTGGGTACATTTCGTAGATGGTAGAGGAAGGAGAGAGGGCTGAAAATTCTGGTGGCCCATGCAGCTGCAAACCAACAACCGCCATAGTAGCCGCCAAAGCCAGCAGAAGGGGCAGCGTCTTCGAAGAGCTGAATGTCTTCTGACTTAGTGACGTGGTAGTCGTGGAAGAAGGAGATGCCCTTCCAGGATGAAAGGAAATGGTGCCACAGTTTTAGCTCCATCTTGCATGCAACATCTAGCATTATCTGGTCATGGAGAGATGGGACGTAGGCGGCTATGGAAAGGAGATACAACAGGAAGGATCGATCTTGTAGGATGAACCAGGTGGCATAGTTAAAGTGGCCTAGTAGTGAGAGAAGTTGGCGTTTAGTGCAACGATGGGCCAGAAGGAAATTAGAAATTAGTAAGGAAATGTGGTGGATTTTCTCGGAGGGCAAGGATGCCTGGAGTAATACAGAGTCGAGGGTGATGCCCAGGAACTCCAGTAATGTGTTGGGGCCTTCTGTTTTCTCTGGGGAGAAAAGGACTCCGAGTTCATGAAATGCGGAAGTCAGGATGTTGAGGACGTATGAAGTCAAAGCCATCTAAAAGGTTTATGACAAATGGGAGTAAGTAGTTGTTTGTCAGGATCCAGCAAAGTGCTTTGGATAGAGAGTCAAATATTTTTGGGTTGCTCTTGCATCCGAAGGTTAGATGGACTGCGAAGTAGTATGCGCCTTTACAGAGTTGCCAGTAGTCGGGGTGAATGTGAAGGACTTTCTATGTGCTGGTCATATCTGCCTTCGATTCCCAGGCTCCCTGCCATGCGGTGTGGATGAGGGAGATGGCGTGATGGTTGAATATTGCATTGAAAAGTCGGGGCTTGGGATGAGACTGTTGATCCTTGGGACGGTGGAGCCGTGTGGGGAAGAGAGGTCTATGATTAGTCTCTTTTTACCAGAATATTGAACGTAGGAAATGGCGGGCTGGGAAATGGGCCTATCATGAAGGTTTCTTTGATTTCTTCAGCCAGGAGTTTGTCGACTATGTCAGGGTCGGTGATGGCTGACTGCAAGTTGTGGCATGTATAGGATGAATGTGGTATGGCTACCAAGCCTGGATGGAAGCCGTGTGAGAAGCTCTCTATGAGGTCATTGACGGACTGACCATCTGGGTGATTCTTAAAGGCTGTGGCTAGTGCATGGATTTGATTGGGGGTGTTGAGATACTCACACATGCTGTGCTGGGTTGGGTTGTGGGGGCAGGTTGTTCTGGCGTGGGCTCCGCCACAGAAAGAGCATGTGTGAAGGAATCTGCAGCTTGAAACAGAGCAGCCTAGATCAATGAAATTGTTGCACGCTATTCTCCCCGCCTGGAAGAGGACAGGTCTTCCTTTCTTATCGACGCCTTGTGCACACGTCCAGCAGCTTGGGACGAAAAGAGGTGTAGTCGTGGCTAAGGAGAAGTGATTAGATGGGGGCGGATATGTGGAAAGACCGGTTGGAGTGGCTGTGGGTGGAGCTGAGGAGAAAAGGGGTGCATTAGAGGAGGGAAAAGTCACATTGGATGCATTTGGGATATGGGGAGGGAGAAGGGAGGGGGAAAAGGATAGACAGGAGGAATAGTTTGGCTGATGGCGCTGTTGTGGGTCACATGTGTAGGTGCGGTCTGGGGGGCTGTGGTAGCCGGTATCAGGTAGGAAGGACTGATGGGGCCATAGGAGATGGGATAGGGAAGAAGAAAGGATGCTGGGATGGAGGGATGCGTGTGCTCGGTTGACACTTGAGAAGTACAGAAGGGATGAGAAAGAGGTTGGGGTGTAACAGGGTTTCATACGACTGTGTGAGGGCTGATGTGGGGTTGTATTCAGCTTCCTTTGCCGTGGGATGCGCCATGGAGTCGTTGACGTTGCCCCAGAAGTAGCGCTGGTGACCCAGACGTGCTGGGGAAGCTCTGCGTTGGAGAATTGTGTAGCGAGTCCTTGTACTGTTGGAAAAGTTTCACTTTTTTGTTGGAGTGGTGGTAGGAGATGTTTCTCAGGTTGAGTTCCTGTTTGAGCCGGACGACTGTCCACTCTGTTTGGAGTGGAGGGACGAAGTATTGGCTCAGTGGATGCTGCTAGCGATAGCTTCGACTGTCACTCGAGTGCCTGGACCTTGAGCGGGTCGGCAAACAGCGGCTGGTCGAGGCAACGTGCTTGGAGTGCCAAAGCCGGGAACTCCCCCTGGAGCTGCTGGCAGGCGAAGGCCCAACAATGTCCGACTTGTCGGAGATTGTAGGCTGAGAGCGCCGGGGAATACGAATAGCTGAATGCAGCTGACGTTTCAGACGAGGTTCTTCGGGAGAAGGAGAAGACTCCGGTATATCCGATGTTAGATGCTCGTTGAACATGTCGCTGTCCGAAGGATTAAGAGTTCCGAGTCCATTGTTGGAGGTAAGTGATTTTGTTTGTTTGTTGTGGCTCATGAGAAAGCTGAGTTAAGGAGAGGTGAACGGAAAAGGTGTGCTTAAGTACTTGGTGTGCAGAAATTGGATGAGTTCAAGGCGTGGTCTTAGTTCCCGAATCTAGTTTATAAAACTTAATTAGTTGTAGGCTTACATGTTACTTGATATATGAACGGTACCAAAACAAAGTTTACTTAGTTTCACCATTTTCATATTCCAGTTATTAATCTTACATAGCCATAATCAACACAAAATGAAAGCTCCTGGTAGTAACTTCAAACAGCAAATGAAACAAGTGTTGCTCACAACCAAGGGAAGTAAATTAAAAACAAAAACCCGCCATGAAATATCTTTCAAAAACCACAAAAGTAATCTGACGGAAGAACCACAACATGACAAACATAGATTAAAATGTATGACAGAGGAAAATTTATAATAATTGTAAATTGTAAGTGTGTATTTGCATGTCCATGTATATGTATATATATTTTATTTTAGACTTTTTTATTATTAGAAAATGTATATGCTGTATTGGCTAGACTGAATCTGCAGGCTGGGCGTATCTGTACACATGACACAGTAATAAAACAAAAACTTTAAAACTATGGCAAAACATTCACTAATCATTCACTAAATCTCTCTGAAGATGGTGGTATTTTGTTGACCAAGGTAGATAAATGTGATTTTTATATGCTTTTGTATGCCATGAGAAATCATTAATATGATTTACTATCTTAGAATTGCTTTTATCTCACACCTGTACAGTAAAGTAACTTTCTCAAAGCCACAAAGTTGTGCATGCTCGTCTGAATATTGTGTCAGATGAGAAGGTGCAAAACAATATCAAGAAAAAGGCACCAGCACACTGAACTGATGCTGTCATCAGAGATTTATTGAGTGCAGCTTCATATGAGTTATAATTCAAGATTCCTTCATAAGAACAGGACCTGTCAGTCTTCTGCAAATACAAAACTCATTCAGGCTACTTTGATGTCAGTCTTAGACTTTGGGGATATTATCTATATGCATGTTTCAGCTACCACATTAAAAGCACTGGATGCTATTTACCATTCTGAACTTATCACCAGTGAAAGTTATAGAACTCATCACTGTATTCTACATCAACATGTGAGTTGGGCCTCTCTTACTGTGTGGCAAAAGCAACATGCTCTCTAGTTTATCTACAAAGCACATCTTTTAAAACTACCTCTATATATATCATCCTTAATTTCTACTAACAAATATCAATACTCAATCACAGGAGTGCACTACTTTAGAGACTCCAGTGGTCTCCGCTGGGCTGAGTAGGGCTGCTTTCTGTTCCTTCGCTCCATATTTATGGACCAAACTGCAAACCAAACTCAAGTTACAGACTCTGGGGTCTCTTACCCAATTTAGAAATACTACAGAGAATCAATATGATGTTGTATGTAATTGTTTCTCTTGAATTGTGCTTCTTGGTTTTGTACGTTTTACTAAATTTTTCACGTTTGTGTGTCTGCTGTACCAAGGGCGTCACTTTGTGTTAAAAAGTAGTGGGGCCATAAATGCTCAGGTTAGGGGTGTGATGATACGCCTAGCTCATGAGATGTGACAATGCACAATATATTGGGGTCACTTAAAGAAGACAAGAAGTGGAATATATTGGTTAAACAGTTCATTTCCTGCATCCTGGAGATGTTTTCTGCACCAATTTATGATGTAAATGTTTTTATTTATGTAAAGAGAAACACAAACTTCAGGTGGCAGGTGACAATTCAAAATATAAAATATAATAGAATATAATGCAGTAATAGTTTTTTTTTATTATCTTAAATTACTTTGTTTGGACACTGCACATTTAAATTGCATTGCGTGTTTTTTTATTGTGCAAATACACCGTTCTCAAGGCAATTTCATTCTTGGTGCAAGGTATTTTCAGAACAGAATTTTAAACAAATGCTTTCAAAAAAAGCGATGGGGACAAAATCAGCCATTTCAAAAAGGGGTGGGGACATTTTCCTAGTGTAAATGACACCTATCTACTGTACATGTTAACATGTTTACACAGGACACAGCCTAAAAAGAGATCTAGGTCTCAGTCTGTTATCCCTGTTAACATAAAATAAAAATAAAAATGATTACTTCATCAGGAATATGGCACACGTGGACAACGAAATGTTTTAAAATGTAATCCATTTAGTTATTAATGCTCATATTTAATAATTAATTGATAACCAGGCATTAATTAGGTCAACAAGAGGAAGACAGACGGGACCTTACAAAAGGTCTAATGTCATGCAGATTTACTCACTGAATACATTCAAAGTCTCCTCGGGGAATGTACTGACAACAGTGTTGAAACGCCACTGTGTGTATTTTTTGGGGGGGAACATTAATGATTTTCTTAAAAAGTTGACTCAAAAATATGATTAATGTGTGACTTGTTATCACAGATGAAAAACGTTTTCAAAATTATGAGAAGAAATCAGTTGTCGATTCAACACAAAGATATTTATTTAATTATGAGGGCTGATGTGTTTGTATGTTGTAGCGCAGTTTGAGTCTATAATGTCTTCATCTGATCTAGTTATAATTTCTATTAAAATGTTCCCTGTGCGCGATCCTTGCTCATCAGACACGGCGCTCAGTGTGTGTGCACGAGTGTTTGTGTGTGTGTTGTAGGCCAACAGTCACTCAGTTACACAACCGCTTTCAGTTTCCGAGCCCTGCCTGCCTGCCTGGTGGCTCCCCGCCCACCGCTGCTCTCTGCTGCCTGCCTGCCTGCCTGGCTGTTGGACGGAGTGGGGCAGATCCGAGCCGACCAGTTCCGTGTTCTCTCCTCACCCAGTACACGGACCAGACTGAACCGGAGGACCTGGCAGTGTCATGGTGGACATTCCTGCCCAGCCGCGGCATCCATAACTCCGGGGGCAGAAGGGAAGTGTGGACGGAGGTGAGGAATGTGTTATTATTATTTCAGATTATTTCTGCGCGGATGGCGAATTCATCAGCCGACGTCGGTCGCGTTACGTTACAGCCAAACTTTGACGCTGCTGACTGGACCTCCTCTCTCTCTCTCTCTCTCTCTCTCTCTCTCTCTCTCTCTCTCTCTCTCCCCCTCCCTCCCCCTCTCTCGCTCTCGACCCTGAAACGCAAAGTGCGTCGCCGTGCACACTCGCATGCGGGATCGCGGTAATGTTCACGCAAATGGTAGATAACCCGTGTGCGGTGCGCTTCCCGTTCGCGTCGTTAAAAGGCCTTGTCATGAAGCTCTGCAACTTTTACTGTCGATACGTGCTGCGCGCGTGCGTGCATGTGTGTGAGTGTAGACAGATGGATATACAGTAACGAGCTGCGACGTGCGCGTATGGTTGCGCGTCTTCGTACACGAGGGTTTGGGCACGTATCTTATATATCGGTGTGTCACTGTAATGTGCGTTTGTCGTCCATTGATGTCGTTTTGACACAGGTGACGTAGACCGTGACGCGCCTTAACGATGAGATAAGCGGATCCGCTCTGTGTGAGTATAGCTCATATGTCTGTGTACGTGTGCGCGCACGAGTGTGTGTCTCATTGACGGACACCGAGGGGGGTTTTCTGAACTGCGCACTTGAGATTTTTCTAGCAAAAAAAGCGACCCACGCTGAATGAAGCAGGAGTCTGGAGCGAAGTAGCAGTACACAGTTTCCTCTGTCTGTAGTTTGTTTCTGCAGTGATTGCGCTGCCTGCACCCAGCTCTGCATGTGTTCAACACTGTTTACACACCTGACGTCCGCACGGCATGTCAACCTGCAGGTTATGTGATGTAATTTCAAAATGATAGAAGTTGCACGTGAGAATATGGTATACCCCTAATCAAAGGAATCTTGAACGAGCTATTCTTACAATGTTATTACCTTTGTAGCATACAGCAGGTGGGTAAAGTAACAGCTATAACTTACAGCCTAAGCCCATACAATACAACCACAAAACAGGGAGCTACATCAGGATTTACATGAGGTGATCAGCACTCTCCTGTGGATGCTTAGTCAGAATAAACATAGATTTAAAATATTATATTTCATTCATATCTTATAAATTAAAAAAAGTAACTCAGGACTAAACTGTTAAGATTGTTTGTCCTAATTAGCCAATTGCATTATTAAAATTAAGGCATGATAGGTTTGATATGTTTGACTCATGAGTCAAAGAGTTAGTTACTCATAATTTTGTAACCATGCAGCTCTGCAGAAGGCAACCTGTTCCTTGTTGATGTTTTCAGCCCGATCTGTTAGTTTGTCTGTTGTTAGTGGACTATCTGTAACACATTTTGACAGATTTTGAATTATTTTATTTGTTCTAAAAGTTCTACCATGAGTCAGGTAACAAATGATTAGCTTTTATTGTCAATCCAGGAACTTAAAATGTAACTTCACATAGTAAAAAGTTTGGTACATGTATCTCATGATTGTCTTTCAGCCTGTGTATTTCGAGTTAGGCTCCATCCACGTGGTGATCACCATCTTCACATCTGGAGTGTGTAGCCTTGGTAGAGTTTAAGCAGTAACTGCGATTCAGTTTGTTGGAGTTGTAAAGAAACATTTTGCGTAAGGTTTGGCAGGGTGTTTCAATTTAAAGTGCAAATTTCCCATAAATATAAATGAACAGTCAACATTTTTAGTATCCTGGACTCAGTATTTATTTAATTACAGTTTATTTAAAATTGACATCTCATGCATATGAACTATGTAAACCAATGCTGTATTACAGATAAATATTTTATGTAGGTCCCTTCATAGTCAGTCCCCTTTGTCCCCTCAGTCCTACCCCTGATGGTAATGGTATTCCTACAGTAACTGATAATGTGTCTGTGTTACACAGTGGTGAGTTTACACTGAGCCTTTTCTGCTTCATTGCGTTGTTTTCTTCTGGCATGATTACTGTATACATTGCTGTATCCCCCTATGCTTTATTATACAAGTAAATTATGGTCCCATATAATGAAGTTGTGGTAGGTAACCCACCAAAACTCAGTCAGTCATTTTGACTGTGACATGAAATGCATATAGGGTAAATTTATTGCAAACATCACAGTAAGAAGTGTCAGACTCACATGAGAGGTTGGAGGTGGTAAATACATGCAACCTGCCTGCTAAACAAACAGTTTATTCTGTAGCTGTTATCATAGTAATTTGCATGATGATTAGTATTTGATGGAAGCCTGTTATCAAGTAATGGACAGACAGCTGTGTTGTTTACAACAGGAATGAATAAGACCTGAGAACAGTGACTAATCCCACATCCAGAAACATTTACTGGCTCACTTCATTTCCTGTAACGGCAGCACTGACAACATCCCATGAAAATAAATGGTTTATAAAAGGCTTAGTGCAGTAAATATGAGACTTCCAAGTGGGTTTCCAGACACCACTATGAAGCTTAAAAGTTAGCTCAGTATCTCTATTTGAAGCAGAGAAACCAAAATCATCCAGATCCATCAAAGTGGGGATGGTATGGGAGCAAGTTGGAGGGTTTAGCTACCAGTAGTAACGGTAATCCAGAGACAGATACATGTAGGTCAGAACTGCAACAATCATGTCACTGTTAGTAAAATATAATCATATTAATTACAGCGTGTGATAAAATCCTTCACAACAAAACAAGTAGGAGAGAGAGGAAACTTAAAAAGATGATAATGTGGATACAAAAAAAAAGTAAAATGACTTGATGATTATGTGCGCGGGGGCGGCATGGTGGTCTGGTGGATAGCACTGTGGCCGCGGGTCGCAGGTTCAAACCCCAGTTGCCCCGGCCTTTCTGTGGGGAGTTTGCATGTTCTCCCCGTGTCTGCGTGGGTTCTCTCCAGGTGCTCCGGCTTCCTCCCACAGTCCAAAGACAGGCAGCCTAGGTTAATTGGTGACCCTAAATTGTCCTAAGGTGTGAGCGTGAGTGGTTGTTTGTCTATGTGTGGCCCTGCGATGGATTGGTGACCTGTCCAGGGTGTACTTTCGCCCGATGTCAGCTGGGATTGGCTCCAGCCCCCTGCGATCCTGTACGCAGGATAAGCGGTTGACGATGGATGGATGGATGGATTATGTGCGCCTGAATGAATATAAGAAAAAAAATTAGTTCATCTTAAATTCCAACAGTTTTTAATCCTCAAACCGAAGAATCATAAAACACAGCTTGTGGCAATACCTGCATGTGTTCAGTGGTTATAATAATGGAGGTCAGTAAGAGACTGTCCCTACCAGTTTGAGCAACACATTCTCACTCCCAACCAGTCACATATGGACGCTTGGTCAAGAACCCTTAGTGATGCTTTTTAAAGCCCTGCGTACCCTTTAGAGTTGTTTTGGACTTATAGAGCTCCGCAGTGAAGTTAGCAAAAATACAAATGCAACTTCTGGTTCAATCGGCAACCTCTGGTTATACAAGTGAAGCCAATGCGGAAGTAACTTCAACCTGCATTAACGACCAGCAGGGGGCGACTCCACTGGTTTCAAAAAGAAGTCCATTTTCATTAGAAATGATGGTGACGCTCAAACTTTCTTTAGGGAAGAGCTGCCATTGGGGATGCTAATTAAACCCATTGATTAAGAAGTAGACCTGGCCCCTGGGGGCATTTCCACTGGTTGCAAAAAGAAGTCGGATTATATAAATGCCAATTAGAAAATAAGTCTTCTTCTCAGCTGATTTATTCCCTCAGTAACCACCTTCCTGATGAGTTTAAGGTCTCAGTCGCTAGTTTCAAGTCTTCTTCAACACAGCATGATGTTCATTTACTAAATTATGGTCCCATTTAGAGGAACAGAGACCAGGAAGCAGGGGAGGCTTTAGGGCGGGGCTACCTTGTGATTGACAACTCGATACCATGGCGACCTGTAAATCAAGCTAGAGCGACTTGTATCCGCTGCTCTGTGTACATTTAACCAGCACTGGTTTATGTACAGCTAATTAGGAGTCAGCTGTTCAATTTTTCCGATAAGTGTGTTTTGTTTTAAGCCTGTTTTTGCTGCTAGCCTACATTAGCATCCCGGGTAAATTCACAGTTAGATGCACCTAGCTGCAAGCTTGCTAGCACCACTATCTCGTCCAAATATGGTTATGTCTGGTGCCTGATTGGAAAAAATCACAATGGAGGCGACCAAACTCAAGGCTCCAAAACAGTAGTCCTCAAACCAACGGGTGATGTCGCAGTGGCTACGTCCACTTCTTTGACACAGTCTATAGTTAAAAGTCTGGTTAGACTTTCAAAATAAAACTATTGGTTAATGTTGCAATTTGGTCAGGTTTAGGCACCAAAACTGCTTGGTTAGGTTTAGGAAAACATCAAGGTTTCTGGCCCATCCGTTCACCCCAACCACCTCCTTACTGTGACTTTTCTGTTATTTGTATTCTACACCTGCTTTTAGGGTTCATAAATGACGCTACAGGGCCTCCCCCAGTGTGTTAATCTATGAGGCTAAGGGGCTTCCCAGTGCGTTTCAAACTGACGCCGAGGGGTCTTAACCACGCGCCCATATGTGACGACTTGGAGTAAGAATGGGTTCGTTTGCATCACATGTCATTTTATTTAATCATGACAGTGATCTTTCTCCGGCCTTAACAAAGTAGTTTTAGTTCACTAAAAACGTAACCACACCTTTACCAGACAGGTGATGGGTCAGAAAACAGTCATATTTTAAAGAAGAACGTGTTAAAGAAAACAAATCCTGTTGATAAGGACATCATTATTATTGTTATCATATTGTTTTATAAACGGTTTCGTCGTAATGGTTGGAGAACTTGTTGATAATAGTTAGTAACAGTAGTTACAAAGTAAATGTGTGGCAATTGAGTTCATGTTAACCTCCAAATAAGGAATGTAGAACACATAATATTGAATTTCAGACATTTTAAATCTGGAATATCAACCAGTTGTTGTGTTAAAAGAAGCATAAGTCAGAATCATAGCATGTTGTCATATTTGAATGGATTTTGGGTTACAACAGATGAGTACATAGTTACTACTACTGGTACAAACCTAGAACAGTATTTAATGCACAAATTCCTGGGTGTAATACCTTAAGGATGTTATATGACTTTATCGATAAAATGCAGATTAAGCCATATAGTAAAATTATATTACTTGTAAATGTTTCGGGATGTATCATTAACAATAGCAAAAAAACAACAACATATTTTTGTAAGTTATTACATTTTTACAATAATTTATAGATTTAAAAAAGAAAAGTTTATTAATATTTTCTGTTATATTTCATGTTTGAACTCCACTATCTTACACAAAACCTACTGTAACTTCTGATAGACTGACACCTACCAACCCTCCTCTGGTTTACGGTCAAGCTGGACAGATAACATCTCCGTTTTTTTTTGAGGAAGTTCCTCAACTACCTGCTATGTGAGGTCCAAACTTCTCTTGGCACTGCTACGTAGACAGTTTCTTGAGTTCCTGCTGTCTGAGCTATTGCTTCGTCATTCTCATATTCCAGTTCTGCTTTTAAATGATCCGATTCATTAAAGGCAAACAAACAAACAAATCATCAGTAGTCTCAGGTACATCTTCATTTCCAGCGCTTAACTAAACGTTTTAGCAAAAGACATAAGAAAAACAATGCTTTTTATCATTTTTGACATTTGACACCAGAACAGAGTTGGCTGAGGCGTAATATAGACCCAGGCCACTGAAGACTTCAGTGTTTGTTTCTTACGAACATCAGCTTTTCTGCAGTTTTAAAAAATATTTATGTCAGTATGTACAAGGTTGTGTATATGTATGTGAATACCTTTTGATATCTTTCCATTGCTTTTTTGCTTTTTGATATTTGCTCTGCACAATCCTGTCCAAGCCTGATTTTCTTTCTCTGTTTTTATTCTCTTTAGGTAACTTCAGTTTGAGGTTAAAAGGTCATCAGACAATCCTGTGTCACCGTGTGCCACTAGAAGAATGAAGACGTCAACAGCAGCAGCACCTTAATGACCAATGAACAGACTGGGACGAGGCAGACTACTCTGTCTTTGGCCTCACTCTTGGCAGCTGACCTTTGACCCATCATGGATTAAAAATGGCACTTCGGCTGAGACAGGGAGGGATCTCACTCTCCAGGAATTCTGGGAATTTAACAAACGTGTTTGTTTGAAACAGGATTGCACAGACTGGAAAGGTTTTTTTTTTTTTATGCAAGCAACATGGTTCATTGAAGATGGAATAAGATCTGAGTGGGAGATGTCCCCGAAGAAAAACTGACGACAAAATAGAATTTGACTCAAGGATGGAGCAGGATTTTACACAGTAGGATCTCATATCTCTCTCATCAGTTGTTGATACTTGGATTCACTACCCTGGATTAATATTAGCCAGTGTGAAGATCCCAAACCTTTACACCCTCTTTCAAAAAAACTCTTATTAAGCCTCGAACTGAGATCTTTTCCATTCCTCGTTGTTGTGAATGGATGCGTGACTCTTCTAAAGCTAGAAGGTGACATTTCCCTTCAGCTTCAAACTGTAACTCGGACTCCTGCTCAGTGTCATAAAAAAAAAACCTCCAAACATGGCTGCTACAGGAAGGAAGCATTTGGTGAGAGATTTTAACCATTTCATCACCTGTTTCCTGTGTCGAGGTTACCTGATTAAACCAACCACGGTCACCGAGTGCCTGCACACCTGTGAGTGAAACAACATGCACAGAAACACACATGCAGATTTCTTTGTTATTTAAGATGACAAATGAAAATAAATGGCATAAGTTCATGAAGATAGTTTGACGACATCTGGTTTTCCCAGAAACCCCAGAGTGTACCGCAGTGCATTGTGTGAACACATAATCATCCACTCTTGTCAATTAGCTGTTTAGATAGGGAGCTAATCAAAGCTCATATCAACATAGTGAGCACTATAAAGACTAAGCTAGCCAGCTAATTCACTAGCAATTTAGATAATTAACTTGTGACCTGGCAAGCTACCAGCAAGTGAGTTGACAAGATTGTGAGTGAGCAAGCTATCTGCAAGCTAACTACTGCTCAAGGCAGGTCTCTTTCTTTTATTTCTTTGGAGTACTTAAACAAGATGATGTCAAACTGTCTTTAGGGAAGAGCTGCCATTGGGGATGCTAATTAAACACACTGACTAAGAAGTAGACGTATCCTCTGGGGGCATTTCCACATTATATAAACGTCAATACGAAAATAAGCCTTCTTCTCAGCTGATTTATTCCCTCAGTAAACACTTTCCTGATGAGTTTATGGTCTCAGTCGCTGGTTTCAAGTCTTCTTCAACACAGCGTGATGTTCATTTAGTAAATTATGGTCCCATTTAGAGGAACAGAGACCAGGAAGCAGGGGAGGCTTCAGGGCGGGGCTACAAGGTGGCTGACAAGTAACTACTAGCGACCTGTCAGTCAGGGAAGAGGGGTAGTAATGCGTATCCTCCCCTGCTCCACCCTCTCTTCCAAATATGGTCAATCACAGGCTCTAAAAAACCAAGATGGCGACGACCAAAATGCCAACAGGGGACGTCACAGTGGCCACGTCCACTTCTTTTATACAGTCAATGATTTAACCGAAATTAAATATGATGATGTTGTTTCTTCTGCAGTCTGTAAGAGCTGTATTGTGCAGCACTTTGAGGAGAGTAATGACTGTCCTAAATGTGGCATTCAGGTCCATGAGACCAACCCACTGGAGATGCTCAGGTAAGATTTCTCGTCTCTCACTTCGTCCTCTCTTTTATTTGACTGAGCTTCTTTCATTCTCAGCGGTAGTTTGTCACCCTTAAGCTCTCTTCATCTGTCTTCTTTATGGCTCTGTGACTCTCTCTTCATCTTAAATGAGATCATGTTGCTAACATTAAAAAGATGACATTTTTTCAGTGCTTTGAGTACCACAAATTCTGTTCACTTCCGTTGGATTGATCCACCTGTTATTGTTATTGTTATTTGATAATCTACTCGTTCTCTTCTTAACATATCTCTGTCTCCTTATCCTTTTGCATCTCCTTCTCACCTCTCTTATTTACCACATCCTATTCTTCGTTCTCATTATATTTGTTATCTTCTTTTTCTTTTACCACACCCCCAACATTCAACTACTCATCCTGTGTTCCTCCATTTTTTCATATTCTCCCTTTCTCTCGAATCTTTTATCCCTACATGACTTCTTTTCTGTGCTTCCCGCCCATCTGATCCTCCTTCATTACCCACTGCAACTTTCACTTCCTCGTCATCCTTCTCTCCTTCCACCTCCTTCTCACACTCTTCTCTCTCCATATTCTCAGATTGGACAACACGCTGGAGGAGATCATTTTCAAGCTGGTGCCCGGACTGAGAGAAAGTGAGTCAGCCAGATGGTTTCACCAGTCTGTCTCCTCAGTTTGCAGTCCGTGTTTAATTAAGTGACTATTCATGGGAGGTAGGAAAAATAATTTAATAAAGGAGCAGTTTAACCAGTGGAGGAACACTAAATTACATATAGGCAAAGAAAGAAAATAGTCACATTTAATCAGAGCATTCCTATAAGATTAAGACACCTGACCTGGTCACAACCCCATACTGCCCCTACAGTGTCTCTCCTGTTCATGTGCACATTATATCTTGCGGACCAGTAGTGTTAATTTCTGAGGACATGCACGACCAACGTTTCAAATGGATGCAGAATTTGTGAGGCAGCCATCATGCACACACATCAACTTCAAGTCACATTTAGATGCCGTTTCTTTTAACGGCTGGGCGTGGCTACAGGTTCTGACAAATAAACGCAGATCTCAATTAGAAGCCTGTTTTTTATATAAGTTCTCTGGATGTGTAAAACCCCTTAAAGCCCACTGGGTCACCTGCTTGAGCTGCTTAGATAATGCGGACCAATATAAATGTTTAAACATTTGTCAGTGTGGACATGCTACACATCGTTACATCAGTTAGATTCTCTGCAACTGAAACATTTTGTTCATTTTATGGAAACAATGAGCACAAAGTGTAATTCATTCAGATTCACGTGTGTGGTGAAGGAATTAAAGGCCTGTCCCAAATAAAGGCAGGGTGAGTTCAAGAAAATAAAAACTTGGGCTATTAATTGAAGTTCTACAGTATCTTGTGCACATTTAAATTATCCAAACACATTTTTCATGTGTGTTTTTTTTGTCTAACAGTATCCTCATGATAGTTATCCTATAGTTAATATTTCCACAGATTTATAGAGACCTTGCAACATCCATTAAAGGCAGGACCCACGTTTTATCCCACTACAGTATACTAAGCAGCAGCCTGCTTCACATTCACAAGGAGCTCGTAATTAATCAGATCTAACGGCCTCAGAATGGCAGACCGGGATTCAAACCTGCACGGCTGGAACGCATCCACCCTGCTGAAGTGCTCTTGAGCAAAACAAAATCCCTCCAAGCTAAGATGGAAGGGAGTTCCTGCTGAGATCAGTAAAGTATTTATTTCCAAGTGTCACAATTGTAGAGAGGTAGAAGCTGAAGGGTTTTAAAACAAGATGAAGACGTTCAACAATCTCTCTGCAGCGGGGCCAACTAGAAGCCACGTCAACATGTCTAACTAAAGCTGTGATGGTACTTTCATTTTATGACTCTATAACTTCACCTCCGCTGACAGAGCGCTCTGGCAGCTGAGAGATGGAGCAAACATCATATATTTTAGTGGGGCTCGTGCCGCTCGGCCAAGAAGTATAAAAATCAGCCTCATATGAATTCTGTTTTGTGGTTTTTGAAAAGTAGATGTAGAGTATTTCATTTTTCTTGACCAGACACGTGTCTCGTCCATGCAGAGAATTCCTTTGCACTCTAAATTAAATCAAGCTAATTTGTGGCTACCTCATTTGGTATTTCTAAAATTTTTCTTTTTGACTTAGACACATAAAACATACTTCAGCAGCAGCAGTATATGTCTGTTCACTTATCGTAAGTCTCGTAGAAACAACGTAGAAGCCTCAAATGCAGAGTTTTTTCAAGAGATAGAATAAAAAAAAATGCTTTTCTAGATTACACTATGTTCCAGACTTGGTAACCAGATATTAGCCATATGCTTATTGTTATGCTCCTAGACAGCGTTTTATTTATCGTTAGTCCAGGTGGCTCCTATTAGACAAAGCATTCCCAGCCTGTACGTCAGTTATGGCAAGCCTTCTACCTGGATAGAAATCTTGCTGTAGCCCACTGATAAGTTTCGGTCTAGTCTTGATCATGTGTGTCTTTCTTCAGAAGTTCAAAGGAGCTTTTTTTGCATCAATTCTGCATAAACCAACCGAGATTCTTCCATGAAAAAGAGAAACTGAGTTCTTCAAACACAAATGTAATGTAACAAATACCGTTTTAAAACCTGAGGTCTCTGTCAGCACAGGATTTCATATCAGACTTTGTTCTTAATAAAAATCTGTCTGAATGCTTCTCTGCGTTTCTGTGCTGCTTGTTAACACTTTCTTTTATTTATCTGTTGTTCATGTGAACCAGAAGAGGAACAGCAGGAACTTGAATTCTGGAAGAAGAACCAGCCCAAAGAAAACGGCCAAGGTAAGCTGTTTGTCATTGAGAGCATGAATATGACGGAGCGATTCATGCGATTATTTTATCTGCATTTGAAATATGTACAGTTCTGGTTGTCACTACCATGAGAAACCCTGCAATTTGAAGTGACAGAGATTGTGTGCGTAAATCAACCATGTTAGAAACGTACTAATAAAAGATTTACACATCAGTTTTGTGGAGGATTGGGAAAATTGAACCTTTAATAATTGGTTTTTGGGTTGTGATGTCTTGTGTTCCTGTCTTCTTCCTGTCGTTATTAGAGGTGGCAAAAGTAAAATCAGTAGATAAGGGGAGTTTTTGATAAAGGTTTGAGTCACCAGCTTGTGAATAATCATCATATTTTAAGCTGGTTTCAGGGGAATTTCATTTATCATTCGTGTTTCCCAAAGCACAAGATGACATCCTCAAACGTCTTGTCTTGTCCACAACCCAAAAGTTACTTAGTTTACTGTCATAGAGGAGGGAAGAAACCAGAAAATATTCACATTTAATAAGCTGTAATCAGAGAATTTGGACTTTAATTTTTTTTTTTTACTTAATCCAATTATTTGATTATCAAAATAGTTGACACCTTCCTGTCTATACTAATTGTAAAGCCCCAGGTCACTCGGTGTGTGTGTGTGTGTGTGAATGTTTGTTTGAAACCACAGCAGAAAACTTGAGGTGTCAGAGGTTCGGGCTGCCTGATGTTGGAGGCGACGATGGTGATGCCGGTGGTGATGATGGTGATGATGGCGGCAATGACGACTACCACAGGAGTGACCCTCAGATAGCCATCTGCCTGGACTGCCTACGCAACACGGGACAGTCAGGGGAGAGCACTGTCACGGTGTGTGTTTTAATAATAATTTAACTTTTTCATCAAGAGGAGTTTCAAGTACTTTCTTCATCCATAAACCTTAGAAACAGGGACGTCCTATAGTTTTAAAAGACAAACTATATTTTTGGACCACTGCTGGGTTTGTAGATGTTTCCAGGCTTCTCGGTGGTCTAATCTTTTATAATGGTTTCAATGTGTTTTGGGGTCTTTTCCTGGAAAAATCTACATAATCTTTTAGCTGCCTCTCTCATTAAATCGTGGCGTAATAGAATTTGTCTTTCATCCAATTAGGATTTGATGAAGAGGTTCATCCGCTGCTCCAGTAGAGTCACCGTGGGAACAATTAAGAAGTTTCTCAGTCTTAAACTAAAGCTGCCTAGCTCGTATGAGGTAAGGAACAGATTAAACCCTCCGGTGTTTTCAAAGGAAAATGTAAATTTATCTTAGACTCTCAAGAAGTGAGTTTTCCTCAAAAGGTTAAAGGGATAGCACAATATTTCCATTTTCTTACTTGCCTAGTCTCAGATGAATTCCTACACACCTTTACGGATGTACATGTTTATTGAAGGTATATTGATCAGCAATTGACCCTTCGTTAAGCCCGAATACGCAGCTGGCCAATCACAGCGCAGAATAGGACTCGCTCTAACTGAGGTCCGGCACTTTCATGGCTGCGCTCCATTGGCTATAATGGAAAAGGAGTCGTTCTCTGGCTTTCTTTGCTGAATTTTCCAAGACATGGTCAAACGCTGTTCTTGGGGCACCTGTAATAGCTACATTTGCTGCCCAGAGAGGGTGAAAAGAGAAGTACGATTTATTCCCTTTTCAAAACCTAAAATAAATCCAGAAAAATAGAGGCTGTGGATAATGTAATGTTAGTTATGTTAATTAATTTAACTAAACTACTGAATGTAACGTTATATAGATTACAAACATTAAAAATAATGTTTGTAATTGTGAATAGAGACCTACCCAGCTTTACAGGAACAGCGTTAATCCTTAATATCGTTGTCCCTTTGTCTGAATCGTCAACATCAGTGTTTTGTTTTTCTTTTCTTTCTTTCTCTGTGATCGGTAGACTTTAGCTTCTGTCTTTATTTTTTCACGTCAGTTTGACAGCCTGAATACAACGTTCAAATGTGTAATGCAAACCTTTCTGAGATCGCTTATATCTCCAGGGAGCGCAGTTATAGACAGCGGCAGCGCCGTGATAAAGGTTCGACAGGTCGGACCTAGCAACAGTAACTAAGGGGGGCTTGGCTTAGCGGGGGGTCAATTGCTGGATCAAATAGCAGCTTTCCTCAAAAGCATGGAAATAATACTTTTAAGAAAAGGGATACTTGCTCCACCTAAACATATTTGTAAAGTTCATGATAAAGACTTTAATTTATTTTTGTTATTTTTCCGATTACAGTTTAGTGGAACTCATGCTGCTAATGTAGCCACTAGGCTAACACAAGAAGTGCAAAATGAGTTTAATGCAAACAGATTGCAGCTTTAAGAAAATAGACCATGCAATATAATGTATGAAAAATACAAAAAGAGGCAGTATGAGCGAAAGTCAAGTCAAACTCTTGACTTCTGAACTGGGACTCTCAAACCATTCAGTGTTTATGAAGCCAGATGCTCATTAATATCCCATCCCAATTACCAATATCAGCAGTCAGCTTCATCAGCCGATTTAAAAGTGTTGGCTTTTTTCATGTTTGCTAAAGGCTGCGTGAGTGCGTTACACCAGTTTTAGCTCAGTCTTTCACACTCTCACACATTCAGTGCAGCCTCCCACTCATTACCACAGTGAACTTCCCCTTCCCTTTCATTTTGTGCATCAGGACTGATATCCTTTTTATTTTCATTTCCCCTGTCATTTCCTGCATCTAATCGCACAATAACAGGTTTTTGCACCACATTCTCCTTCTGAACCGTTTATTAAATTGAACTCTTTTTCTTTAATTTCGCATTGTGCAAATATTTAAATGTAACTTAATGTAATTTCTCTGCCGCGTTCAGCTGGATGTGCTGTGTAACGGCGAGATCATGGGCAGAGATCACACCCTGGAGTTCATCTATATGACCCGATGGAGGCTGCATGGAGAGAATGTAAGCCTGTCACCCTCACTTCCTGTTTATGTGTGCATGTTTGCATGCTCATGTGTAGATGCATTGGTGCCGGAAAGGGTGTGTGTGTGTGTGTGTGTGTGTGTGTGTGTGTGTGTGTGTGTGTGTGACAAGGTTGAACTTTTATTTTATAGTTAAGACTTTGAGAAAAGGTTCAGAATTTGGCTCAAGTAAAGATTGGGGTTTATTTTATGCACATGTGAACGCATGTGTGAAAACTGGTTCTGGTTGAATGACTTGTCTATTCAGTGGTAAATAGTTTTTGCAGGAAAAAAGATTTTATTCCAAGAATCTTTTGACTCAGATTCTGGGGAAAGGGAGGATTCTGACTTCAAGCTGTGTGAAAGGTTACATTTTTGTTTGGGTTGTTGTTAGTATAAAATGCTGAACTTTTTAGAACAAGTCACATTTTAAAGATGGCTGTGTTGCTTTCAAGATGCTTGACAGAAAGTTTTACTTCTTTTATTAATTTAATTGTACCTCTAATACCACACATACACTTCATTTGTTTGATTTATTTTTAACTACACTACAACTAATTACATACTGTATATATCCACACCACTGTGTAAAATGAGAAGGTCACATTGCAAACTGAACAGATACAAAGTAGTAAGAATCAACAAAGGAAATTCTTTTGTCCTTTTGTCTAACAACAAAACATGGACACACCCTTAATCCTAAAACAAAGACAGAAACCTCAAACTCTCATTTAAGGTTCAGTAGGGGACTTTTAGAAAAATAACCTTTTGTCGTGTTTGCTGTCACGATATCCTGAAAGTACACAAGACAGATAATCTGTGAAAAAAATTAAACTTGCTCCTGATGCCATTTGCTAGAATCCACCGCTCCCTGGTCAAAACACCCAATCAGAGTCTCTAATGCAGTGTCAGTTACTGCTCATGCACACGCCTCCTGGGACATGCTCTCACACAGTTGAGCTCAATATCTTCAGCCCAGCTTAAGAAGCTTTGCAAACACACTGTCTGAGAAACAACCAGCAGCAATGAAAGAGCTGCCCATCCCTCCTTCGCCGACAACAACAGCTATAGTAGAAAACGTGAGTGATCATGTCCTGACTCCACGTGGAGATTCAGACTCAATATGTTCGATGCCATGATGACAAATGGGCAGACTTTTGAGGGGGAGGCAGTGGTGTACTAACCTCTCATCCCGCTGTTAGACGTTGTTGCAGCTGCTCTTTGAGAAGACGGTGGTTTGACAGGGAACTTGTGGATTTGGTGGGAGGACATTTTGCATTGTATGTTTAATTGTTTGCGACTGCAGCTTTGAAGAAATCAGGACTAGATGAAATGTCCTCACTTTCAAGGTGTAAAATTTTAATTGGTCCTCAGAAGGATAGACATACAGCAGCACACACACACACACACACAGCAGCAGGAGGAGTTGTCCTGCTTTTGTATGAAATGTGACGGCACTCACATTAGACCTCTGCTTCAGTGGGCCTGTGTGTGTTCCATAACCCTGGTCTATACGTAGTGCACCATATGTGCTTGCTTGTGTGTGAGCGCATTAATGACTTGTTTATCTGCGTGTGTGTAATGAGAGGTCTCGTCCACTTGTGGACGGTGACTGGGGGGCGCGACAGCACTGCAGGAGGCATCAGATACCAGGTCAGGAGGATGAGAGGAGGAGGATGCTGGGGGGAGGTGAGACAGGCAAAGGAAGTCAGTATGAAATCGTCGTTGTCCACTTAAATGGATTAAAAAAAATTCGACATAATTTCCTGCAAACAGGAATATTTATTTATATTATATTTTATTCTTATTTTATAATCATACAATCATACGGTATAATCACCAACATTCAATCAACATAACTTTCAATTGTTAGTTTTATTACTAATTACTAATAGAATAGTAGTAATAGTAGTATAATAATAATAATAATAATATAATAATAGTAATCCCTGCAAGTTTTACACTAGTGAGTAGGAAGTAGGGATCGTTCATTTTTATTGATGTCGATACCCTTATGGAGACTGCTTAATGATCCGATTCTTTATCGATACCACTATCGATACTTTACAATCATTTGGTGATGGTTATTTGGTAAGACCAGACCCAACGTGCATGAGGTAGGCCTGAACGGTATGACGAAAATTTTTAATTAGATTCAAAGGGATTCAAAGTGTTTATTGTCAGATGTTCAAGTTTCCCTGTACGCTGAAATTCTTACTTTGCTGTCCACATCAAATGCCTACAATAAAAGTAAAAAGAAATAAATGAATAAATAAATAAAAATAAAATGATAAAAAGATCTTAGAGATATAAAATAAGCTTCAAATATAAAAAGTGTAAACATCAGACCTAGAAAAAATATGAACCAATATGTACACTTCGTCCTTGTGCAACTGATGAATTATATACATGTGGAAATTGTGCATGGAGAAATGTGCAGATGTGCAAAATAGTGCAATTAACATGTCATGGTACAGTGTAAGATGGGCATGATTATGGAATCCACGTGCCTATTAACTGTTCAATATAGGATTAAATTCGTTATAGGATTAGAATTTAATATTTTAAATACAGCTAAATGTTGTTTCTAGAGCAAAGTCACTTTATGACCTGATGGTATTATATGTCTGTCATCACACACAACTCGTCACATGCACATCAACACAACAATCAGTCAGTCATGAGAAAGGGTCATGGTTATGGTGTTTCAAAAAGAAAAAAACATAGGCTACAAGCAGGGCTGCCATTAAATTGTATTGCATTTCATAATACCATCCCAGAGTTGATTCCATGTTTTAAATAAAAGTAATCATGCTCTGTAGAAAAGCAGGAGATGCTTATGCATGGAAATAATCTGGAAAATAAAGACCTGTTTATTCGTTTCTGTCAGGTGGAAGTATCTTCAGTTAGTCACAAGAAATGCAGGTGCAGAACAAACACTCCAAAAGTGTCCAAAAATGATATACCGTATATAAATATTTATTCCTGTTGCCTCAATTAAGTGCACTTGACTAACTCTTGAAACTGCAGAAGCATAGCTGTTTTAATTATTTGTGTTTTTTAAACTAAAAGTAAAATATATGTTACCAGCACAAACATATTTCCATCAAACACTCACAATGTACATGTTCTCTTGTGAATGAAGTGAATGTGGAGATTAGCCTGGACTGAAGATAGATTCCTGAATTATTATCCCAGTCCGTCCTTTGGTGAACACGCTAACGTCCTCCCTGTAAGCACTGTCAAAAAATATCTAGTCATCAGGTTACTTTAAGACGTCTAGGTTCCTTATAACAACAGCAGCATTTCAATTACTACATTTTAATGTGTAGTTAGGACTTGCTTCACATTGTAATATAGCAGGCCCTGCTCATTCCCAGGGGGTCAAATGGCTACGTATCGTCACGTCCTTTGGTGTCTGGTACAAACACATAGCAGCATTTAGCATCATAGCTTAACGCTAAAAGTTCTATAAATGAATAACAGAAAAGTCAGAGTAAAGAGGTGGTTGGGGTCGATGGGTGGGTCAGAAACCAGGCTTCCACCGGTGTTCCCTTGTGAAACAAAAAGTCAACATTGGTTATTTTTAGTGATGTTACTAACCCGTTCTCATTCCCTGACCCGTCACATATGGACGCATGGTCAAGACCCATCTGCGTCAGTCTGTAACGCACTGGGGATCCCTATAGCATCATAGTTCAACGCAGTGGGGGGGAAGCCCTGTAGCGTCAGTTTTTGATTGTAAAAGCAGGTGTATGATTTTTAACAGAAAAGACTGAGTAAGGAGGTAGATGGGTTGGATGGAGGGCCAGAACCCCAGCTGTGAACCAGGAGACCGGGGTTGGTGTCGCGTGTGAAACAGAAAGTCAACATTAAGTATTTGTATTTAAGTTACGTGAGTTATGTAAATTTAGTAAATAGGTCACGCAAGTGATGTTAGTTAACTTCCGTGTGACCTGACGTACGTAGTTATTTTAACCCAAACCATGATCTTTTCCTAACCTTAACCAAGTAGTTTTGTTGCCTAAACCTAAAGAAGTACTTTTTGAGCCTAAACCAAACAAAATTACTTTACTAATTAAAATTATTTTACAACTTTAATAACTTGCCGTTTCAAAATGGCAATGTTTAGAAACGCTTGCGTTTTATTTTGAAAGTCTAACCAGACGTTGCATATTTGTTGTTGCTAAGCGTTGCTAACTTAACCGTGGAGCCATAAACGTTTAAAATGGACGCTAAAGGGGTTCCCTTGGTGTTAAAAAGCGACGCCAAAGGGCCGTGACCAATCGTCATTACGAGTAGGGAGTGAGAACGTGTTGATGTTACGTAAGCAGCGTCACTTAACTTACATAATTTAAGTTACGTAAGTAACGTAGTTCTTTTAACCCAAACCATGATCTTTTCCTAACCTTAACCAGGTAGTTTTGGTGCCTAAACCTAACCAAATTGTGACGTTTCACAATGTTAAAGACTAGTTTTATTTTGAAATTGTTGCATATTTATTCTTGCTAAAATTACTGTTTAGCCCTACACAAACAAAAACAACACTAAAGCGCTAAAATGTGACGCCAAGGGGTCTTTACCAAGCGTCCAAATGTGACTGGGATGAGAACTGGTTGAAAACTGTCACAATGCTGTTGAAAACATAATTAGAGTGTAACCAAGACCTGTAACAAATCACTTTTCAGCCTTTTTATGCCCACTTTAAACCCAGAAGTCTATTTACCTGCAAATCACCAAATCAGTGATTACTAGGATCATGATGACTTCTTCTTCTCTTTGTGAGTGTGTTTAGATTTGGAAACATGGTGACTCGGCTGAACAGACTCCATTAGGGCGAGAAATTCACATTCACTACAGGTGAATGCTCTGATTTTGATTGCATTTGGAGACGGCTTGCTCAAGTATTAAATATAGTTTTATTACCCCAGCTCCACTATGAGCAAAATCTTCTGTTCAGTGTTTCAGTGTCTCCTCCTCTGCTCTGCCTACCACTCTCATCTTCCAAAACAACAGGCAGAAGTCATTCCGTCAGAATTATTTATGTCCTGCCTGGTGAGTCAGAAGGATAAGCACCAAGAAATTATTTTTGAAGCCTGTCTGGTTAAGGACAAGGTAAGGAGAGGAGTGACGGAGAGGGTGTGAGAGACAGATACAAAGCATGAGGGTCGGGAATGGAGACAGAAGAGGCAGAGAAAGACGATAGGAGCCATTCATCAGTCTCATCCTTCTGACAACGCCACAGCATGGCTTCATTTTCCCCCTCTGCCGCCGAGACACCCAGAGGCCGGTCAGGAAAAGGAAAAATAAATTTGTTACCACTTGGCTGTCTGCATGTCATTTAGTCAGAACAGGAAACTGCCTGCTGATTGCCATCAGAGTGATTTAGAGAAACATGAGACTCAAATCGGATCTGGGAAATAGCGTTCCTTGTTGTGACTGGGTAATGAACACACTCTGAGGTGTGTTATTGCTGACTGGCAGTTCATTAATATGGTTCAGCAGTGAAGATGTTTGCACGGTTTGGTTGATTTCTGTTTAAATTAGCTGTCAACATTTTGTCCCAATAAGATTCCAGAAAGCTAAGATTAGATTAAAACAATATATTGTCAATCTTTGACTAATTTAAATAGCATCACAAAGACCAATCAGCCTGGTCTCCTTCAAAAGTAAATATGTTTAGGGGAAAGAAATACAACCCAGGCAAGATAACCATAACCAAGTGCTTCGGCTTGCCCAAAAGAAACATGGAAATGTTAATCAGGCTTCTGTAGCCAGGAGCAGATATTGTTGGATAACAATAAAATGTGTTTAAGGTAAATGTTTGGCAGATACATACAATGATAAACATTTCTTGTTTTGTTGATTCCAAAAACAAAATCCAGGACATTACGTTTCTTACTAAATGTATTTGCTAATGCAAAGTTGTTGTGAAGACATTCAAATCTCACCATACACAACTTACAAACATATTAAAATAGTAGTTTTTGGAGCGAACAGCATGTTTTACATCCTCCTCCAGATTCATTCATCCAGACGGCATATACACTCTGTAGCCTATTATGTAGCCTACACATTCAATACAACAGCTTTGTCATCAGTTCGACCTTTACAAAGTTTATAATGTTCAGTTTTGTTGACATTGGAAATTTGTAAATTCAATTATATATTTATTAATGAGCTCAGAGGGGTGTTTTTGACTGGACAACATTATATTGAGAGGTGATTTTCCTAATTCCTAATTTACATAAATGACCACCAGCACTTGTACCAGAACAGGTTTACATGGTTTCATTTTCAAAACACACCATATTTTCTGTCATACTACACATTGCTGCAGCTCCTCTTTTCACCCTGTGTTGAAGACTTTGTTTTAGCTATGGGGTGATACATCTTGTCTCTAAATGATCTTTGTTGGGAGTAGCACATGAGCAGTTCCTAGTTAATGACTACTAGCAAACGAGCTGTTTTCAGGCAGTTCAGAGCAGAGTTTTCTGTGGGGGATGGGAACTCCCTTTGGACTGGACTTTGGGCTTTTTCACTTTGCAAACCTGTTACAGGCACAAAAAAGATATAAACTCAATAAAGAAGAGAAGGAAAAGAAGAAAGACAAAAAGCAGAATATGACCGCTGTAAATGCTAAAATATATAATTTAATTAACACCTCTATGATGAACATAATAGGTGTCACAAAAGCTTTTAGACTTTATTGCAGAACAGTGGTTTTGGATTGCTTTAGATTGTACAGGCGTACCTAATAGAGTAACTGTGATAACGTGACCAGTGGGGTCATCAAGGATAATTATACAGTAGAGGGAATGTAGTACATATAAGAAGGATTTTAAAATCCATGCATCTGTTTAATCCTTAGGTTGCAGATAACAAATATATATTTTAGACTGCACAATAAATGACCACGGTGTTCATCTGTGGGGGAAAATTACATAAAATCAATGTGTTTCGTCATCAAAGTCTTAACAGTAGCAGTAGATGGGGAGGGGCAGGTGGTGATAAAGAAGACTGACCTAAACCTGGCTGTGCACATAAAGTGTCTAGATAACAGACTCACTGTCTGAATGCCAGATGGTCGCTGACAGTCGTGTTGGATAGACAGAGCCGATCCACATAGTCCCTCTGTGTTTATTCTGTTCAGACAAAGGTCAGCTCTGCCTCTCAGATTAGATTAAAAAAGAAGAATCACGTTGTTTTTAAGCACAAAATTTATTTCTGAGATCAGCCCCGAAGTTTCAGCTGTGACAGAGTTGTTCCATCCCTCCTGTAATTGAGAAGCAAATCAGTTTCAGGTGTTGGCTCCGTTTGTTCTGAAGCAGGAAAGTTTTGGCCTGAAAGATGGAACAAAACTCAAGACTGAAACCCAAAACTTTTTCCTATACAACGTCAAGCAAGTGCTCCATCCAGAGAATACTGAACCTCTTTACCGCCTCAAACACACCACACTCTCCAGAAGTGGAGTTTAATATAAAGCAATTATTTTTCTTAAATAAGCAACAAAAACAACAACAAATCTCAAGGGGAAGGGGCGCTTTGACACAGTGTTTCATCAGGAAGGTGTTAATTGAAGAAAAGGGGATCCACAGATTCAAAAATTTGAAAGAGAGCAGCCCACCAGGGCAGAGGAAAACCCCAGGTGTATTTAAAAGCATATAATGTTCCTACACTGGCCTGATATATTACTTGTATAGTTTCAATAAACTTTCCAAATTAGTGTTGGGTTAGAGAAACAATTAATGCAAAAGGTTTGTGTGTTGGTTGTCCAAACAGTGCTTGTAGTTTCAGAGAAATTAGGTTAGTTCAGAAATACTGGAAAATCATAATTGTTGCAAATTTAATTGTCCTCCAGATTCTAATGTATTCTACAAATGTTCTTCCAAATAAAACAGCAAAACAGATTGTTCTTGCCTTCAAACGTGACCACGCTGCACAGAGCAGATGAACCAGGCAGGAAGTCAGACAGAAACAGCATAGAGAATTTGGTAAATTTTCACAATAAAACACCCTGTGCGGACTCCTAAACGTATATCAACAAAAAACACAATCAAAACCAAAAAAAAAGAGATCATTTATCTATGTAGCGTGTTTAACCATGGTAGAAGCACAGAAAACAATTACAAGAAATGACCAAATCAACAAAGTCTGAACCAGTCATCACAATCAGGTATGAAGCCGTAGACAGGATGGAACAAAACCGGGTCGCAGCCGTGCCCTGTGGAACCCCCGGGTAAAACCATCACACATCGCAGTTAAAGAAGATTCATATTCCCATTTTCTGGTATGGCACTACCATGGTAAAGGTTTACATTTAGCCACAAAAACCAGCCAGGGGAAAAGAACTTTAGTGCCTCCTTTCAAAGTCACAAACTTTTTCAACTCACCCTGACCTTCTCCCTTTGAGCTGCTGTGGCTGCACAAACTACTCATCTTCGGCTCATGATTGAATATGTGTCTGTTTATATCCTCACCGCGCCTTCTCTTTGCCTCTTAAAAAAATCTTTCTAAAGACACCTTTACAATCAGTAAATGTCAGACAGAAAAAGAGTTCCATGAAATATTCAGGGTCCCAAGAGGAGGAAGCTTTTAAATCTTATTTCATGAGCTTAACTGCCACATATTCATGCGGGATATGTACTATGTAAAAAAATTTTTTTTAGCTATACCAATCATTATTTGACAGACTATTTAGTTTTCAGTTTATTTCCCTTTGTGGAGTTTTGCTGGTGCCGCACGTTGAGTCTACGGTTCAGTCATCTGACACCAGAGCAGACTCCCTTAAAACTGTCTTGACAGCTGAACAGAATATGTGATATTGCCGGATAATTAAAGTGTTTGGAGACAGAAACGCTGAGTGAAAGAGATGTCAGTGATGCAGACAGACACAGAGGCGCAGTGATAGTCTGGTTAGGTTGGATCCAGTGTTCTTTTTTTCTGAGACATGATGCAGCAAAATGCAGGAAGCCGGAGGAGATGACAGCAGCTGTACTCTGCAGCACCAGCAGCCTCAAGCTGCCAGAAATAGGAGACAAAAACAGGAGACGCGCTCTTCACTCTGCAGCTGCTGTGACACAAACACTCGCCTTTTTTTCTTTCTGAATTTTTCATGAAAAGGGCAGCTCATATCTTTTGACTCTTTGAGATGCGCTTTACAGCCAAAGGAGCCAGAAATGTTTTAGTAGTCAGCATTGACATTTCTATTATTTAACCACAGTGGTGAATGGATTACAGAACGGGCCTACAGGCCACAGGCCACACAGGGGACTGAGAGGTCCAGGGTCCCCTGGGCTAAGTCATCTATATGAAGGGACCGTAAACTTCTAAAATAAATAAAAAAGGTACAACCTAAACATTCACCATAAGGATGTTGCATGATAGATCAACATCAAAGAAGTGAGGATTAAAGTTGCAGAGATTGCTATTTATTGATGTGTCCCTTCTCCTTCCTCTGTACTGCTCTGGAAAGATATTTGATTTCATTGTATTTCAATGGTTGAAATACAATGAAATACAGCTTGTAGCATTCTGGCAGGGCAGGTAGCGACGCGGTTTGTGTATTACTCATTATTTTAAGGTAAACTATTACCGTAAAACTTCAATTAATAGCCGAGTCCCAAATAGCCGCCTACCCTGTTTACTGACCTGGTGTGGGAACATATTTTGACAAATAAACGCAGGTCTCCATTAAACGCCTGGTCTGGTTTTTATAGAAGTTCTATGGATGTAGAAAACCTGTTATACCCCGCCGGGTTGCCCGGTTTAGCTGCTTCTAAGCTGCTTAGATCGTTTGAACATATGATCAGTATGGACATGCTACATGGTTAGATTTTCCACAATTCAATAGTTCTGTTCATTTAACGGAAACAACAAACATCGACAGGTCGATCAAAAGAATCAAAACAGCTTTTCATAAAAATTTATCCAAGTTGTGAATCCTGTCATGCGAAGTCCATCGCTCTCTGTCTGCTAACTTCTGCCACACTTCTCTCATCCTGCACCGTGTTGTTGTTTTAGTTACGTTGCTGCCTACAAAATATAACTGTATTAGCCGTCTGTCGGAGCTACATCAAATGAATGACGTGTATTTGATATTATTGGATAATAAGTAAAATAGTTTGAAATAAATAAACTGTTTCATAGTAGTCTATTTCAGTTTTGTGCAAAAGGAATTAAAGGCCTGTTCCATATGGACGCCTGTCCCAAATATAGGCAGGATAAATTCAGGGATGTTAGCAAACAAAAGCCCGGGCTATTAATCAGTTTTACGATACTTATGGTTCAGATTTAGTAAGCCGCCGTGGGGATCATCTGACAAACCTCATTCAACAGCCAACGAGTGAAAAGCTTTCTGGGAAAGCCAGTCTGTATTCCAGCCTACTTTTTCATCACTTTTGGTCTTTTTTCTCTTCCCATAATGCTAATGTGTTTTTCCAGGTAACTTTTGACGAGAAACGTAATTGATACGTGAATTATGCTCCCAGGCAATGCTTTTTGAATTGAAGGATGCATTAAATCTGTTTTTAAATAAACGTATGCCATTAGACATTTTTGATGCACACATTTTTTTTTTTTGTTATTAAAAGCTTTACCAAGTTTTTGGAAATTAAAAGCTAAACCTAAATACATTTTGATAAGCAAGCTTACTTCTGGATTCATATTTAATGAGATGCAACCCTAAGCCTAATAAAAAGAGTTGTTCGTTATACATGTAGCACTTAGACCCACTGGATTCTCTCTGTTTTTCAGCCCAAACAGTGGATTTATAGCCTTATGGAAATTAACTTTTCAATTGAGATTCAGCAGAGCGAGCAGCAGCCAGGCCTCTATTACTTCTTATTTATTTTTATATTTCTTCTGCATCAGACGCTTGGCCCCTCTGTCCATGTAGAGCAGAGCCAGGTGGATCCTGGACAGTTTAATGGAAACAGGTTTACAACTTTAACTCTGACTTCAGGAAACATGCTGTTTGAAGTCAGATGAAATGAGAGTCGCCCGGTTTGTCTTTTTCTCTGCTTCAACAAACAAGTCAAACAATGTGTGTTGTAACTACTGGAGATTTATCCTGCACAGACACTTTCACAGCCTCAAAAGTGAATATGACAGTTGATAAATGAAGCCCCCATGTTTCCTCACTTTTTAGAAATACATTTGAGAACCTTTCAGCCTGAACGACTGAGGAAACAAGCAAGAGGGGAGAGAACTCAGTATGCATCTCTTCTTTTAAGGCTTTAACTCTCTCAGTTACTCCCAACGACTGTTCTGCTTACAGGGTGATTGAATTAGTAAAGGAGTTTTAAAGATATAGAAGTGGACATTATATGACCAAATATGTGATCATCTTGGCAACGCCTCCGGGCAGCTATTTCGGACTAACAAGACCAGGCTCCTATCTAAATGAATAGGGCGAGAGCCAGATCTGAACTTTTACTGGGACATAAAAACTGTATGAATAGAATCAGCATTAAAATCTAATAAAAATTGCTGCAAAAGTTTGACCACTTTGCCCCAATGTAAGGTTTAAAAAGCGTGTTACCCGACAGGTTCTACTTCTACTATGCATTTGTCACCACTTCCACGCATGCGCAGTAGAAGTAAAACAGACCCTTACGTCAGTGGAACCACACGATTGGCAGAAATACGCTGTTAAAAGCTGACGATTGGCTTTCTAATGGGACTTTACCGTTACGGGCTTTCCCCATAGAGTTGTATTGAGAATGTGATTGAGTGGCATGTCTCCACTAAAATGTCTCTGCTATAACTCAAGCAGGTCACCCGGTGGGCTTCAATAGGTTTTATACATCCAGAAACCAGACCAGACCTCTAACTGAGACCTGCATGTATTTGTCAAAACGTGTAAGGCCAGTAAAAGGTACGGGCATCAAACTGGGATGCTTTAAATTGAAGTTTCACGGCATGACACACTATTCAGGACAATTATTATTCTCTTTAAGTTCCTATTAGTTGCTTCTGGAGAAACAGTTGAGGGTTAGAGTTTGGTCTAGTGTGTGTCTGTTTCAACACATGTCATATTGTATTGCTGAAACACTGGTTGAAAATACATGCTGATGATTTGTGTGACTGCTCTTGCACCTTTTTAAGCCCTCCTAAAAGTCGATAAATGATAACCTGCACGCAGGATTTTCCAGCTTTAGTGATTTAGTGTTTATCAAATTACCCCTCTGTGTTCCAGCAGCAGCAGCAGCGGTGCGTTTATCTTCTGAAGTATGGTTATTTTACAGTGTGAGGACCAAAAGATCGATTTTCTCTCTCTGAAACAGTTTCTCTTTTTTCTGTCTCTCCCTCAGACGTATCCCATGGTTCTTGAGTACCGGCCACGTATCGACTTTGGATGAACTACGGCTGCAAGAAGAGGACCACATACACACACTTACACATGTATATATAAATGCACACATACACACACATTATAAACGCCTATATTTGCACGTGGACAAACACAACACAATCAACATACACACGCCCACAATGTGCAGAGAAAGAGAAAGATTTTAATGTATTTTTGTACAGCGACATGATGATGAAGTGCATACGTTGTTATGGTAAAGAGGTTTTATGCTACATAGAATAATATATGCTATAATATATGATATTTTTAAATGTATGTCCCTGTGCCTAAAAACCTGTTGAGATCAGAAATGAAGTATGATCATATCTTCACTTTGCCTGTCTAACTCTGTAGATTAAATGTTGATTTTCTACTGTTGATGACTGTTTTTATTTGCCTGATTACAGTTTGATCTCATCACATTCATGCTCACCGTCTGAAGGTGTGGCTAACACAAGTAACGATCAGCCTAAAACATGTATGCTTTATTTGGATTTAGTGATTTTTTTGGTGAGAACAGCCTCGATGTTCACTTGGTACATACGAGCATTAACAACAGAAAAGTGATTTACATTGATCAGCAATACTTTAAAGTTGAGCATCGACGCCCCCTGTACGGGGGGGGCAGCACGCAATTTTTGCGCAAAATGCAGATTGAGAAATTCATGTCTGAAAGTAGTATTGCATCGCCCTACCCATGCTACACACCTCTGTGAAGCTAGGAGGCTCAGCTAGCAGCGACCAACCATTTTTATCCACACCAAACACACATCAAACACCAAGCATCTAAATGAGCTTATATCAAAACATAAATCTCTCTGTGATCACTGTACATGGCTGCAGTTATTGCCATCCAGATATCTCTCATCTCATCCTACACTGCAGTCCGACCGCTCTAAAGAAAGCTCAGCTCCAGCTCTGATTGCTATGTAACTCATATCACTCATATCACCAAACAAAAAACAAATTTTCTTTTTTTGACTTTAATGATACCGGGCTGTCATCTTGGTATTGCGCAATACCTGAGCTGTTGGGTTTCGTTTCTCTCGTCAAAATGAAGGACAGAAGTGTTGCTTTGGAACAGACGGTCTTTATCGTCGTCTACTGGCTGACTCGTAGGAGCGTTCGTCTGCTCAAGACGGAGAGATGGAGCCCACTTACAGCCCTGTAGGATGTTCTGTTCTCAAGTTGTGGGCCTATAAAGCACAGGAGTGCATTTGGTCACAGGAACATTTAGTTTTTATCATTATTTCAATGTTTTGGAAGCTTTATATTATTTGGAACGTGGTTGTATGGACAGAAATAGTGTTTTGAAAAAAACTCCCAATACCAGTGAATATATAAACAGTAAATATAGCCAAAGCATGGACATTCGCCTGGCATATTTTTGAAAAATTGTGTAATAACTGTTGTATATTAGCTTCTTTTCATTATATTTACAGTTACAGTTGTATTCAAGGTGTATTAGTAGATATTCAGTTGAATTATAATGAGTTGGATGCTGGTTTTGATGGTGATATTGTTATTAAAATATAGATTTTATACCAGGCAAGGATCAAAATATCATATTGTCTTCTATTGCATCTTGATTTACTCTTTAATAAAAATATAAATAGGTTAATTTACAGTTGATTCATATTCCTTAGCTTCTGATCTTTCAAAGGAGACCAGGCCTAATGGTTGAGGAGTTATTACTGATTCATTTTGGGTATTATTTTAGCGTTTTTCCTGGAAAAATTATTGTCATTTTGTTACAATACAGTATTCCTGTCTGTATGTTAAAGTGAATCCCTGGTCAAACCTTATCCAAAAATACACCAACACATGTATAATATGTTTTATGTTGTTGTGGTCAGGGTCAGACATTATGTCTGCTCACTGAAGCAGGTGAAATATGTTGGTGTCTGAATTTATGAAAGGAGAGAACAGGCAGGAGTCTAAGTGATGACATACGCACACCTTATGACAACCTATATATAAACTGTAGTAGAGCAGGTGCATCAGATGGCATGCTAGCATCCGCTCCACGCTGAAGCCTATAGCAGTGTGAGTGCTGCACACACACGCAGTGACAGGAAAAACACACCTTCTCTGACAGTTTTGCACACAGACACTCCGCCGAAACATTTCCTCACACACACTCGTCCTTCCAGCTGTTCTTGTTTTTTCAGGTCATTTATGTAGGCCTTAGGTCCCTGTGGTTCTTCATGTGACCCACAGTGATGCTGCTGAACCCTCAACACTGTAATACCTCTTTTTACTTTATGTAAAGATGAATGGGAGGCAACAAACTGATTTTTCTTAAGCACTTAAACACCACCAGTGGGTCAGTTAGTACAGACTCAAATGTGGTTCAACATTGACTTTAAATTTTAGATAGGATAAATATGTTACAGACAGTTTGGAAAACAAGGTGAAACAAAAGAGGAAATGTCTCATTCCTTACTTAAACAATAACAAAAACTACATACTTGATCTGATTTTACTTACTGTTACATTTTTATTTAGCAATCTTTATTATAATTTAATTATTTATAATTTATTCGTCCCCCTTTCCCAACACCAAATCACAAATGAACAAATAAATAAATACAATAAAAACATGTCTTACAGTTGTCTTTATATCTGGACACAGAGCTAAAAATTCACACAAAGACTAATAAGAAATACATTTTTTGTTAGTCTTTAAAATGCAGTGTTACATTTTAATGTCACTTTCCTGTGTGGGAGGAGGAGACTGATTACTGAGTGTTATCAGTACTGAAACTAACAACAAGAAAACAATAGTTTTTCTAGCTGAGAAAAAGGGAGAGTCTTGAGACTCAGAACAAGACCTACTTTCTGGTTCAGTGACGCTGCTGTTTCAGACCCACAAGTTTCAGTTCCTCTTGTTCACAGGTTGTCAAAGAGAAAACAAGTGAAAAACTGTAACAGACATTTTGTATTGATGACGTAGGAGCAGAGTCATTGATACCATCGTGGGGTTGATTACCATTTTGTGACTTACTATGATATTTAATTCTGTTTTTCGCACAGCTCTAACAATCCAGCCCGAAACATATAACACAGCCATAAATAAATCAAAACTAATAAATAAATTTAAAAAATGAGAATTCATTCAGTTATTCATAAATAATAAATGTGTTGAGACTTCACTTTTTTAAAGAAAGCAGAAAAGGTTAATTTACTTGCTTTTTTCAGTCAAATCTGGGGGTCTGTATCAGCAGAAGTCTGCTCAGTCAACTTCAAGATGCTGACAACTGATACAACCATCTGCTGAGGAAGTGGACCTTGAGTTATGATTAATTTGTCACCTTTTTTCAATAATATACAGCAACATATTGTTTCTACTTTAGTTGATAAAATTATAATTCTTCTTCTTCAGCACTTTAAAGCATTAGAGTGAAATACAACATGCAAATACTTGTAAAATAAATTATCAGAGCACGGGGGGGGGGGTAACTGATAATATTGTGGTTTCTTGCCTTTGAATTTAAACAACACAAAACAATATATGAGCCTGATTAAAGGATAGACTGAAACCCCTCATCAAAATCTCTGCACAACCAGGACCTCATTGATCAGTTCTGATAAACTAACACGTCAGACTGAATGCTGTCTACTTTCTAAAGACATCCTTAATCGCATCATACTGGAGGCTGAAACTGGAGGCTCCTCTGAGTCCTTCAGCTCTGGACTCCTGCCAGTCTGCTGGACAGAAGGACACGGTGCAGTGACATCAGTGATATTGAAGGCAAACAGCGTCTGGCACGAGACTCTGATACGTGTCGTCCCTGCAGCTCAGGTGGACTCACTGACAGCAGCAAGAGACGCGTCTAAGCTTCAACCTTGGACCAAACAACGTCCTTTTATTATAAATATATCTAAGGCCACGTCTCACTGTGATTCCACTGTCGGCTGCAATATTCTTCAGTGAGATTGAAAGCTCGTTCTTGACTTTGGGAGAAGTATTGAACATTGCATCATCAGCAAGAGAAAAGTGTGGATAAAGATAGAAAGAGTGTCTATGTGCACACACGGTCTTGAGCTATTTGTAAGATTGATTTGTTGATATATGTTTGATACATTTTGCAGTACTAGCAGCAGAGGCCTGATGTCAGGAATACTTTTTGGTCTCAGCGAAAGATCCAACCAGATTTCAACAACAACATGTTTGTTCAAAGAGGATGATTCATAATATTTTGGTGACTGCATGACCTTACTTTTTAGCAGCGATGGATAGTAACTAAGTACATTTACTCAAGTTCTGTAACTAAGTACAACATTAAAGTACTTGTGCTTAAGTTGAGTTATCTTTTCATGCCACTTTCTAAGATATTTGTAATCATTTTGAGGTTGTTTTTTCTGCTTTTACACTAAGTAACAATAATCTAATGATATAATATATATTAGTATAACATTATGCTTTCATACTTTTATTTAAGTAACATTTTCAATGCTGTACTTTTTCTTGTAACAGAGTATTTTCGCAGTGTGATATTAGTAGAAAAGGATCTGAATATTTCGTCACCACCACTGCTATTTAGTATTCAGGTCAAATTAGCCCTTGATGATGAGGTATATCAGAAACTAGAGGCCAGATGTCCTTGTGTTTGCTGTTGATATTCATTGTCTGCAGAGGATGAATCATCTTTGCACATTGATGCTGCGATCAGGACAAATCCATGACGCTGTGAGCTTTTCTCCAGTGCCACCCTCAGGTCCACTCTTTACATAAGATATTCTATCTGATTGTCAAACAGGCAGATAATCCAGGCATTTTCTGAGCACATCTGATTGTGCAGCGATAAAAATACTTCAACAGAGTTCTTTATCAGTCAGTCTATCACCAGCAGCAAAACATTTGGATCACCCGCTCTCCTCTCTCCAGGAAACTCATCAGTTAAGCTCTTATTGATTCAACCTTAAAAGATAATATCAGCATACACAGAGAGTTTGATTCCCTGCAGTGGCTTATTTCTGTGAGAGGCAGCACAAACACAGCCTTGGCACTGAGGTAAATAGTGTATTTATTTGGACCCGGCGCAACCGTTTGGCTGAAAATCAGATTCAATTCGACCGATTTGGCTTTTTTGAACTACAAACCTGAGATCTGTGCTTCTGAGTTTATTCATCTCAGCTCATGAAACATCTAGAGCAAAATACAGTATATTAAAGACACTTTGAAAATGTATTTTTCATGTTTCATGTGTTAATTATTCATGTATGTGTATGTACTGCTCTTCACTGCTGGCTAGCAGAGCAATATAACAGAAGGTTTGTGTGTTTGGATTTCAGCTGCAAATACTTTTCTTGCATTTTCAAACAATGTGGTTGAGGTCTAATCTTTTCATTTCTCCTTAGCTGTGTGACGCTGGACTTACTAAACCACACCCAAATTGCAGCAGTCCAATCACATCTGTAGGACCGGATTTAAATCCCTCTCATAATTAAACCCTGTTATCTCACATAAACTGTGATCTGAACTCCAGGCACTTCCAAATAAAACAAGATAAACAGCAAAGCGTGAACACATTATTGCAAAAACAACAACTGCATCACTTCCCTTTTGTCAAGTGTTGAGTGAGTAGATAGTCCAAATGACAGATGACAACTTTAATACTGTTAGAATAACTTAAAGTTCCCCTCCAGATATGATTTAGAGTATGTAAAAATACTAGCCTACATGTTTGAACCTCAGTCAGACTCAGATGAGGAGTCTGACTCATCTTTTAGGGAATGGGGAGGCTTCTCCCCCTTCAGTAGAGGAATGTGAAAACACCTCTCTTGTAACAAACTTTGCACAGATACACGTCATTAAAGTCAAAGTCTGACATATTAGGGGACATAAACATAGGAAAAACACATTTTTGAGTGAAAAGGCTCTTGAAGCTAAAGAAATCATCCCACTAAAACATCTCAAGAACTCAAAGTTAAAGTCGGGTCTTTCTAGCAATCTGTGGCCTCTTGTTTTATAACAATAAACTGGTTGTAATGGGCAATAAAGCAGCAGCAGTGTGTATTCTCAGGCTGGATGTGGCAATTCTGATGTGACACATATTTTCCTAAACTGTTTAGCTTTGACTGTAGCACTTCTGAAAGTCAACTGATGTCACCACAGCGTTCATAAATATGTATCCACTTTTCTTTAGATGTTGTTCTATTTGGTGTGATTCTAAGTGGATTCTGATTGAAGGTCAAACAAAGAAAACAGAGCTATGCCATACTGCCAGGATGATTTATGTGGTATTTATGGACAAACACACGTTATTTTTATTAGTGACATTACAATGGATGGTGTGTGTGTGTGCGTGCCTTGTACTTTGGTCTTTTTGAGGACCAATTTGATTTCAAAGAGAGAATAATTGACCCATCTCTTCACCTCAGTTTCTTTATCTGCTCTGTAAAGCGACTTTGAGTTTGTGAAAAGCGCTACACAAATACAGTTTATTATTATTATTTATTATTAATAAGGACATTTTGTTGGTCCCTTTGGTTTTAAAGGTAAAGATCGGACTTTGTGATCGTGTCACGTATGATTCTGTGTGACAGTGCGGCAGTATGTATTTGATGAATGTGTGTTAGTAGACCTTTGTGTGACTGTGAGTCCATGTGACAGCGTCTGCGTGAGTTTGTACCTCTTCTGTGTATGTGTGACTATCTGTGAAACATGGATGTGGGTGTGTGTGTTTAAGAAATGTGTGGTCAATAACCTCTGTAGTCACATGTTGCTCTCTGCTGCCATGTGAAGGATATCAGCAGCAACAACTGTACGGCAAGACTTTGATTTAAGCTAACATCTTTTAAAAATTAGACAGTATTTTAAAGTCTCACCGCGTTACAGCAACCTGAGCTAGGATGCAGTGGTTCAGGCCAATGGGAGAGCAGAAGGCGGGCAATCTAACATGCAAAAACCAATGCATGCGTCTGATCACTGGAGGAGCATGTTTTTGGATGTGGTTGCTTAGTTGACAGGTCACAAAGTCTGCGTCTATAGCTGACAAACACAGTGGAGATAAACTCTAACCTTCTATTGAGCTCAACAGGCGGAAGAAATAAAACTGAACCATCTCTTGCAGTGCATTACAGCGGCCTTATAATAACTCCTTAGTAGCCAAAATGGCTTCTACAAGACTGGCCTAAATCTGGCACGCCTGATTGCCAGACACATGTCAGACGTGTGATGAATGATGCACCAGAATCAGCACAAGCATACTTGGGTGCTGCTAACTGGAGCTGATTTCTACACCCAAATCAGTCCAGTTCCCAAGAGAGGGCTCACATTTGGTTCTTTGGAGCTGCAACACATTTGAGGTGAAGAGTAACTAAGTAAAAATTTCCACATGTTGTGGTCCACTCCTTTTCAGATGGAAATGTTGTGCTACTGACTCAACCGCACATCTGACAGCTATAGTTAGTTACAGGGACGTGACTTTATTTCGCCTCGCTTCCTGTATGTGAGTGCATTGATGGACATACTAGGAGTGTGTTGGTGATGAGGATGATGACATGGAGCGGCGTCGACTCAGCACATGGCTCAACAGCTCCGGCCATTTGTGGGAATGTCATGTTGGTGTACTGAGCCAGCTACTTGGAGCTGGTGACACATTAAGGATGCCAGAGGAGTGACTGCATGACTGCAGACGGGTCAGAGGTCATTCAGATTTAAGAGGGTGTGAAGATTCCCCAGAATCATTATATAGACTTTGGCAGTACAGAACGAGGACTGTGGATTTTGTCAATCATGGGAACAGATCTCTTAGTGGCCAGTATGAACACAAAGCAAAACCTGTTTCAATGATAAAACGTTCATCTGACTATTGTTTTAAGTGAACCGATTGTTTAATGACAAAAATAAAAAAGGCTGCTTCGATATACATTGAATAAAATCATTCTTATAGATTAAGCAGCCAAATTATAGTTAGTTATGCTCTTACCAGCCTCCGTAGAGACGTGGTCCATGTCTGGGAAGCCATCAGAGGTCAGAGGAGCGTGCACAAAGACATGTAAACTCCCCCTGTTGAACATTACCGCACACACACTGAGCCGTCAGTCTGGAAGATAAATGGCGTCTGGGTGTGTTGGTGACGGCGCGTTCCAGACATCATGGTGGAGTATCTGTTCTACAGTAAGACGATATGAGTGCTTCTTCCCCTCCTGTTGAATCACCGCACACTAATGGCTCACTGTCACTGTCGTTTCATTTCTTGTGTCCATAAAACGGACATAACATTTAACATTTCTTAAATGTAGTCTGTTATTCCTCCCTCTTTCATCTGCACTGGTGGGAACTTCTTACTGACTAAAATGAACTAATCTTTTTTAGAGTCATTTTGTTCATTTCATTTAGTGCGGCACAGCGCTGTGGCTGAGCTGTCTCATGACAAATGAGCAGATCAAACCCAAAGACCCATAGTTACGTGTCACAAACAAATCGTTTCTGTTTCCTGGACTGACTGAGCCAACGCAGCTGCCACGTGACATGTGAACGTAAGAGTCCAAGACCATTCACCCATGCGTGAAAATGATCAAATCACTCGCTTAGACTACTCGTTACTCCGAGTCATGTAAAAGATTAGCGGAATCTGAAGGAATTGTTCACGACCAAAACTACACTGCTGATCTGATTATGGTGCTTTAGGAGATAACAATTAATTTTTTTAATAATCATATTACTTAATCCGATAATACTACATTATACGTGCATACTATACATTCTTTTTGCATCACCTTGTGAACCTTTGCCATCTGACAAGAACGTTTCAGCAAGATCCTCAAAACAACATATTTAATGTTCAAGTGACAAAGACCTCCAGCTGCTGTAGAAATTGTGCAGGGAGTGAAGGAGGAAGCCAGGTGACGTTGCCATAGAGCAACAGTGTTGGCGTAGGGAGGAGGTCAGGGACGTATGATATCGCTCTGCCGATAGAGGCGTCAGATCAGAAAACGCTTCTATGTGTCGCTGTAGAGGGGACGGACAATGTATTTTGTCGTTTAATTTGGACCTTCCACAGCTACAGTGTGTAGTGCAGCTTGTTGTGCCTTCTCGTGTTTTTTTGTTGAAACAACACTTTGCATCCTGGTGTCACACCCTGGTAACCCCTTTGCATGTGCTTCCTAACTCTTACAGCTGTATCTTTAGAAAGTTTTCGGTGTTTACCGTCTCAGAGGAGTTGTTATTTGCTGAGAGCCCAAAATGATTTATGTAAAAGTGCCTCTCTATATTCTGCTCCATCTTAATGGGAGCAGCTGCAGGATGATTTAAAGTTGAAAGAGCTGCTCTCTCTTGGTGAGTTTAAATTGTGAATACAGGACCTTGTGGCGGATTCAATGAGGAGCTGTCCTTGCAAAATGTAAATGAGTCTGGCCTGTGAACCTGCTGATTTGATACTGGACAGATGCCCTCTAGAAAACCGCTGTGAAAAAAATGCTTTGTGAACCCAACTTTAAGTTATAATTCTCTTAATGTTTTTTTTAGACAGGTTTTTGCAAGCAAAGAGATGGGTGAGAGGTTTTTTATTCCCTTTGGTTTAGATTTATCATGACAAGCAGTGACATAGAAACACAAATAAAACACTTTCACGCTCACGTAAACAGTTTAAAATACAATAAAAAACAATAACATATAGAAAATACAGCCTCAGAAATTAGCAGATTTGTAACAATACAAAAAGAAGCACATACGTAAAAAGTAAGTAATTAAAGAAATTGTAACACAAATAACAGCAAAACACAAATACACAATTACAATTGTGTGCAGGTGATTGTCAGTAGTATTACATTGATATTGGCTGTGCAAGTTCAATTTGCTACTGCTAATTTAAGTTTCACAACATCCACAAATGCTACTAACTTTTATATGGAAATGAAATGAGGGCAAAATGCTGTGAAGCTCATGAGGGTAACTGCGTGAAAACACAGTAACTGACAAGATAAACTCAGCAAACAGCGACACAGTTTCACTCGTCCTTGATCTCCTTGTAAAAGCGGTGAACTGTATCTCTGTGTGTTGTGACACCATGCCAAGAAAATAAGATCCGAATAAGAGCAGGCGTCAAAGACAGCTAACCTCTGTGTGCTTTCCCAGTTTTAAACATGTCAGCGTATGTGTCACAGCTCTATCAGATAATTTCTATTTATGAATACCAGAACAAGGACTTATTGATATCAACACAGAAAGCTGTCGCCATGTGAAAGGACTATTAAATAAAGCTTAAAAAATACAACAAATACATATGTTACTGTAAGATAGAGGGGTAAAATGGCCATGAGCAGAAATAAAAACATCTTTGTGGCTCTAAAACGTTAATGGATGTGAATGACTACATGTAATTTGATGGCATAAAAGTCTATGTAACAGGTTGCAATCCAAAATATATTCACATCCCATCATCTCAGCCGTCGGTATGTGGAGGGGCGTGTGGTGTGTGTTTGTGTCACTGAGCCACAGGTGTTTTTCTGGAATAGAAAGATGACTTAATGCTCTGACAGGCAACCTGATGACACAGAAGTGTGAGTGTGTGGGCGTGACTGTGTTTTATGGCAGCAGGTGTGTGACAGCATGTAATATATATGTGAAATATGCTGATACTTTAACGCCCATGTAACTTTGTCTGAGCAGGCCAGTGTGTGTGTGAATTTGTCTTGAGAAGATATCGAACTAAACATTTTTTTAGCAGTTCGTGCTGCCTTCAGGCTTGAAATAAAAACCCATTAGACTTTATTTCACTTCATATTCTGCCACACTGCCGACTGAGCTGTCAGTAGCTGCTTGTCTCGCTAATACACTACAAAGGCCCGGTCTTAGTTATGCTGCATATTTTCAATGATCATGGCAGCTCAAATAACTCCATAACTTTCTCATTTTGTTTTACCATGATCACAGAATCTATATTTTGGGCCCTCGTGTGTGATTAAGTTTTGTTTTTTGGCAGCCAAATGAAAAGACTGGAAAGGCTGTCAGTACAAACGAAAAGTGTTTGGCTCCATATATCTACATATCAAATAAATAAAGCTGGTAAACCTAAAAGGCAACAGATATAATGTCATTAAACTGCTAAGTCATGAGAAAATCTGTTATATTTGTGGTCTTATACAAAAATAAAACTGTGGTGCCAAATAGATAGAACATAATCCTAAACTTGACCAAAACAAAAGCAAAAATAAAGGTGTGGCATTTTTGCAAAAAGTCCTACAAAAAAATTATAAAATCCCACTCGTGGTTTAAAACAGCTTGTGTCATTTAGCAGTTTATGATAGGGGAGACTGCTTATGGTTGTAACAGAGTTCTCAAACTCTTATACAAAGTACCCACATTTGTTTTCTACAAATGGCACCAATCGAATCCTCTACAAGAATATCGCAGACCTCGTGAGTTGATGTCAAATGCAGATGTCACACCATATGATATGCTTCAAAAACAGGTATAGTGAAGTAAAAGAACTATGTTTCTCTCTCACTGTAACAGTCTATGTTTGATGACTTGCGCACATGTATGAACATGTAAATGTGTCTATAAAATAAACTTACTTAACATTATAGGCTACTCGATAAATACTACTAAAACATACCTAATTAAAGAACATCTCTGTACATCCTTAGGTCTAACAAAAAAGAGCTGTGTGTCAATGTGTGTATGTTCTCAATCAGGTACTCACCGGTACTCAGTACCTGCATTTCTATATTTTACTCTTTGGCGTACCGGGACTTTTTCTTGTTTACTGGAATTTCTCACTTCTCTGCCCTCTCCACCGGCGGATACGGAGTACGAAAAGATCGAGTGTCGATACACACACCAACACGTGAACAACATGTGAACGGTACAGGTCAGAGTGCTGACAAATGAATGCTGGTAACCCTGGAGTGCAGGCTGGGTGGGCCCCAGGGCCCCTGTGAAATATTAAAATCAAGAAAGTTAGTTGTATGTATCGGGGATGATTGTTGCACGTTTTAAAGAATTGTTTCAACCCACCCCGCCACCATCAGCGAACGTTTAGCTAGCTGTTTTAGCATTGTGAAAATGAATTACAGATTCTAAACAAAATATAGTCTGGGTCAAAATGATTTTCTGACCTCAAAATCCTTTTTTCTCTATATATTCTGAATGTACCTGTTTGCAGACTTGATAACCACCACGCCTGATCGGGGAGGAAGTAGGTAAACACTGAAATGATCACATGACTCATATCTTATCTCTAATTGATGGAATTGGTATTGTTACAACTCTCCCCATGTTACAACCATAACCGGTCTCCCCTACAACAATTAGTGTTAATGGTTTCATGTAATGGGTCCAAATCCCCCCCCAATTAAAAACGACTTGACACTTCTGTATGTAGGCATGTTAAATGTTTGTTTATAATTGGAAGACTCATTAGTGTTGTGCTTTTGTTTGATGGTTACTCCTAAAAAATGCCTGAAGCCGAGAACCTAAAGAACACTCTAGAGGATTTAAAAAGGTGTGTGGATTTTCATTCACACGTTGACTAGCGGGTGTGTGTGTGTGTGAAGTACTAAATGAGTTTGACTGACCGTCCATGCTGTATCCTTTTCAGCCCTCTCCACACATCGAGCTGTTTGCCTCGACACGTGGCTGCTGTGTTATCAGGTTGCAGCAGCAGAGATCAGTCTTCCACTTTAACTGGAGGTCACTTTACGAGATCTGAACATTTCAGCTGAACATACCTGCACACGCTGCTTCCCTGTGCAGGTCACTGTAGCTGTGAATCATCGTCACTGCGAACATTCACAGCTAAACAGTCAGTGACCTCAACACTTGTGAATGCAGCGTGACTGCTTTTTATCTTTCCTGAATGGAAAATACCCGGTGGAAGGGGCGAATAATTTAAACTGCAGACTACGTTCATTGGAACCGCTTCCTGTCAAAGGATTAGAGTCACAGAGACAGTGTTTTCAGAAAAGAGATGCTACCGTCACGTGTTTTACAGGTAATAATCCACCCTGTTTGTGGGTGGAGGTATAGGTTTCAGAGGCAAATCTGAAAACCTCAGCATGTAAACTAAAACAGCGCAGTATTCCTTAGGCATTACATTCATATCGGACGGGTCCCGTAGCCAGAGCAAACATCTTGTACCAGCATCTTTCTTTTTTAAATTTGTGGTTCATTCATCTTTAAAAATGATAATAGGAAATAATGGACATGTTTTTGATGATTCCATTTTATTGCAATGACATTGTTG
>NC_060161.1:3890931-3961563 GCF_021292245.1 Micropterus dolomieu
TAGCGGGTGTGTGTGTGTGTGAAGTACTAAATGAGTTTGACTGACCGTCCATGCTGTATCCTTTTCAGCCCTCTCCACACATCGAGCTGTTTGCCTCGACACGTGGCTGCTGTGTTATCAGGTTGCAGCAGCAGAGATCAGTCTTCCACTTTAACTGGAGGTCACTTTACGAGATCTGAACATTTCAGCTGAACATACCTGCACACGCTGCTTCCCTGTGCAGGTCACTGTAGCTGTGAATCATCGTCACTGCGAACATTCACAGCTAAACAGTCAGTGACCTCAACACTTGTGAATGCAGCGTGACTGCTTTTTATCTTTCCTGAATGGAAAATACCCGGTGGAAGGGGCGAATAATTTAAACTGCAGACTACGTTCATTGGAACCGCTTCCTGTCAAAGGATTAGAGTCACAGAGACAGTGTTTTCAGAAAAGAGATGCTACCGTCACGTGTTTTACAGGTAATAATCCACCCTGTTTGTGGGTGGAGGTATAGGTTTCAGAGGCAAATCTGAAAACCTCAGCATGTAAACTAAAACAGCGCAGTATTCCTTAGGCATTACATTCATATCGGACGGGTCCCGTAGCCAGAGCAAACATCTTGTACCAGCATCTTTCTTTTTTAAATTTGTGGTTCATTCATCTTTAAAAATGATAATAGGAAATAATGGACATGTTTTTGATGATTCCATTTTATTGCAATGACATTGTTGGACAGAATGGAGGGATTGATCAAGAAATGAGTTTGTTAAAATTTGTGAGAGGCTGCTGAACCTGTAGCAACATCCTAACAGATCAACAGACCTACAGACAAATTACTATAAGAAACCCGTAAGGTGATATTTTTATAATAATAACTTGTTCATAACTTGACATGGGGGTTGCTGCAGCATCCTCAGCACCGCTACTTCCTTCTGCTATGTATAGAGGGCGACTTAGGGAAAGTAAGTGTGTGGAGAGTTTTGTAGTGTGTACACTGGAGTTTGTGCACGGTTATCTAAACCTAAAAGTGTCTTAGTTAAGCGTCTCGGTGTCTAAATATTTTAGCAGCAGCGATCCGTAGACAGAAGGGAGACGGCAGGGAAGTGAAGGCAGTGAGTTGCAAACTGTAAACAAGTGTTTCTACTCACCTCTCCGTGCTGATTTTATTGATTATTGTTAATGCTCTGATTAATAAATGTAAATTGATTTTTTTGTGATGGCAGTTTAGCTCTGTTTAGTAGCAACATCTAGCAGCTCAGCGGTGTCCAATGAGCTCCAGGCACTGTGGATTTTTGATGTACCCTGTGATTTTTTCTCTCCCTCTTACCCACACCCTCTCTGTGTTTCTATACTCCTACATTTGTCTCTACTATACGAGTAGTTCTGGTTTCAATATTCATTCACGACCTCGCACACTCACATTTAAGAGGAAGCTGTTCTGTCATCGTCCGATCAGTTTTCCATCTGCCAAACAAACACGCAATTGTGGCATCTTTCAGCAGCATCACATGACACGATCAGAAAAGAAGCGTCTGTAAAATGTGAATACATTTTTCTGTGGTGAGCAGCTTTCATAGGAATGAATGGCTCGGCATCTTGAAACACGCAGTCCAGTTCTCCTTAACCTTGTTCTTTTGAAGTTAACTAAGTCGCCGTACTTCTTCAAAACGTCCTCATCCAAAAGGGGTAGAAATTATTAGTTGACATTAGATATTCGGACCGTTAGGAAACTTTGTACTGCGTGAGACAGAAGCTGTAAGAAAAAAGGTCAAACGTTTAACCTTTGACATGTTTAGGTGTTTTAGTCACACTGTTGGTTTGTAACGACATGTGAAGTTTGAACCATTAACACTAACTGCATCAGAATGTGAGACATACAGATGACACATGTCACTCAGTGCGTGCTGACATGGTACAACGGCAGCTAAAGTACAGTACATCAAAGTCAGGTAGTTTTAAGGTCACCGGCATGTGTTTTGTTCACTTGTGTAACTTCCCATCAGTAACAGTTGTAATGACCTAAAAGAAGGTTACATTGAATCAACCACATAGGAATGTTTGTCTTTGAGTTGAAATGTGTTTATACATCTCTAAGATACAAGAATTCAGAAAAGTCTTTTACAGTTTCTGAGCTACAAAATAAAAATGTCTTTCTGAAGTGGTAGATCCCAAAATCCTAAGTCTCTCATCTTGACCTCGGCTATATTTTGTTTGGTGCAGTTTAAAATGGGTCACCTGAGTCACCAGATAAATGCAGTTGTGTTTGCATCTCCTTGACGCTCGTGGTGACAAGCTAAATCAAATGTTTGATGTCAAGAGTTAAAATTTTGAGACGAAGAATGGTCAAAATAGTTTTAACTGCCTGAATCCCAAACACTTGGAATAAAGTTATGTACCTTTTAAAAAACATCTGAATGCCACTGCAGTGTTCAATACACCCTACAATAAGAAAGTGTTGACAGAGCAAAGCATGGTGATGATTTAGCTTTTCTCAGTAGTGGAGTTATAAATGTAATGTTTATCTGAAAGAGCGATGCTAGAAGAAAGGACTGGGATCAAAACATAATAATCATTGCTCTGTACAAGTGGATATTTCGGTTGTGACTGTGGTGCTTGAGAAAAGGTCAGGGAGTCATCCATACACTACTGCTATCGACAAAAACTTCTGTCAATCTGGTTTTTGGGGAGAAGTGCTGTGATTTTGTTGCAGAGAGGCTGCAGAGAGTTCACTAAAAGTGTTTTTTAACGTGCCAGAGACATTCTGTTCAGCTTCACTTTACTATAAAGATCACAGCAGAGGGAGCAGCGCAAGTCGGCATGTACAGAGTAGAAATACTTTAAACTGAATGTAAGTCTGGTTATAGATATGACTTTGGTGGCCTAGTAAGTCCTTCCACTCACATGCTGATCACATTCTGTACATCACGTTCACGTTGCGACATCAGAATTTTCCAACCAGGAATTTTCAAGCCCTAAAAATAGATAGAACAATGTTAAGAATTTTAAGCTTTTACATTCGGTCATGTTATGTCTGAAGTATTTATATAAAGAACGTGTAATTAAATGTGTTCTTCTGTGTTTGACCAATTACTGTACAGCACTGTGCATAAACTCCAAAAATGGATTGAAGTTTAACCTGTGTTTACCATGACAGTCACTCACACTTGTCTTGTGTCAGACGAACGTGTAACAGAACAGGATCCTCAACTGACTCAAATTCTGTTCAGCTTAATCCAGCATGTCTGATGATGGCGACAAAGATGATGAATATATGATGAAGATGGACGGTGTAGGTGCATCACATTTTACTAGACTTACTTAGTACAGAGTCTACTTTGTTCTGTTGAATGTCAACCTTTCATAAAGGTGAAATGAAACATTGAGCCTAAACACTGATCTTGGAAATATTAGTTTCACTCGAGGTCCAATTATTAGATTTCTTGGATCATTCACACACATCTCACTGTCCACATTGGATGGAATTTGCTATGATATTGCATCCATGACATCTATACAAACTCCATCCGGAAGACTGGTTGATGCAGTTGAAAGCTCTGGAAAAAGCTGTTGAGTTGTACCTTTTTTTTTATGCTTTGAGGCTATGCATTTTTAAGGTAACCCAATGGAAAGAGGATATTTTAATCAACCAATTAAGGACAATTTAATCCTTCAGTTTATGTGAAACGGTCACCACATGTCTACATGATTTTCACGTAGAATATTGCCAAAAATATGTGGACATCCCTGTCTACTGCATACAGCATACAATTTTAGACAATAGTTCTTCCAACAGTTTGTGTTTGGCCTTTTCCTGTTTCAGGACAATGACCCTATGCACAAAGTCAGCTCCAGTTTGGTGTGGAAAAACTTGACTGGCCTGAACTCAGCCCTATCAAACAAACCTTTGGGGTGAACTACAACGAAGATTGTGAGTCAGGCCCTCTCGTCAAGCATCAGAGTCTGACGTCACAAATACACGGGCAAAATATTCCCACAGACAAACTCCAACATCTTGTAAAACGCCTTCCCAGAAGAGTGGAAGCTGTTATAGCTGCAAAGGGTAACAGCTCTGGATTTAGAACAGGTTTACAAAATAATGTGAAGGTGTCCCAGTACTTTTGTCCATATAGTGTAGCAACGTTACTATTAAAACAGCAAAAGACAAACTACTTTAACAGCAAAAAAACATGTAAGAAAGTGTCAGTAATAAAGTTTACTTGTTAGAAATCCTGCTGATGAGTTTTAGACTTACACAACAGGCGTATCGGGGCATTATTAAAATTAACCCATTCATTGCACTAATGATTACAAATCACATCTAATATTAGTCTGAATCAAACATGGGTCTATGTTTAAAGCAGTCTCCCAGATGGCCCAGCAGGTGCTTCACACACACACAGGACTCCAGCATTAGAGCGGTTTGATGTGTGTGATTAATTAGATCATATTTCTACGGCAGCAGCAGCAGGAGGCTGTAAATAGGTGGTAATGTGAGGCAGTAAATGTCTGACGGACAAAGAGGGACACTGACAAGAACACACACAAATACCCACACACACATTTTGTTCTACTATACTTGGCAGGACCCTAATTGACACACTACATTCATTCCCTACCCCAAAGCTTACACTAACCTGAACCTAATTCTAACCCTTTACCCTGAAAAACCCGCAAAAAATATCCTCAATTTCCAAAACGTCTCGTGGTCAGAGTCGTCTGACCAACTACCAGAGTGGTTCTCATAAAGACAAGACCACACACACTCAACAGGGACCTTCTGTACTGAAGTCTGGGAGAAAAGCTGTGTGACAGGATTGCTGGGTCACCAAACATCTCCATTATGTCACCTTGTTCTGAACCATAGGGGTTCAGTCATTCCGTCTGAGTTTTTAGGTTTTAGAGAATCAAAAGATATTCTAAATCTACATTTTCCTTCATCAAAATAACCCATAGTGGTCACATGCACGTCTGAATGTATGGCGCTCCACCGCTGCACAGGTGTGTGAAATTTGCTTGTCGTCGGTTTGAGTTTATTGTGTTTACAGACACTCTGAGGAAAACGAGTCTAATGTGTGTTGGTGTATTTATTAAACCATCCCTTGAGTCACTTGCCAGGAAACTGAAATTTTTTTTTTTAGAAATGGAATTTGAAATCCACACCTTATCAGAGGATGTGGGGATATTGTTGTCCTCTTTAAAATTACATGAGGCCATTCTAGTGTTTGTTGCTTTTTATTTTGAACATAAGTACTTAAAGTTAGGGGTAGTTTTTCTTCATGGTTACAATAATAAACACTTGATTCTGGTTGTTGAACTATCTTAGTCGTGGTAAATAAAACGTTGACCTCTGTGGACATCGTATTTTCTAAGGTTGAGAAGGGGGGGAGAGAGTTCAGCCTAAATGTGTTCAGAGATCCAGTAGTTTTGTTTTGTTTTCCCACCCAGAGTCAGAAAATAAAAACTGCCTCAGCACAGACTTTCTTATGTATTTGGTGTAGTCTGAAGTTATGTCAGACAGCAATATTAGGTTATCATGGCTCAACTGTTGAGTGTCTATATGAACACAATCATGAGCCCATTGGCATCCAGGACTTAGAAACTAAGAAAGTAAATTAATGGCAGGTGGGGTGGTGGTGGTGATGGAGCAGTGGATACGATGCATGCCTTTGGTGTGAGAGACCCGGGTTCAGGTCCCCTAGTTGCTCCAGAGGTGTGCGATCTCTGACATGACTAGCAATTGTAAGTCGCTTTAGATAAAAGCATCAGCTAAATGAATGTGAGGGGGGTGCCTTCTTCTAGGCTTTGTCTGACAGGAGGCCCCCAGTCTCAGACGTTAAAAACCCTGTTCTAAGGCAACTCAAGAAACTCAAAAAAAGCTAACAAGAAAAGTTGAGCCTGGCTCCTCGTGCAAAGTGCTGAAGATGAACATTGTATTTCTCTTTCTCTTTTTATAAACCTCTGTGCAGTGTGGAGTGGCATCTGATGAGCCTTCAGACTCCTGGATCTGTCACTCTTGACCTCCGTTCTTCACCTCATCAGTACCTGAAACAGCACACACCCTCAACCAACACAGCTCCTTGCACTTTTTAAGGCGGTGTTTCAGCATTCACCAGCTGTGATGTCTGTCAGTCAAAACAAATGAATGCAGGCCTTGTGAAACACGGGTGAACAGCACCCTCTTGTGTTGACAGAAGACATGTCATGTGATATGTTTTAAACGTTAATTATAAGAAAAATGTTCAGCTGTAGAGTTTCATCGTCCTCATTCCAGTCTGACAAGAAGCAGACAATAATTGGGACATTCGCAAGAGAAGCTCTATACAAGAGTTTCCTTTCTCTAAGCTTCTGTGCACTCACTTGTTTGCTGTGTATTTGTTCACTTTAAAATATTGTAAATTAGTTTCCTGTATTTTTTTTTATCTGTTACTCCCATGTCTTACTTTAACCTTCTTTCTTTCATCTTTTCATTCTCTCAGTGCAGCTCAGACACACTCTTGTGTACTCAAATGTTCAGACCGGATCCAGAAACACACCCTCATGTGCAGGAAATGTGTGCACCATTCACCCTCCTCCTCCTCTATCCCTCTCTATCCCCCTCTCTATCCCCCTCTCTCTGGATCTCATTTGAACTAGCGTAACCTCTCCACACTGGTTTTTGAGGAGAGGCGTGTGTGTGTGTGTGTGTGTGTGTGTTGTTGCCAAGAGGTCTGAAAAGAGGATTCTGCTTCTCTCTTTCTCTCTCTCCCAGATGTTCGCCCTGCCTCTCTCTCCCACAGTTTGAGGCGTTGCTATGAATCAAACCAAATATTCCTCCTGACAACAGATGCCTCTCCTCCCTCTCAGCTCCTCTGAGTCCTCACATCAGTGCAAACTGATGGTTATCGCAGTAGATGAACAAACCGACGTAATTCCTCTTTCACGCGCACACAAAGTGTAACATGTTGTCAAACTGGTGGACGTGTTTTCTTCTTTTTGCTCAAGTCACACATCTGCACTCCCCACACGTTCAAAATCTTATTCAAAAACAGATACATATAAATGAAGTTACTGCAGGTGTCCCCTCTATTTAGCAACAAGAGGCAGATCAGCTCATTTTCTCCTGGATTTGAACATTTGTAGGTAAAATAATGTCTTGGTTAAAACAAAATGACAACGGCAAATCTATACCAATGATATTTAAAGAGAAATACAGTCTGCTTAAACAGCAGTTATGTACCAAAGATGTCTTTTCTTTCATTTCTCATCCACATTTAGGCCAGTTTTAATCTAGATGTCTTTGTATTTAGTAACCTTAAGAGAAAAAAAACATATTAAGACTCTTTGACAGCTGCAGATTCAGAAGAGTATAAACTAAATTTTTCTCATTATGAATTCTTGGCTAACGTGAAGATCTTTCATCTAGTCCTTTTCATAGAGAACCACAGCTTTTGGGATTATTGTTTTTTCAAAGAAATGTGTTTTCTGTAAGTAAGTAAGTAGAAGTTCAGTGTTGTGAGGATCCAACCTGTAACTTTTCTCCTGCAGGACCTTCTGTAGGATTAGGGTGGAAAACCCGAAGGCAGGGTTCTGTTTTCTTTTCTTTTTTGGCAATTTTCTCCAGGAGTGCCTAGATTTTAAAAAGTTGTCTTGGTCAGCAGCTTTGGTGCTTATGTGGGTTGAAAATACGGCAGAGTTTCCTCTCTGCCAACCGTTCCTGCTCTGCTTAACTTCTGTTCAGTTCAAAAACACTCAACATTTCTTGTCCTGTTACAGAGCAGAACGTTTTCAGGCTGCAGAGGAAGACCTTCAGCCGAGCTCTTCACCGGTCCAAATACTCCAAATACCTGTGACTTATCTACTGGACCGGAGCCTGATGGAGAAAAACAACGAGACTACTAGTTGCATGTTACAGTTTACAAGTTTATTTCTTATTTATTTTATTTTATTTGCCAGCTGTTCATCATGTTCTGAAATTCAACATCAAAATTCGAGAGCTGAATTTACCACTTTGTCAGCCAGTTCAGTCTTTTTGACATTGTCAGTATTTTTTAAAACAAGTTATGGTACGGAAAGCAAATACTTTTTTCCAGATACCATTTCAATACCTTTGTTTTAAATTAAGAAAATAAGCCAAAGTCCTCAAATGTTAACTGCTGTCTAAACACAGTGGCCACATAGGAATATACAGTGTGAAATTGTCAAAATTATGAATTAACCAGTAGGAAACACCTATTTTCAGGAAAAACGCCTAAAATAACATATCCAAAATGAATCAGTAATAACTCGTCAACCATTACACCTAGATGTATAATTCTCCTTTGATAGGTCAGAAGCTTAGGAAGCTAATGAACCTATTTATTTTTCTATTAACGAGTAAATGGAGATGCAGTAAAAGGAAAAAATGATATTTTCATTCTCGCCTGGTATAAAATCTATATTTTAATAGCAATATCACCATCAAAACCATCATCCAGCTCATTATAATGTAACTGAATATCTTTTACTACACCTACAGTATACAACTGTAACTGTAATTTTGATGAAAAGAAACTAATATACAACAGTTATTGGGCAAGGCAATTTTATTTTTATAACACATTTCAATAACAAGGTAATTCAAAGTGCTTTACATAAAACAAAAGCAACAGGGAAATATAAAAATGTTTTAAATGAGTTAAATAGAAAATAAAAACAGGCAGGTCTCTCAACTTTACTTATATTACTCCTTTGATTCCCGATTTCCCACTATATCCTTTGCTTAACACTTAGGGACTCTAACCCTTAAGGGGACTCTAACCCTAAGTGGACGATTTTTCAAAAACATACCAGGCGAATGTCCATATTTTGGCTATATTTAATGTTTATATGTTCACTTTTATTGGGAGTTTTCTTCAAAACACTATTTCTGTCCATACAACCATATTCCAAATAACATAAAGCTTCCAAAACAAAAGACCCACAACTTGAGAACAGAACATCCAAAATTATCCAGCTAATAACTCTAAGTTAATAAGTTTAGTGAATTGAGTGATACGAGTTACACAGCAGATCAGAGCTGGAGCTGAGCTTTCTTAAGAGCGGTCGGACTGCAGTGTAGGATGAGATGAGAGATATCTGGATGGCAATAACTGCAGCCATGTACAGTGATCACAGAGAGATTTATGTTTTGATATAAGCACATTTAGATGCTTGGTGTTTGATGTGGATAAAAATGGTTGGTCGTTTCTAGCTGAGCCTCCTAGCTTCACAGAGGTGTGCAGCATGGGTAGGGCGATGCAATACTACTTTCAGACATGAATTTCTCAATCTGCATTTTGCACAAAAATTGCTTGCAGTCCCCCCGTACAGGGGGCATCGATGCTCAACTTTAAAGTATTGCTGATCAATGTAAATCACTTTTCTGTTGTTAATGCTCGTTTGTACCAAGTGAACATCGAGGCTGTTCTCACCAAAAAATCACTAAATCCAAATAAAGCATACATGTTTTAGGCTGATCGTTACTTGTGTTAGCCACACCTTCAGACGGTGAGCATGAATGTGATGAGATCAAACTGCAATCAGGCAAATAAAAACAGTCATCAACAGTAGAAAATCAACATTTAATCTACAGAGTTAGACAGGCAAAGTGAAGATATGATCATACTTCATTTCTGATCTCAACAGGTTTTTAGGCACAGGGACATACATTTAAAAATATCATATATTATAGCATATATTATTCTATGTAGCATAAAAGCCTCCTAGCTTCAAAGGAGGGGTGTAGCATGGATAGGGTGATGCAGTACTAGCTTCAGACATGGGTTTCTCAATCTGCATCATGCTGCCGCTGGTAGATAAATGAGGAACAATCTGATCAAAAAAAGTCACCAACATGTTGAATCTGACCACACATTTAATGTAAGCCACATTTCTGTCTTTCCAAAACGTATCGAGGCCTTAATTATAAATGAAAGAGGAGCACCTGAATGCACCACTAGTTCTAGTCTGTGCAAGGCTCTTGGTTCGGGAACTTTATTTAATCAGGGGGGAGTTTTACTGAGAGCAATGTTACACATTCACACCCACCTGGAAGCTGCCCAATACAACAACAGCAACTGTGCAGCTCCACTCCTGGGCCCTCCGGTCACAAGCTCGCTTCTCTACCTTTAGGCCACCACTGCCCCTTAACTGAAGCAAATCTTTTGTAGATCAGTTAGCTATTTGGAGAGGAGATCTGTCGTCTTCTGAAGAAGGCAGTTTTGTCCCTAAGATCGGACCCAGCGACATGCTCTCATTCCTTCAGAGAGGTCAAGGTCAACCACAATGTTGGGCCCCTGGAGGGTTTGTGGAGGATTAATGCCCTGCTCAAGGGCATCCGGAGAAGATAAATTAATAACTAGGATGTATGAATACACCTATACGTCAGTGCTGAAAATCAAATAAGCAATCCTTCGCTTGGCTTCTTGGTCGCTCGTTAATTCATTCACCTATTTATTTATTCACCTCCTGACTCATGTGTTCGTTCTCCAGCTCGTGTGTCGAATCCTGGATGTGTTTTCAGAAGAAGCCCACAGCCCATAAATCCATGAGTCAGCCACAGCCCATCTGCTCTTATATAACACTCCCATAATGCAACAGCTCCTGGTGCCTCAGTCTGCAGCCTTGATCCTCTGTACGTAAACTTGTCATAAAGGGAATCAGAGCTGTTAAACATCAACACGATATGTCTGTTTACTACAGCGTCTGTTCAGAGGTCTGTTTTACAGGATCCTGATCATCCAGCATGATCTTGTACATTCAACCAAGTGTTGTCCCAGCAGACCTTGTGTTTCCACATCAGGTGCACGCGGCTGCAGAGAGTTTGAGGCCCAGACACCATAAAAACTGAAGCACAACACATCTGCTGTTACAGTAACAGGCAGACCGTCTGCTGCAGAAACAGAGTCTGAGCTCCCAAAACAAACACAGCTCAACCGGCGGCTGTACTGGACCAATTTTAGAAAAGCTGATGCTTCAGTTGCAAAAAAGAATAAAAGAAATTAAGTTTTTGCTACAAAAACAGCTCTTTTCCCCACAGCATCAATCTGCTTGTCAGAGTTACATAACAATTAAAATGTACTTTTTGTGCAGCTAACTAACAGGGATTGTAGTTAATGACTGGTGCTGAGGTGTTTCTAATATTTGGTTGTGTGTACGTGTTCCTAAAATTTATGATGGCCTTGAAATAAAAGTGAACAACAACAAAAAGTGAAGTTGTTACAGGAATATCAAATCTAAAACTGTCTTCAAGGCTTTTCCAGGATCTGCAGGAACACTGCTGTTTTTAGGAAACCAGACAGAGCTCAGATGATCTCATCTGTACCGAGAAACCACACACACACACACACACACACACACACACACATAACAGACACGCGCACACACACACACAGATCTGCGACATCAGGAGCTTTTCAGTTTCTTATGTTCCGTGAGAGTTGGCCCAAAGCCCGGATCCTGTTTCTCACTAATTATGGACAGAAGTTAAATTGTAGCGGTGACGCAGTCTGCAGGGCCTCAGTCAAGACAGAGGAAATCACAGAACATCACTTCCTGTCACAACTGTCAAAATAAAGGTCCTTTCCCCTCAGGGGATTAAATAAAGTATATCTACTTCTACTGAGGAGATGGTGTGTATGGAGTGCAAATAAAAAGAAACAGGATTAGGACAATAAAAAGATTTAAAAGATTCATGCAGTCAGTTTAAAAATCAAAGGTCCATGAGGGTATTAACACACTAAACTCTGCACTGAACTCACACATCTTACAGACACGTATTATTATTATTATTATTATTATTATTAGTATTATTTTAACCTGTGTGTGTGGATTTGTTTTTTTATGTATATTTTGAGCAACGTTTCAGGTACTGCACCTGAATTTCGTTGTATGTGCCACGCAATGACAATAAATGAATATTAAATATTAAAAGAGAATTATTAAAACTGTGCATGATAAGTAACAAGTATAATAAGTAACATGTACTGATTATTTTCAGATCATACTGGAAATACAATGAAATCTAACTGAAGAAACAACCTTTAATATTTAAGTTATAATGAATTCCCTGAAGAGATCCTTTACATTCCCAGAAATATCTGTAAACAAAACTGACAACAACTTGTTTACACTGAGACCAGTAAACAACCAAAATGGAAATAAAGACTCTTGTTCCCTAAGACAGAATTGCTGGCCTTATTTTGTAGTAACTCTATAAATTCTACAGTGCAACTGTCTAATGGTCCTTTCAGCCCATACGCCAATTTAATCCTCTGGATGCTTTCCTCATGTGAGTACATGCGCTGCAAGAGTTCACACACAATGCGAGAAGGAGATTTTCAACTCAGCGAAGGCCTTCCGCGTCTTTGCATTGACTTTGTAAGTGTGGTGTCCGGTTCTATAGGATAAGTGTAGAGATCTTGTTGGACACCAGAAAAGGGTCTGAGCCTCCACATAACCACTGACCTGTGCTCTCCCCTTAAAGGTCACTAATCCTCTATCCAGCTGCTACAGTGCTATGTTAAACTGTTATGCGTCAAATGCACATATGTTATACACCACATAAGTAAACTCACCGCCCTGAAAGCACAGTAAGTTTGGTTGAGAAAAACCTTTTTTTAGTCATGTTTATTCTTGCTCTTTTTCCATGGGCCTCTGTTTACATGTTTGTTTGTTTGATTCCCTTCAGTTCAGTACAGTTGTGCTTGAACATGTTTTTATTAACAAACCCTCCTTTATTTTTTCATTCCTTCTTTCTTTCAAAGCTCCCCGTTTTATTGTGAATCCCAAACAATTTCCAGTCCCTCTCTCTCTCTCTCTCTCTCTCTCTCTCTCTCTCTCTATGTATGTATGTGTGGCGCTGCCGTCTCCAGGCGCCTCCTCCTCCAAACATGGCGCCGGCCCGCAGCATTGCTGCTACCCCGACAGACGACGCAGAGAGGGACAGAAAGAGGAGAAGAAGAAGCGGGTAGTAACCCACCCTGAACGTGTTTTAAAAAGTATTTTAAAACGAACACAACTTCAGGCTAGACTTTACCTGCTGCTTTTGGATACGTTTACGCGTCTGGCTGTGCGCGTAGAGCCCACCTGTGCGACGAAGGTAGATTTCACAATGTTTCGTGTAGGATGTGAATCTCCCTGATTTATGTGACATAACGGAGCAGACTGGGCAGACAGACGGGTAACTCTGGCTCAGAGTTGGCTCTGGTAAAAACATGTGCAGCCCTGTGAGGAGCAGAAACACAGAGGTTGTAGAGGACTGAGTCTTTCCAGGAATAAAAAAAAAACCCAACTTTTTCCGCACTTTCACGCCGAGAGGATGGATGGAGAACAATCTGCGCTGTCAGGAGTTGAGAGGGAAAGAGAGAAGCTTCCACCAATTTACAACAGCTCCCCTCCTGCTGTAAGAAAACTTTTCTCCTTTTGTATTTTCCAAGTGATTGTTTTTACCGGGATTTCTCTTTGTTGTGCAGAATGTTTTTTTTGTGTGTGTGTGGCATGAAATGTGTTTTATTGGTGTATTATTAATTTAGTGTCAATGTGTGAGGAAAAAAAAAAAAACGTAACCTATCATTCAATGACCAACTAGTTTTCTTTATTTCAAATTACAGAAAAATCCTGTACTTTGCGTTTAAAGTCATTAAATAACGCTATCAATATTGTAGGGAGGGAGCATATAGTCCACCACTATATAATTAGGGAGCATTAATTAGCGCTGTGTGATTCAGTGGCATACAAGTCTGAAAGATGCTTGTGTTTTACTGTACAGCCTGTATTCTGTTTTACTTGTTTTATTTCACTGTTTATTATCCATAACACAACACACCTTAGAAACAACACCTAATTAGGGAGTGGGGCACATCTTTTGGTACAGTACAATATGATAATCTGCATATGCATCTCTTTTTAATGCAGTTTGTAATGTCAATTTCCAATTCCTCGCTTTAATCCAGTAAATTTTAGAATAACATATCTGGCATTCTACAGATTCTGATCATCTTTGAGGCCGGTGAACACACACAGACTTGACTATGTATAATGTATGACTAAAACACCTACAATCACCTAACATACAGTGTGCATATAGAGTGACGGCAAACTGAAAAACCTCTCCTGTTGGAAAAAGTGATGCCCCTGTCTTATATAATGACTCCTGACATCAGCTCTCCAGCAGCGTCTGAGGCGGCTGACTGTTGGACTTTGCATCGGTGTGTTTTATGTTTGCTTCTCTGTGTCACTTCGAAGTCAGACTGGCCGGGTTGCAGGCTGGTTGGTTGATGTCATCTCCATTGTGTCAGGGAGCAGGAATGTGCAGTTGAGATGGTTTTGACCAATAAATAGTCTATCATTGCTCAGACCGACCGGTTGTGTCTGGAAATGCAATAAAGTGGCTGCATGCGTTCTCTCTCTGGGATTTCAGTCGGACTCGTTCTCTGAATCCCCCTCAGACGTCTTCTGGCCCCCTAAGCTTAGATCTGAGGAAATTCAGGCTCAGTGGTGGATAAAAAGGTCTTAGATACAGCGGGCTGTCATTGTGTTTGCAGACCAATAAAAACTGAAGAATTGAAGACAGATGCTCACTGAAGAAGAAAGTTTGTTTCACCTGAACACAAATTTGACCAGACCTGCTGTTTCTGCCTCCAAAAACCCCATTTTTCTCCAGATCTCCACGGGTATGATGAGATGAAGGTCTGGTTACATTAGATTAGACATTTAAACAGAAAATTAATTTATGGCAAACATTCTCTGGTTCTGGCTTCTTGGTGTAAGGTTAATGTGATTTTCTCTTGTTTCTGTCATTGTAAATTGAACATGCATTACGTGCAACAGGTGTCTCAGGAAGGTGTTGCTCCAACATGAGCCTAGAGAACAGCTTCAGTGCTCTTTGCCATATAGATCTCTACTGGACAGATGAACATCCCTCTTGTAAGATAATATTCCCTCATTTGGTGTTTTGATGATGGTGTCGTGAGCGCGGTCTAACATGTCTCAGGTGTTTGTTTAAGGCCCCCTATGATTCTGGTCTATCCCAGATGAAAATTGACAAGTTGGCAGAGAGACGTGCATGTAAGATCGCTGGATTGTAAAGTGCTCCGGTGTTTGTACTGGTGACCTGCTGTAGAGCCATCAGCCATAAACCAATGTGTGAATTCTGCAGCCTGATCAGTCTGATCTGTAAAAACCCGAACCATAATTTAAACAGCATGATCCGATATTATCAAATCAAGCATGATTTAAATGTGATGCTTCCACCTACAGTTGACTCTCTGAAGATCAGATTAGATCGTTTGACAGACTTATCAGGTAATATATAATTTGCACAGATTCACCGCTCCAGTTGAAATTGCGTCCTTCCCCTGACTTTGTTTGCAATTTCTCTGCCTCTAAAATTTGCTTCTGGTTCTGTATGAACACACAGAACATATACAGTTTCAGTCTAGTGGATGTTTCACTTTGTTTCAGTGTGTGTTCGAATTGTTCTCTCATAGCACTCAGAGAGCCAAAGAGACCATCGATGGCCTAAATCTGTCACGACTGGCTGAAAGAGTCATCCCAGACTTGTGATCAATAATTCACCATAATCAGTTCAAGCCGTCTTCGATCAGTTCTGAGTGTCATCTCTGACATAAAGCTGGCCCTAGTGCTGCCAGTCAAATCTGGCAGCCGTGGACGGCTCATATCTGGTCCTGTGGTGCCTGAACTCAACCAAGTGCGCCGTCATCCATGCAGCCGGTGGGGATAATGGCTGTGAATTTAAAACACGTTTCCTCCTTCTTTAACAGAATGCTCATCAATTGCAGGTCTGTCTGTCTGACGATTCATTAACAGCCAGTCAGGATAAGAACTTCAGCTAATATATTTGACATGTTAAAAGCAATGAGATAATGAAACCTTTGGGCATGGCAGAGAGGAAAAAACCAAGAGAATACAAACAAAACGTGACTGATCCAAACTCACACGGTCTCGCAATAATCTACAGGATTTGATTAGTGATTAACAGCTGAGGGAGAGAGAGAGAGGAGGGTGTGTGTGAGAAACAGAGTCAGATGTGGAGCTCCTCTTGGTGTGGTTTCTCGCTGGATGACAGCATTTCCTTTCAGACTGAAGAGTTGGACTCAACTGACATCACAAGACTCACTGTGATAAAACCTGCTGCGAAAACTGCTAATTGTTGTCAGATGTGAACCGGGACGTAGTCGGTGTTCATTTAATCAAAAAAAAAAAAGAGAGAAATACTTGCCGACAACCTTTTTTAGTAGTACAACTTATTTGGAAGTCGTCTCCATGTTTTGTTGCTCAGTGATGTCTCTGCTCCACGTTTCCCAGAGACCACCTGTCTATCAGCTGCTGTGGGTGGAGCTGTGATGAGTTAGGAGGGAGTGACGTGGCTGCTCTGTGGCTTCAATTAGAAAGCCGTGGAATTATACAGGTGCAAGCAAACCAACAGGAGACGATCAAGACTAAAAGTCTGCAGCCACGCTAGAAGCCCAGTGTGCACAGTGGAAAATGAAGTACAGTTAAAGGCCAATTTATACGTCTGCCGATGCTGACCGAACAGCAAGGGCTGTGATTGGACGGCTCGGAAGCGTTACATTTCTGGCTCGTCCTCCTTCTTCTGCCTCGACCGGGTCAGGGGTCGTACATACATACCGTCTCCTCCGAGGCCCTCTCTTCCTGCGTTTTAGTAGTTTCACTAAAAGTCGCTGCTGTTCAACATGATCCGCTCACTTTCAGTCGCCATCGTTTGTAGCAGCCTGTTGTACACCGACTAAGAAGCAGAGACTCAACACACTGGAACATAGAAACCACACGGGCAACTAGTGTTTTGGGCGCACAGCTGCAAAGCGACGCAGACACAAAATGTTTACGACGATGCGTAACCGACTTAGACTCGATGCAGAAGTATAAATTGGTTTTGCGGGTATTAAAACTAAGTATTGGTTTGGAGATACTTCAGTCTGGACCAAAGGGGTGGACCTACCAGCCGACATTGCCATCCGTAGAGCCCCGCCACACTGAGTACCATTAAAATCACATTTTAAATATTAACAAATAACAAGCTTCTTGTAAATGTAGGTCTTGATAAATGGATCGCTCTGTGTTTTGTTTGCAGATCAGTCAGTGTTATCAAAATTAGTTTGATGTGGATGTTCCCACCTCCCACTGAGGAATGAGCTTCTGTCCAAAGACACAAGATGAATGTGTTTGTGTGGACAGTATGTTACGTATAACTACTCTGAAAATACTCACTAACTGTCCGAGGTTGTTGCTTCACACACAAACTGCCCTTTGTTTTTTTTGTTTTTTCCTCCATGCTGCTGTGCACGAGAGACAAAATTATATAATGACATGGAAACTGTAGATAATGTGTGTGGATGCCAAGACTATGATTTTATTCTGATTTGTCCTCGGGGTCTTTTTTTCTTTGGAAACGGTTTCATTTTGAACGGCAGATTAATCGTCGTTCTGCTCCTTCTTCTCTGCAGCCCCTGAACACATCGCTGTGTGTGTGTGTGTGTGTGTGTGTGTGTGTGTGTGCGCTGCTGTCAGGAGCAGCTGCTGTGCATCTGTTGATCTCTCCACCTCCTCTTCCTCCACCTCTCAACCCTCCTCCTCTTCTCTTCCTCCTGTATGCTCATTCCTCTCCATCTGTTCTTTCAGGTTTCCCATCCTCTTTCTCATATCCTTCTTCATCTATGCTTTGTGTTTTTCTCCGTCTTCACATTTTAATTCCTGGTCTTTACTCCCCCCCCCCCTCCTCTTATCTGCATCAATTTCCTTTCTTCTCTTTCTCTTATTCCTCCTTTCCTGATCTCTTCCCCTCCTATCATCCTCTTACTTGCACTTTCTGCCCCTTCTCTCATCCCCTTCTCCTTTCTTCCTCTTGATCCTTTTTCTTTTTCTTGTCTTTTTTTCTTTCACCCTCATATTCCCATTTTATTTCCTCACCTTTTTTCTTTCCCTTTCACCCTAATTTCGTCTTGTAATATCCATTTTGTCCCCCTCTCCCTTCTTCCTCTCCTCTTCACGTACTACATTTTAGATCTTAAATCTGAGAAGGAAAAGAGTTTTTTTAGTAAAGCATTTGTGTCAATAACTTTTACATTGTTGGCCATTTGTTGCCTTATATTTTTAAGTAATGCAAAATTTTATATTCTGATGCTTCTTGTATTTGAACTTTACATGTAACTTCAGTTACTGTAGCTAGGTTTGCTATATCAATATTATTGGCTGATCACAGATGAATCTTTACACACGTAAAAAAATAATTTGTAGTGCAGCAAAGCTACATTTGATCTAATTTATGTTATTGGTTATTTTTTTATATTACAATTTGATGGTCAGTGCAGTTTAGTATTCACATACACAGATGCATCTCAAAAAATTTGAATATCATTCATTGTGAGCACGAGAGTGAGAGATCAAAGGTTCAGGAAACCTTTGCAGCTGTTTTAAGTTAATTAGGTGATTAGAGCTCTACTCAGGTCGACATTTCTGTATTATAAATCCCTTAGTCTAATATTTTAATACATTTTGAGATACTCGATTTTTGATTTCCCTGAGCTGTAAGCCGTAATCAGCAGGACTAAAAAAATAATTTATTAAGAAATGTTTCCCTTTATGTGTAATGAATCTAGAATATACAGAATGCGAGTTGCACTTTTTTAAGTAAATGAAGGTAAAAGAATAATCTAATTTTTTAAATTAATTTTAGATGCCTCTCTTATTGTTACTGTCATCTTTAATAATAAATGGTTTCATTATTACTGTTAAATTCTGTTCCAAAAATCAACCATTTGTATGAAATGCTGGTTATTTATTCAGTGATGCTGTCTTCAACGTACACAAGCAGAAATTCTTCTTCTGTGTACCCCGTGGTAATGATGTCATCTTCCTGCGCCAGGGTATAGGACGAGGAGCTAAGCAGCCGTTTCCGTCTCTGGGCACCTTCATCTCCACACTGAGCCAGCGGCGGGACGCGGCGGGGCGGGGCTTGGCTGGCGGCATGACGGGCACCCTGACCAGCACCCAGTGGCTCAGACACGGTGAGTGCAGCGAGTGATGTCATCATTTCATCAAACAGAGCAATTAAGCCTGATGTCATGGCACGTTACTTTATAGGGTTATTTTTCAACACATTTCAGCCATTTTCCATTTTCTCCTCTCTTCTTGTTACCAGAAACATTTTCTCTGACCCTTTTTATTTTATTATTATTATTTTTAATAATCTAAAAAGAGAAAATCATACAAAAACAATCAAACCATAAAGATGTTGTCAAGCTCTCACATTCAGCTTTCCAGACTGTTATTCTTCAGTTGAACAGTCTGCCTGAGGGTGAGAGCAACAGATCACTGCACCAGATTTCAGAAAATCACAGGAGTCTTGACTAACTTGACTCTGAAAGAATGACTAATGTTAAAAACACATGAAATAAATAATCTCATTGGCCTGTTCTAAAAGAAATATAGGACTCAATAATACGCTAACTGACTTGCTTAGATTGGGACATGTTGTTGAAGAGAGTATTTTATCCTTGTCTGATGTTTGGAATTTGCCTGGCCAGTATTGTGAGACTGTAACAGAAACACTGTTCATGAGAGGTTCATTGTCTTAATGTTCCCCAAAAACAGACTTACGGAGGGAAAAAACTGGCCCTCCAACGGCAAAAAACCTTTATCATTTTTACTGATTTAGTTTGCAACTAATGGAAAGCGTTTCTTTTTCTGTCTGTTTTGGTCTTGTGGATCTTCTTGAAGGTGCAGCGGTGTGTGTATGTGTTGTCCTGTTAAAAAGAAAACCTGTCACACATGCTCTGATGAAGGCTTCCTGCTTCAACACATCAGCAGATTTGGCTACCCAGTAGTTGCAAATAAAACCGCTAAAATGATTAAGATATGAGGTGACTTTTTTTGAAAGGGACAGTGCAGAAGATAGCATCTTTACATCGATGTGAACTTTCACAGATCCTTATTTAGTCTTTTTAAATCTCAAATATTACCGTTAAAGTAGGGTCACAAAAGTGCAGTTTGAGTGTCAGTGGGGTGTGTTTTTGTTCCCCGTCTCTGTCTGGGATGTAATGGTGTGTTACTTCCTCTGTTTACAATACGCTCGATGTATGTACTCAGTCTCTGTTTATGTTGAACTGCTAGCAACAACATTGGTGCAGCACTCCTGTCTCCAAAATGGAAGGCTTTAAGAAAAGCTAGAAGAAGAAGAAGAAGAAGAAAAGCTGTTCATGTTTTCCAGTTGATGACCGTGCATTAGAAAAATCTACAGCGTGCAGAAAATCACAGGATCACACTTCTAATTAGAAAGTTACAGGCGGTTTAACGGGGTGATTCAGGTCTCAGCTGACTCACACTTCTTTACCTTCAGCTGAAATCACTCAGTGATCAGAAAAGTTAGATTATCTGTTTAAATGTTTTCAAATATTCTCCCTGCTCAGTACGTTTCATGAAAAATAAGATGTTTATTTGAGTCCTCAGAAGATAAAGCACAAAATTAGAAATATCAGTTATGAAATTGTCCCTGTGACAGAAAAAAAAAAGAGAGAAATCAAAATTGACAATCATGCCTCGAGGTTCTTGACGGCGGCGATATTGTTTATTCGTCGTCAGCATTTCGACATTAAAGGGAATGTTGCTTCCTGTTAAAGACGAGGTTATTTCTGACTGCCGTGAGAACGCAGACCCAGTGGAGCGCTCACCAGCCCGCTTTGTCACCACGGCTACTGATGCCAGAGTAATTATGCAAACCTCCGCCCCAAATGAAAACCATATGAAAGTGAAAACACTCAACACACACACATTAGATAGTGTAGCATTCCTCGGGCCCGTTACAGCCGTCCGGCCCACTGGATAATCACCACAATTTGCTTTTTCATCTGTAAAGTATTACAGGAGGTTTGTGTTTCCTTTTTTAATATTGTTAAATATGGTTTTGTGTGCCGAGGCTGGACTGAGTTTCATTTCAGGATCGGAAAAACAATGACACCTTTTCTAGAAACACTGGCATCAGCGTCCAGCTTGTTATGGAAAAAGATTAAAAACTTTATTGATCTCAGCAGGGAACCTGGGGCCCTGCAGCAGGATGTGTTGACTGGGTACAGAGAAGAAAATTGGTTGTATAAAAATAATTTCCGTTTATTCTTTTGTTCCTTAAAAAGTTTCTGTCACATCTGAAGGTGATTTACCACCATGCTCCTGGTTCGGTTCTCTAAACATCCCTAACGTCCTCAATGCTCAAAGAAAATCTTGGCTTGTAGAGTGAATCGTCACATTAACGATATTTGTGAAAACTCTGAACGTAGACTGATCCAGTTAATTTACAGACCACATTTACCGCTTTGCTTCACAAGATGTGACAGATGATTAAAATAAACAGCTAAATTTAATACACAATTAAATAAATATAAATAAATCATAGAAACACACAATATGTATACTGTTGAGAATTCCACGCATTTGCACTGTATGATCGTTGTATGTTTATTTCAGTAATTGATTATTAGTGATTAATAGCTTACTCCTCCGTAAGATCTAATAGGCTTCCAAGAGCTCTGATATCCACGTACCATTTCTTTGTTAACTTTATGCTTTTTGCATTTGTGTTGCCACAAGGGATGAAACGGTACGAAAGTTTCATATCACGATTATAGTGACCAAAATATCAGTATTATCACGGTACTGTAAAAATGTGAAAAGATTAAAATGTACTGATGCACACACTGAAACCATTTCAACAAGTTTTATATTAAAAAATGCAAATAAAATAGCCATTTTGTATTTTAGCATAAACATTAAAGTAACAGCCAATACCTTTTGTAAACATATGAAAACCATCTAAGTGTGCATTATCAAGATTTTAGATTTTATGTAACATAGGTAATGCAATGACCCCGTGCACCATTACAAAAACATAAGTCTTTAGAAGACGGTGACAGTAACTGCAATGAGCCCAACAGCTGACAAAAATACAGAGGAAGTTAAAGTTAACTCACCCTGCGTTCACTATAAGGTCATTTTCTTCAATCAAGTTTCCCTCAGCGCTCTCATAAAAACTAAAATCCGACCTGACTTCAGAGTGACAGCGCTGCTTTACGCCGTGTTGTCTTTGAGCCAAACAAAGCCACGGTGCCTACTGTGCATGTTCGCCTGCTTCTGGGAGACTGTCGCTAACTTTGGTTGATGCTGGACAGTGTTTGCCGTGAGTTTATAATGGCGCGGTAACCGAATTCAGTTATCATGGTAACTAAAATGTGTACGGTAAATAGATACAGGTTGCATTTTAATGCCAGGTGTAAATGGGGTTTAAATGAAATGGTGTTTCAGGGCCTTGTTACCAACTAGGCCAAACTTTGTCCGAATCAAACATGCTGACACCTTACAGATGGTGATAACAGTGCATGTGTGTCAGTACCTGAGCGTGGCTGAGGTGTATCTGCTACTGGTTTTAAGTCCAGCCTTTACTTCCCTTTCTTGTGATGTCACAATGAAAATATGTCATAACGCTCGCCAAGCGGCTACTCCGACATGTCCTCAAAAACAGCGGTGGAAAAACAGCGAGCTGCAGCACACAGCTCTCCTCTCCCTTCCAAACACTAGCTACCCTCCAGGCAGTCAAACATAAAGTTGTTCCTGTGATGTAGAGACAGAGCTCAGTTAAAACTTTATGGATACAGATTAATAACTCACCGCTCTGAAACTCTCGCTGCAGTCCATGTTGCCGAGCCGGTCGGCAACACGTACGGCTGAACCCGAGCTGTTTACCGGCTTCTCGCTGACCCGCCCTACTCTGCTTCTGATTGGCTAGTAGTCCTTAACTAGGAACTGAGCATGTGCAACTCCCAACAAAGATCATTTAGAGACAAGATGTATCACTCCATAGCTAAAACGAAGCCTTCAACACAGGGTGAAAAGAGGAGCTGCAGCAATGTGCAGTATGACAAAAATATGGTGTTTTTTGAAAATGAAACCATGTAAACCTGCTCTGGTAATACGATTTTGAACCTGAAAATGAGCATAATACCACCTCTTTAATAAAGAACCCCAATGGGGGAAAAAGACCAATCTTTTAATAAGTTTTTGACCTTTACAGTAAATTGTCCCCTAATTAAATGGGTATCTCTTACTGAATTAAAAACCCCTCACGTGGTTTCCTGTGACGCTGGATGACCGTACATGCTCATCTGCAGTCGGATGTTTGTGGACTGCTCCCTTCGTTCAAGCTCAGCAGGAACAATAACACGAATTAATGGATTGCACTTCATGACAACACTTGAGGAAGATAACAATAAAAAGAGGAGAGTGAGAGGATGTCCTTGGAGGTCTTGACAGGATGTCATGACAACCAAGGCTTGCTACTGCCGGGATTAAATGATGGGTGATGCACAAGCTGACAAAGCAGGGGTAATTAGGAAGCTGTGGAGGAGGAGGGAGGGCAAATATGCAAAGATGAAAGGATGAGGATTAAGAATATTTTCTTTTCCTTGTTCCTGATCTTATCAGCTCCACTTTTCTTTCTTTTTCAGTCAGTATGTCAGTTTTCCATCTGCTTCTTTCAACTATTATGATAAATTATGTTCTTTACTTGATTGACATTTTTATGCTGCAAAACAAATCTTTTGAAGGATCTACATTTAGTTGTTTTTGTTTTTTTTTTTTTAATGAAATAATCACTTTTTTATTGCCTATATGTGAACCTCACTTAAAAATGAGTGCTGGGCAACGATTAAAATGTTTAATCACGATTAATCGCATTGTTATGCGCTCAATTGAATAACAAATTCTAAAGTAGTGTATTGCGCACTTTTATTAATTAATTTAATTTAAATGTACTGCTATATGCATTGATTTGCAGGCTGATCAACATCCCGCCCCTCCTGTGACCCAGGGGTTTGACTGTATGGGCATTCAGAGCCAGTGAGCAACGGACTTTAAAAATAATAATAATTTTTTAAAAACTGCGTTAACGTGATATAAAATAATTGTCTGCGTTAATTAATTAATGCGTTGACGCAATAATAAAGCCAGTTAATCATTTCTGCAAAGCATGTGAAACAGATTGTGATCTGTGTTTTAGGCGGCTCAAGTTGGATAACGTCACCCTCCAATGAATTTAGCTATGCTGACATTAAATGCAGTCAGTGTAAAATCATCATGTAACGAGCATGGATCAGTTCAACGTCAAGCTGATTAAAAAAAATATGACTGTACCGTTGCAGTGGGAGTTTACCTGAGTTTGCAGCATGTTGTGTTATGCCGTCTCCAGTTTGTTGGTCTCTGTTTTGGCTTGCTCATTGGTTTGAGCGTGCGCCTGGGAAGGTAGTAGTTGTATTCTGAAACCTCACCGCTAGAAGTCACATAAAACTTCACATGGCCCTTTTTCAATAACAAATTAAAAAAATTGGGATATATATTAATACAATACAAATTTCATTTTTTAAGTTGAACCTCCAACCTTTTCTCTAACTCCACCATGAAATCAATACTTCTACTTGTACACATACCTGACGACGAAATCTACTGGATAGATTTACATGGCATTTCCTAAACTGCTTTCGGGATGCGATGCACTCTTTTAAATAACGACACGTGACCTTTTCTGTAGCGCCACCCTCAGGAAGAAATTCTCCAGTGTTAACACAGAAAGAAACATCTGGATTCCTGTGATGTGTAACACCTGATCTCATTGTCATTCATCCGTCTGTCCGTCTCTGTACTATGTGTCTCTTTTATCTTCTGCTTGTACAACCCGCCAATGCCTACAGATTGAGCACCCACAATGCACCTGGACAGGCCTGCTGGTGACTATTGTTACTGTGAGGACGGCTACAATAGGAGGCTATTTATAAACAGAACTGATGGTTGGTCAGAAGTGGGAGGACGGGTGAACAGGTGTCCCGCGTGTCTTTCTGAATGACCGTGTGTGTATTTGTATGCTGTGGGGAGTTGTTGCGCAGTGGTCTGGCCTCTGTGATTACACACTGACTGAGGTTAATAGCTATCATTTGTATATTTGTGTGGTGTGTGTGTGTGTGTGTGTGTCGAAACAAAACATCGTCAGTGACAGCCTGGCTCTCTCTTTTACCGTCTGTCCTCTTTGTCTTTTTGTCGCGGTGTTTATTCTCGGCACCTTTACATGTTCGCAGATAGAAATGGTAAAAACAAAATCTCTTGTTTTGTTTGCTGTCCAGCCAATTTGTCTGTTTCCTCTCGGTCTTTGATTTAAAGCTCTTTTGAACTGCAGCTCTGCTTTTAGTAGTCATCAGCAGTTTGATGTTTCTATCAAAGTGCTGTCTACTTGGATTGTTTGATGAATTAATGAATCGTTCTTCATCCTCCATGAATCCAGTGAGTGTGAAACACGTTGTACACATGTACAGCTAAAACAAAAGCCAGCAGACTGAAATAATATTAAAATGTAGAGGGTTATAACAATCAGCTTGGGTTATAAGCTTCTACATTTATAATTCGAGAGCTACTGTAATCGGTCCATGAAGATGTGGCAGCTGCTCAGGCGGTGGAGCGGTTCGTCCATTAATCACTAGGTTGGCGGTTTGATTAGCGGATTCGACATTCGTTCCCGTGTGTGTGTGTGTGAATGAGGTGAATGGCTGAATGAGAGGCAAAATTGTAAAGGGCTTTGTCCGGGTAGGCAGAAAAGTGCTATATAAATCCAGTCCTTTTGCCTTCTAATACACAGTAAAAGCATGTGTCACAGGGACACAGTACAACGGACGTCTGATCTCGCAAGTGTTTTTAGTATTAAACCATTTCATTTATATTTTATACACTTGTGAGCTCATAGCTCTTAAGATTCAAGCTTCAAATCTGGGTCTTTCTATACAGAATCTGGCTCTTGTGTCTGCTTCAGTACAAACAAGACACTTCCGAGGTTTGTGGCCTGTACTACGAAGCGAGGTAACTGGCTTATCCGGGTGTAACTTCCTGATTAACCCGTACTACGAAAGGTGGATAGCTGTTACCCGAGGCCTGTTGCCATGGCAATTTACGCTGCATCTCTAAACTGCTCCGAGGAGATTTGGTTCGTGGTTAACTTGAGGTTACCCTGTATACGGACTACACACCACATCTGTACTCAGTGTTAATGATAGGAAGTTGGATATTAGTACACACCAACATAAAATATGTTTAGATTTCATCCTGACTTGTTCCACTGCGGTTGCAGCTGAAATTAAGTTAGGAAACACATCAACATTAGGCTACGTTCATACAGCGAGCACTGCAGCCTCTGCGATTCTAGGGAGGAAATCTTAATTTTTCCTGGATCCTGGAAAAATTGGATGAAAAAATCCTGGATGAAAGTGTCAAATTTACAAGAACAAAACGTCATAAATTCCTTGAAATTAATACCACAAAAAATCAATTTTCTCCTGAATACGCCCACTCCACGGCAAAGTCTCAAAGGTGCTTGATAGTGATTGTGTTCTAAACTCACCTATTTCCTCACTGCTAAATCTGATTGTGAAGTCTAATATAATTTCCCACCAGAGAATAGGCCTAGTCAAGTTTTTTTTCTTAGATTAATCTGTCTCGGATTATTACCCCTCTCCACAATGGACATAATGGGCAGTTGTACCTTTACATCTTAATCATATTACACATAAAAGAAGAGCCCATAAAATACATAATAGAGATTTGAACTACAATGAGAACATTCTGAAGATAATTAGGCTACAAATTTACTCCACGCGATGCCAACAAGCCTCCCTGGCTCTGTCGGCCGCCACGATATTAGATTTAGCCGTTAACTTTCTTTACAATCATAATTTCCTGACACAATCAACGTGCATTCCTCTGGAGAAATACGGAGCATGAGCCTGCCTGCACGGCTGAATACAACCCTCTTTATGCAAACGCGCACCAACTCTAATTAAGTTAGCTCCGACTCAACTAACTATCATCTTGGTACCGTTTAACTTCAGAGTTTGTGAACCCTGAGTTTGCTTGATAACCCCGAGTTGACTCTGAGTAGGTTGAACTTCCTCAGAGCTGCAGTGATCCTTGCATGTCTCAGAGGAAGCAGAGTTAATGAGGGGTTTATTGTCTTTTTGTGTCTCAGGGAGAGAGCTGCCTCCGATCGGCAGTGATGTTCGCCAAAAGCAGCGGCTCTCCATTGACACTCTGCCCCCAGAGGTCAAAGCTCCGTTTCCCTCCGATCCCATCATCCCCCTGCGAACCAAGACCACCAAGGAGTTTCTGTGAGTTCCCTGAACATTAAGACTGTTGTCAGTTTTCTGCTAAAAACTCCCCATGAAACAAACCCACCTCACTTCTTTAGTTATTTTGGAGCCAAGCCTGGTTTCTCTTTATCAGCATCGTGTGTTTGTGTTTGCCAGAGAGGACATGGAGGGTGCCGTCCAATCAGGTGACTGGAGGGAGGTCCGAGAGTTTTACCTGACCACCTTTGATTCCTTCATAGAAATCAACGCTGCCTTTAAGGTAGAACACATAAACACACACACGCAGTCTGGCTCTCAGCAGCATGCCTGTTGTGAGAAAACTGTTTTAGATGCTTTTAAAATTTCCCCAGACGCCATAACCGTTTTACGATGGGAAAGCAGTTTTTTCCTTCATGCTGTCTCTCTCCTTCCGTTTCTTTCCTCCCTCCTCTGTCTTTTCCCAGCGAGAGGCGAACGGATCGTTTAACACCATAGATGACTCGGGAGTCAACGCCAAGTTTGTCAACGCTGTTTATGACGCACTGCTCAGCACAGTAAGCATGTGACAGCAAGACCACTCCGACAAACCAACACACATACAGGCTTGTGAACAAGGACATGGTGCTCACATCTCACCATTAACCATGACATTTCAGGTTTTTAACCGCCACCAAGTCATTGGACATTTGCAAAGGATAATGTATTTTATCATGACATCACAACCTGTTCTCACTCCCCGACTCGTCACATATGGACGCTTGGTCAAGACCCATCGGCGTCAGTTCGTAACACACTGGGGATCCCTATAGCGTCACAGTTCAGCGCAGTGGGGGAAGCCCTGTAGTGTCTGTTTTTGACGGTAAAGGCAGGTATATGATATTTAACAGAAAAGACGGAGTAAGGAGGTGGTTGGGGTGGATGAAGTAATTTTGTTGCCTAAACCTAACCACATTGCAACGTTTCACAACTTTAATAACGTGCCGTTTCAAAATTGAAAGTCTAACCGGACATTGCATATTTATTGTTGCTAAGCGTTGCTAACTTGCTAACCTTAAACAGTGACACTAACGGGTTACCCAGGGAGTTAAAAAGCCGTGACAAAGTGTCAATATGTGACGAGTTGGGAGTGAGAATGCGTTGGTCAGTCTGTCACACATAAGTTGTATAAAACGTCAGGTACTTGCTGACTTGTTGAGATGACAGGAGATGCTCATTAATGACGCCCCAAAACAAGCTGTAACAAAATATGTTACCTGGATTAGTCAGTTCATTCAGTGAATGTAAAAACAGCCGAGGATCTTTTCACTTCAGGCTTTCCTAAACACTTCTGTGTTCTTTCTGTTTAAGTTAAGGTTAGACCAGCGTTTCTTTTCGTGCGACTGACATTCTTCTCCTGATTCTTTCTGTTTTGGACGTTGAATATGTTTTTTGCTTGTGTGTTTAGCCTCAGGACATCCAGAAGTCAGTGTTGAAAGGGATCATCAACAGCCTGCTGAGGGAGTGGAAAGGGTGAGAATATGTCTGCATTTTAAACTGCATTCCCAACAATGCAAACATAAATCAGATAATATGGTAATTTAAATTCATAGAGTAGTAAAGTAAAATGGATGATGCCAAACAGTTTAATGCTAGAACATTTAGAGAACTGCTCTACTTAGGCTTAAAGGAATATTCAGTGATTTTGACAATTCACTTGCTCTCTTATAGTAGTTAGTTTCTCTGTTTCTTCAGTACGGCTCCTTCTTGTTAATCCTGGATTAGCACAAAGACGGAGCTTGCCTAGCTTGGTTTTGTTGCAGTGCTCTTTTTCTGTGACAGGTTTTGGTTTATCTGTGTTTTCAGGCCTCGGACAAAAGATGACCTGCGGGCTTATTTCATTCTTGTTCAGGTGAGACTGAAACTCCTCCAGACACAGTAAAGATAGTCCAAGGTGTCCGGTTATATCACAATAAAGGGTGGGGAGAGGAAGAAAGCTACATATGAGAGTGATACTCCCTGCAGGACACGGTGGAGAGGATTATTGAGCTAGTGTGGACGCTTGATTTGATTGAAAGTGTGTTTGAAGTCCGTTTTAAAACAACAGATGTTTAGGTTACTGGATAAATAAAGACACTGATGTGTGAACTGATTGTGGGCAGCATCATTATTGTTGATATGGTGACCTGTAGGTTAATATACATTGTGCATCAATTAAGCAGATCTTAAGAGGTGTTGAACTTCTGATGACAGACACAATGATTACTTTGCGAGCACAGAAAACACTGCAGGGACGGCAGCCTGGCTCTTCTATCGAGCCGTGACGTTTAGCCTGCAGACATCTAGGGCTTACGGGAAATGGTGTATCGTTAAAGGGTGCTTAAAATGTAAACATTGAAGAAACACGAATATTAGGTGTTTTTTCAAAAAAAAATGTCCTTATCTAAACACATGAAGTGACCCACCCAACATACTAATAAGAAATACTCTTCATTGGCTAGATTTTTAGTTATTAGTATAGTTGCGAATCCCAGTGGTATTTTGAATAAGGTTTTCTTCCTTCCAGTTTCACTTTAGCCCTTTATATATCACAAGCCCGCCAGGACGCCCCGTCAACAGCATCTCCACCTAAGAAACATCACTGAAACCGAGGCAAAGCCTTTTTTAATCCAGAGCAGCTCTGCTAGTGTTGCTCACAGATGCATGCTGTCACGAATCAATATCATTCATCGATACTGTTGCCGGCTGTTCATTTGCTGCCGTGGTTCTCTAGATCTCCACGCTGTGTCAGCTGGGAAGTTGTCAGTCAGTTCACGACACCCATACTTTCTGTATAAATATACTAATTTATACTTATTTAACACTGGATTTATGACTACAACAACTGTTTTTCTATCTTTCTTTCCCACGCCCTTTCCATCCATCTTTTTTTTTTATTTATCATTGCTGGTGGACAGAAATATTCATCTCGTACCTCTCTGTCTCGTTCTTATTCTGCCCTTTTCTGTTTGTGGGCTCCTTTCTTTGATCCTATTTTTGATCTCTCTCTGTCTCTCTCTCGTGTCTGATTTCCATATATGGTTTTGGGAATTAGACTCCGATAAAGACAGGAATCTGCAGTAGTTCCACTGTGGTTCCACGCTCCATCAGCGCACACATGCACACGGGCCAAATGTCTGATTTTTTTTGTCCCATTTGACTTCGACGACTCGCCTCGTCTTCCAACTCTCAGGAGAACACAACCACACACACAGATTGGGACTGGGTGAGGTCATGTTGGAGTTGAGGACGGCTGGTTTCCTGCCTGACGACGACTCCCTCTTCTTTATAGGCTCTTCTTTCTCTCTCTCTTCATCCCTGCGATAACACCCTGTAAAGACTGAATTGAGCTCTTTGGGATTATCTCACTTATTATGTAATTTGTTATTATTTTATTGCATCCAAACACCAGTCTAACAGACAGAACCTTGTGTTCTCAAAGTCAAACTGAGTCATGTCTTTTGAAAGAAACACAACAACAGCAGCTGTACTCGATCTTTTAGTTTACCTTCACAGTGTCCCAGCTGTCTCTTACTAAATATTAACTGTGTGTGGAGCATGTAGCATGTTCACAATGGACCTCTGGGCTTACTTTTGTGGTTCTGTCCAACATTTCTTTCAGTTACAACCAAGTTAATCGCTCAGATTTGAGAACATGCTGACATTGCTAAAAAGAAGTCTGACATGGACATTTATTTTTACCATATGGTTTCATTTTTTCTTCCAAATAAGTCTGTCTGGGGGTTTGTTGTCTGATCGCTTGAGCGCTCATGTTTTTGGTTGACCATCCGACTTAGTGATGTCGCCACATTCCCAGATCTGAGGTATTAACTTGGTGAGTGAAATGGTTTTTAATACTTATAGAAACCAGAATGAGATCCAAGTTGTAATAAACCCGCAATTATTTTCTTATTTATGATAGCGTGCAGACTGAAAACCCTGGAGGTTTGAGTGTGATGGACACTTTTTCCGTTCACCAGCTGTGTGTGTCCCAATTCAGGAGCTGGATCTTTTGAAGACGGTAGTTTCAAGGCCAGATATGTGAGTGGTTAGCTTTGTCACGATATGATATATCGCTGTGTGTGTGTGTGTGTGCAGAACCCCCAGTATTCAAGCACCAGCACCTACGTGATCTACGCTCACCTGCTGAGACAGATCGCAGCTCTGTCTGAGGCCGACCACCACTTCCTGGTTCACTGGCTCAAAAAGTAAGTGTGTGTGTCAACCTTTAAATGTTGGTTTGCTGCCAAGTTGCCATAGCGTTCTGTCTGTGCATGTAACTTTCTCTTTATCGACCTTACTCTTCCTGTCTTCCTTTGAGTTTTCATTGAACAGCAGATTTTACCTAAACCTTTGAAGTGCCACAGAAATGAAATAGGTTCTTTAACAGCAGGATTAAAGCAAAAGTATACTTTCTTTACCTTCTGTAGGGTAGAGGCTGTTGTATGTTGAACAGATTGTAAAGCCGTCTGAGGGACATTTGTGATTTGGGGCTCTGTAAATAACTTCTGGATGTGTAGGCGGATTGAGCCTTGTCATCTCGTCTTTGCTGCAGGCTTAGCAAGTGATTTATTGTGTGATGGCAACATAAATTTTAAGTGTTTCCATCTCTAACTGGAAGTACTTTGCTCTGCCTCACTTTCTTTATGCAAATATCACACACCACTTCCAGCTTTGATGAATCTCTCATGTCATTTAATACAAACCCCAAACTGCAGCAGTTACATTCTTTTCAGCCACCGACTTGTTTTTCATCATGATCTTTGTTTTTCCTCTCTAATCTGAGGAGGTGGGCTCATGCGGCAGTAAAGACATGTTGGCTATATTCAAGTATGCTGCATATACATTAGTACCATTTTACTGTCCAACCAACCCTGGTCAGACGGTTGTTTGTCATGTGTGTGGCATCCCTACCCAGCCTGGAGAAACCATCAAAGGCTTAAGCTCGCCTTTGCCCAGATGTAGTATACAGCCCTGCCAGTACTGTTTTAGGACGGGGTAAATGCATTTGGAGTTCTGACTGAAATCAATTTACAGCAACAAGTGCTGAAAACTGTCAAGAGTTGGCAGACTTGAACAAATACTTAATTTTGTTTACTTATTCTTTGATCATATACACCGATCAGCCACAACATTATGACCACTGACAGGTGAAGCGAATAACCGTGGCAGTGGGTGGGAAATATTAGGCAGCAAATGTAAATCTGAATGCTCTGTCTTTGCGACCACTCAAAGCGCTTTTTACGCTACATCCCATTTACCCATTCACACACTCGGCCTAAGCGCTCAAACAGAAACTAACATTAACCTGAGCCACAGCCGTGGAAAGCAGGAAAAATGGGCAGTGTAAGGATTTGAGCGTCTTTGACGAGGGTCAGACTGCGATGGCGACTGGATCAGAGCATCTCCAAAACGGTCTGCAGTGGTCAGTACCTATCAGAAGTGGTCCAAGGAAGGAAAAGCAGTGAACCGGCGACAGGGTCATGGGTGGGAGAGAAGGGTGACCCGGGTCCGACCCAACAAACGAACTACTGTAGGTCAAATTGCTGATAAAGTTGATGCTGGTCCTGGTAGAAAGGATTCAGCAGTTTGTTGCATAAGTGCCTTCTGCTTACGTGTTGGTGCCAGATTCACACCTTCAGAGGTCTAGTGGAGTCGATGCCTCGACAGGTCGGAGCTGTTTTGGCGGCAAAAAGGGGACCCACACTATATTAGGCAGGCGGTCAGAAAGTAATGGTTGAATGGTGAATGTTCTTTTTTGAGTTTTTTATTAGAAACTTCTGTGTTAAGACAAAATTAAACATTATTTTGGTATCTGTTTGTGTGCAGCCCTACAATTCAAAGAATGATAAATACTGATCTGATCACACTAAAACCACATTTAGTTCATTTTAAACAACAAATACTCCCCAAGGTCAACAGATGTGTTCAGACAGAGAGAGACACTAATGGATATGTGGTTAAGCTGGTGTTCAGTCAGAGTAAAACAAAGGTTAGATGTACTATTTCTGCATTACAACTCCACAACCGTGTTTCAACGTAAATTTAGCTGTTAAAGTTACTCCTATATTTTAAAAAAACAAAATCCACTCCCTGCCAGTTTAATCAGATCTTGCAGCTTTTAAAACTTGACACACAGCCTACAATTATGAATGTAAGCCGGGCTCTGTACGTCTCTCTCAGCCTGAATTAGGAGCCCTGAAGAATGCGTCCTTTTTGTGGTGATGATTTACAAGCGAGCTGGTTCAAATTACAAGTTCTGTTCAGTTGTGCTCAGATCCAAAAACCCAATTTCTCCATCCAACGCTGTTATTTTTTCTCTCTTAAAGTGTACATTAACGGTTTATTCTTGTGCATGTGTATATTTTCGGGTGTGTGCAGTTCGTGACTCTGCCAAACTGCTGATGTTAACCAATATTAACTTTGTGTGTGTGTCAGGCTGTCGGTGAGGCGTTTCAGGCAGCTGGTAGAGCGCCTCCTGCAGTTCATCTCCACCCGTCTGTTTCCTGCAGAACCAGACGAATTTCCTCCTCTGGCCAAGTGCGCCTGGTGGATTCCCTCTGCTACCAAAGTGCTCGGCCTGTTCAGTGAGTCTCGCACACGCCTTCATATCAGCGTAACGCAGAACAGTAACGCAAATGCCAAGGGTCATTTTGACACAATTGACTTCCTCTCTCCTCAGATGCAGCCAACAGTGTCTCCTCTCCTCCCATCATGCCTTTCACCGACTTCTACAACATCACTCTGGAGCACATAGACTTCATGGAGGAGTACAGGACCTGGCAGAACTACGGCAATTCAAATAGGTCAGCTATTTGTCTGTGGCTTTTCCGTCTGGCTGACTCTCACTAAAATGACTGAATGTGTCAGGAACTGCTCCCATGCCTGGTAAATTAAAACCAAGTGACTAAAATATTGTTTGATTTTTGGTAGAAAACATCACTCTGCCTGTATCGAGCGCTATAAAATGGATTTGTTGCTTGACAGAGCTTTTGTTGGTCCATAACTCACAGCAGTGTTTTTGTTGGCTTGTTGTGTGTTCCCACAGTTTGAAAATATATTAAACAAATGAACAATCCAGACAGCAGAAGAAGACACATTTTAACACGCAGCATAGTAGGACAGTGGGCAGGAAAATATCAACTGTCCAGGGTGCATTTCTCCCATAAACAATGTTATATTGGATTGTATTATTGACTGTCTGTCGGAACATTTCAACACTGTCCTGGTTCATTCATGAGTACAAACAATGAGACGCTGAGATGTAGAAGTTCTGCTTCATTGAAAAGACTGTGTCCATGACAGCTTCAGGAGAGATAGGACTGCTGTGAGAAACATCCAATCAGAGATGATCTCTGCTTTTTGCTGGGTCAAGTTTGTAGAACATGTTTGATAAACTTTTTTTGATTAAAAATTCACTTTTGGTTTTTGGATTAAGTCAGCAGTTTTGGTGCAGAGTTTTGTTTTCCTGATTACGGCAACAAAGGGCTCAGAATACTTTATAATTCCACGTACCTGAATGTTGAGAAAACTTTTCAGAAAATGTGTAGAAATATATCTGATGGCCGTAACCTCCTTTTTACAGTTTAGTTTCAGAGAGTATCATGAAAAGTCAACTCTTAATAGGAAATGTTTTGTTTTCATTAATCAATTAATCATTTAATCTATAAATTGCACAATAATACTGAAAAATGTCCTATATATATAAAAAATATGCATGCCAGAGCCTGGAGTGACGCCTGCTGAGTGCTTGTTTTGGCAAACCGGCACTCAAGACCAAATAATATTTAGTTGAATTCAGTTCGATGATAGTTCTGTCAACAAAGTGATTGATTGACTAATCATATCAGCAGGAAAAATAATAGTAGTAATAGTAGTTGGTTTATACTCTATACTACAAGTAAATTAGTGATAAATGGATCATATATGATGGAGCAGTGGAATAGACTCTCTGTAGTGACTTTTCCCAGGGAACGACCAGAAATGCTAACAGATGTGACATTAGCTTGACGAAGCTCTACCCGTGACCAGAGTTCCTTCTGATGATTCTGGCTGGAGGTCAGACTGAGGATCTCCTCCTGAGCAGACACAAAGTAACGTTCCCACAGTTGCAGTTTATCCAGAGTTATGGAAACGCTTTCAGAAGCCGTGAAGTCTGTTTCACGCTGCGTCACGTCTCGTTAGTGTCCGATAAAGGAAATCAAAAGGAAATAAAAGTCCTTGGCTGGTGCGGTGGGGAATTCTGCTCCCGTCGGGCTTGGTGGGTGTAGATTTCAGAGCCTGCTCAATTTGGTAAAGCCAAAATTTTTTAGTTTTCATATTTCTTCTTGTCCTTTCTCAGGTTTTCCTTTTGTCAGTTTCCCTTCATCCTTTCGACTGTGGTGAAAAAAGCCATCATCCAGAAAGACTCTGAGCAACAGATGATCAGTCAGGCCAGGGTGAGACGCTCATTCACACACATGCAAACATATTCGTACTTGCGAGGAACATCGTTTAAATCATACATGTAACTTAACCTAAATTGAATTCCAGCCTCTACTCTTACACTGGTTTTGAAGTGAGGACCTCACTTTCCAAATGTTCCCTCACAGTACAAGGTCCTTATAAAGATATAAGTACAGTAATACAGATACATGAAAGGATGTACACAAGCAACAAATGCATGTCTACGGACGTTAAGTGTGTGTGTGTGTGATTTTCACAGCAAAGCCTGGTCAGTAAGGTTTCTCGCAGGCAGAGAGTGGACATGAACCTTCTGTTCCTCAACATTAAAGTACGACGAGCACAACTCCTCAGCGACTCACTGGATGAGGTTTGTACACACTAGTATTAATTTTGTCAGCCATTTAAAAATTTAGTCTTAGTCCTGTGTCAAATGTCCTTGTTAGTTTTTGTCATATTTAGTCCACTGAATACTATTTCTTATATTTCTTTTTTTTTTTTTTTTTATCAAGTTTTAGTTTACTAAAAGTCTGGGTGTTTTAGTCTGATGTAACGAAATCGAAAAATATTTTAGTCTTTAGTCATTAACCATCATTTTCGTCTTTTCTTACCCATTAGTGTTATTTTGATTTGCATTTTGGTCAATCTGCAGGAACCAAAATAGCAAAAATATTTATCGTTTTAGACTCAATTTCACTCATCTCACATGTATAAAATGTTTTGTAAAATTTGAATGTTAGCTTTTTTCTCATTTTTATTGCAAAGGAGACGTTTAATTACCTCAGTTCCCGGGTGGTCAGCCTTAAAATGGCGCTTAATAAGTTCGTGGTGTTTTTTTCCAGTCCAATAAAATTAGGCCCTCTGTTATTTTGTCCGCCTCACTGTATTAGAAATGGGACCAAGCATGTTGTGTGCGTCACCAGAGTTCGCATCCTCCACAGTAATGGTTTTCCTCCCCCACCAGGCGTCGCCCCGGTCGCCCAGCATTCAAAGCGCAGGGAGAGAAAAATACCGCTGAATGAACACGCTGTTTGAGTGAAAATTTAGAGGGAGAAAATGTGGCCTGGAGCATCTTGTCTTCTCATTATACTGACAAAAAAGAGATTTTATTAACGTTTTTATTTTATGAATTCCATTTTAGTGTTGTCATTTTTTCGTCAACAATATTGCACGTTAAGATTGTCAGTGTTTAAGGACATTGTCACCGTCTCATCATCGTCGATCCTCGAAAAAAGGTTGTTTCGTCTGACAAAAGTAACACTAGTTCGCACACACACTCGTATTCTTGTCACATCTGTACTCATAAAAGCAGAAATACATAATGAGCTCTTACTATATAATAAATTCACGAAGAAGATGAGAAGAAGAATCATGTTTCCTCTGCAGAGAATTCATTCTTTTATGTATGAGAACACCAGGGAGTTAATTCTCTGTCAAGGCTGGAAGCGAACAAAGGCGCTGTTGTCATCCAAACAGGCAAAGGGTGGTCACACCAAATACTGATTTGATTTAGATGTTTCTTCTGTTAACTCACTTTTCATTTTGTTAATTAAATTGAAATATAATCTAAAGAAATCCCTGGATGCCCAGACATCTGGATCCTTGGTCTTGTTGCTGAAACATCATCCCTCAGGAAATGTGAAAGCAAGTTGGTTCTTATTGCTGGATATAAGTGTTTATTGTCCATCTGTAAACCTTTGGATTAATGAGCTGTCGTCAAGCTTAGCAATGGAAAGGCTTGCATGCACAATTAAACAAAAACAGGCATATTTTTCATATATATGTGATTTATTCCTTACATTTCTGGAATGAAGACCTGATAACTTTTAGTTCCTTAAATATAACACTTACCAGGTGAGGCTGTTTGTTTGTTTTTAACAATTGTAAACTAGTGTTATAGATCATATCAGTATGAATGGCTCACAGTTAAAGGGTGAGTAGTTAGAAGGGAGAAAGGGAAGATTTTAAGTGGGGGAAATTTAATTTGATGGATGTAACCCAAGTAGTGTGTTTGTGTTTCCTCTTCTGAGGTAGTATTCAAATTCTTTGGTGGAAACTGGACAGTTTAGCTTCTTATGAGGTTCTGATGACGAGCAAAAAAATATTTAATAATCGGAGAAAAACAGCAATTTTGTCGTCTGGGAACTACAGATAAGCTTATATGCCTTTAATATTCTGCGTTCATGTGTTAGGTTTAGGTTAGACTGAGCGTCATGATAAATGTTAGTTTCTTCAAGAACCGAGATTAAGCCCAAATGTGTTTAAGTTTGTCCACGCGGTTCTCTTCTTGGGAAGTTATTTAGTCTGTTGACATTTAGGAATATATGATCAGAACGTTTTCAGGTTTTAATGAAACAGCTGTATAGATGATGTAGTAGAGTGAAAACATTGGTTTCAAAACCATTTGTGTGCAACACAACATAAAAAAAAAAAACAACAATGAAGTTAAAAGTGAACTTGTGTTATTAGATTTTGTTGAACCAGATCGATTCGTTTGTCTCTGTCCATAGTTGATGAGGAAGCGGTGCGACCTGAAGAAGAAGCTGCGGGTGACGTTTGTCGGGGAGGCGGGGCTGGACATGGGCGGCCTGACGAAGGAGTGGTTCCTGCTGCTGGTCCGACAGATCTTCCACACAGACTACGGTGAGACGCACTTTTCATTTCACACTAGTCTGGTCTGGGATGTCTGTAAGCATTTTGGCATCGATGACATCACACACCTTGAGGTGGTCTTATTGGATATAATTCTTAGGGAACTATAAATCAAGTGTGAACAAAGAAAATGGAAAAGCTGGGATCTTTCAACAGGTCTTTTAAGGAGAAGCGGAGAGCAAGAGACGTCTGAGAATCTGGAGGGTAAATCCAGTTTGATGCAAAGTCAATGGAAAGTTAAGCTATACTTTATTGAAAACAAGCGGAAAGGAAATTAAATTTTTACTAGACAAAAATGGAAAGTACGTTTTTATTAGTTGGATGTCTCAGAGGACAAGCTCAGAGTTTTCAGGTCTGTGAAGCTGCAGCAGGACTAGGTGTCAGATGGCTGAGAAAAGCAGCTCAGTGTTGGTTTAGGAAATTCAGCACTGGATCATCTCATTATGTTTCACTTTACTCTCCTGTCTTTACTGACTCTAATTATTTCTGTTATCGCCTCTGTCTTTCTTTGTTTGCGTTCTTGTGCCTGATCCCCCTCCATCCCTGCTATGTCAGAGGAACAGGCCACAGGACATATCGATCTTTTGAGTATCGACCTCTAACCCTCTGAAGTGGTGAAATAGTTCTGAAAAGTTTGTATCTTGCTCCTTTTGAGCAGCTGCAGTCAGTTTCAGTTCACAGCAGCCACAACGGATTCTAATGAAGACAGTTTCACAGTTAAGAAAAAGCAACAAATCTTCACTAGAAACTTCTCAAACCACTCCACAGAACCATCCGCATCTTTGCCGTCAACCCACATTATAGGTATGTTCCAAACGACCGTTATTTCCAAGAAATCATGCAATATACAGCATCTCTCAAAAGTGAGTACACCCCTCACATTTTTGTAAATATCTGATTAAATCTTTTCACGTGACAACACTGAAGAAATGACACTTTGCTACAATGTAAAGTAGTGAGTGTGCAGCTTGTATAACAGTGTAAATTTGCATCACACAGCCATTAAATGTATGGCTGGTTGGATCTTATTGCACATACTGTACGGCTGAATGGTGGAAAAGTGGTTTATGCAGCAGGAGTCTGTTAAGTTCAGTCTTTACTTGGGATCACCACGTAAAAACCCATTATATCCTGGCTGTCCAGGCGGGCTTAGAACTATGACCTTTATGCTGATGCAGGAACATGTCACCCAATGTAGCAGTGAGGCTCACTGATGGGTTTTAATAATCTCTTGTTTGAAAATACAGGAGCTCTATGTCTCGGAGGAAGAAGCCGTATCAGGCTTTGATACGCGCAAAGTACCTGTTTGTAGGTTAAACTCATTGGTGCTTTGGGCTTTTCATGGGATTTGCTGGGAAAAGGAAAACTATAGAATATCACCAGTCTGATCCTTTAATCTTCTATCAGAACCAACCTTCCAATTTAATATCCTAGTCAAACGCTTCAGTGCCTGTGGTGACTTTGAAAAGTGGGGACATTGGTGGGTCTTGAGTGTTCTCTTCTTATTTTTTATCAAAGAAGTAAGTTTAGCACAAGTCTTCCAAATTAAAAGATGTTGTTTCTGCATGCTAGCTAGAATGAGACATAACGTTTCCTTGTTTTCTTATCTGACGCCATTATTGGCAGGATGATAACACTCTGGTTAAAGTATTGTTTGTTGTGGTTTAGGCACAAAAAACTACTTTGTTTTTTTTGGGGAACAGTCGTGGTTTTGCTTGACTTTTGCTCATGCTATGTTTTGGTTGGGGGGTCTTCGTCGTCACATCATATTACGATAATGAACACTTGGTTAATGTTAGTGAATTTATCACCGTCATGCTTTAAAAACAACAACCTTAATGGTTGACTGAAAATGGGAAGCGGACATCAGTCTCCTGTGTTACACAGTGGTGGGCTCAGGGGCGATTGACCCCCCAGTTCCCCCATATTACACAAAATGCTGCAAAAGTGTCCTCATGAATGCCCCATTTGTGAATAAACAAGATAATGTGCCCTCTATGGTGGCCCGGTGTGTGAGAAAATGTGGTAAAGCGCCCGCCGGGTGCCCTTTCAGTGGAAAACATGTGCCGTAGTGCGCTCTGGGGTGCGCCAGCATTCATGAAAACATGATGCTGTGCCCTAATGGGCACCTTTCCAAAAGAAAAATTGTTATGCAGTGCCCTCTAGGGTGCACCTTTTGTGTGAGGAAATGTGGAAGAGTGCCTGCCGGGTGCCATATATTCAACAAAACATGATGAAGAGCCCTCTGCAGGAAGGACAGAAATCCCAGAAGGGCCAATAGGACTTTGTGATCTATGAATGTGACTATTGCCAAAGTTATGCTGTGCGGACATCTAATTCCTGGGAGTGCTCGAGAACACGACCGTATATGCTAGCTTTTGATGATGCTTAAAAGGCATGAATTTCCGACAGATATGCATCGTAAGATTTTCGTTTTTTTCACCCCTGCCCGTCAGACAGTCCACATTACGTTTACTCATTTAGATGACGCTCTTATGTATCAGAGGTGGCACGCCTCAGGGACACATTGGTGTCTCACAGTGGATTTGAACCTGGGTCTCTTACACCAAAGGCATGTGTCTTATCCACTGTACCATCACCACCATTAGCATTAAAGTCCGGTGTTTTGTTTAACCATTAATCCTCCCAACAACCCCCTGACTTCCTCCTTTGTTCCCAACATTATTTTAACCAAAATCCATTCAAGCTGAACTTTGTCCTCTTTGTTTCCGTCATCATTGCTCCAAATTATCCTTTAACCACAAGAAACAGTCTCGCGTCATGTGAGGTTATAAACCTTTATTCAAAATATTGATTTAACATTTTCTCCCAAGATTTGCCTTTCTTGTTCAGTACAGTGGAATTTGCATAAAAAGTACTTGAATGGAAACCAAGCGAACATCTGTCTGTGCATCTGCCTCTTCTCTCTCTCCTACTTTCTATCTGTGTCTCTCTCCCCTCTGGTCGAGTTGTTCTTTCCATCGTCTTTCCGCGGTCGTCTGTGTTTTTGGTGCCAGGGGACGTCGGCCCAAAGCAACACACTCAATGAAAGCTGTGTTCCCCTCATTAGCAGCACAGGGAAAGCCCCGGCTCTGCCTCACAAACACACACACCGAGCTGCGCACAGTCAGGTGTACACACACACAAACACAGGCTCTTTTACGTATGCGTGAAGCGGTGTCAGTTTCTGGTGTTCAGAGATGTGAGCGGTCCAGATGTGTGTCGCCGCTCAGAACAGACTGCTGCTGTTTCACTCAGTCGGAGCTGGAAAAGCTTCAGCGCTTCACAATCCTGTCGAGTTTATTCTACCGAACTACCTCGTCGTTAACCCTCTGACACTCAGACATCACAAACTGAACACAAACTGAATGTTGACGAGGTGTAAGTGGTGTGTAGCGAAATACTCAAGACAATGCAGATTTGTTAACTGTGACGTTATTAAAAGTGTATCAGAGGCCTGTTATTTAGCACTTTGCAATATTTGTCTTTGTTTTTATAATCAGCTTTAGTCTTATTTCTTAATTTTAAAGTAAATCTTCCAGTGTGTGCTTCCCTCTTTAAAGCAGCTATAGCTGACATGTTTATAATACGATGTATGAAATGACGGTTTGAAAACGGCGTGACAATCTGCAGCTCCTCAACTTTCCGGAGCGTTGCGGTGACTTTCAGCTCATTGTTTATTTGTCCGGCTGCAACTTTACTCTTGTGTTTCACTCTCACCTCCCATAGCGTGGTTTACGGGGGCGGCGGGCAGCTGTTTTCAGAAATAAACCTCCCAAAACCAGCTGTACACTTATACTACCTGCTCAGCAGCAACAAGGCTCTAGACTAACTTTTTTTACTAGGAGCCCTGTGGCCCCTAACTGGAAAAATTCATTAAGGTTTCATGTTTAAACTGTGCGGTGCCAGTTGCGTCCGCATACTTGGTTTTCCCTGCGTTTTGTGGACAACATCTAGTACAGTATAGGGTGTTTTTGCAAAATCTAAATCATGTAAACTCAGCCAGGGGTGACTGGCACAATAATTCAGGCCAGGAGTTTGACCATCAGACCGCTAAGTTTGTAGACTAACTAAATTTGTTGACATAACAGGTACCAAACTATTTATACATTTTCCCACCATGTTCATCTGGGAAGAAATTTAAGTACAGTCAGTTGGGACTGAGCAAGCCTATTTGAACACTGAGCTTTCAAGGTATGCAATGGCTATGGGTGCACCCTCAAAAACTCCTTAGAAATAGCCACACCAATCATTGCACATACATACTCCATAAAGCACACAGCACAAAAAAACACACAACTATCTTTCAATAATTTCTACTAGACATATTGTAATATGTTTTCTGTAGCCTATAAAGTTGTAGCCGCTGGTTGAGATAAAGCATCACACAGAAGCCGTAGCCATAGTTGGTGCCTATATAGTCTGCCTGTCTGTTCACATGAGGAGCTCAGTGAGACACAACGGATCCAAGAGAGTCCGCAGGCGGTGCGTCGCTCGCCGTCTAAAAGGCTTTAGACACACACACATGCTTAAACATGTGGCCAGCTGCGTAGAAGTTCTTACTTATTTACGGTCACCAACCTATATTTGTCAGAAAGACTCGCTCTCTTCTCGTTTTTCAACATGAAATAAAAAAAAAATGGCTTGACGCTCTCACACCAAAGACATGTGTCTTATCCACTGTCCCATCACCACTCCACCCTAAACAGAACCAAAAGAGGGATTATTGGACACCAGGTGACCAGAAACACGACTCCAAATGAATGTTTAAGTTGCTTCCTAACAGCTGGATTATGTGTAAATAAGTAACTATTTACTAACAAGTTCAACATTTCAAGATGAATAGAGAGGAAAGTGGAAGCTGGTGTTTCCACTTTCGTTTCGTTTGTTTTTTCATTTTAGTTTTCTTCCAGCTCTATTTGCTTTGTCCTTCCATCCTTACCTCAAGGCTTTCGTCTGTCCTCCATCACTTTTTTTTCTTAATTCCACCAGTGGCTTAATTTGTCATTCTTCCTTCCTAAATGTGGGCTCTTCTTTTCACCCATTTTCCCTTTGTTCCCTCCTGACTTTTACCTCCTTCCCTTGTCCATCCATCTCTCATTCATCCACGCTTTATTGATTTATTGATCACCAGAGATCTGCTAAATCTAATTCTGTTTATTTTTCAGGAATGTTCACCTACATGAAGGACTCGCGCTGCCATTGGTTCAGCAGTTGGAAGTGTGACAACTATTCTGAGTTCCAGTTGGTTGGGACTGTATCCTTTATTTAAAAAGCTACAGAGAGTGTACTTTAATCCAAGGCTGTATGTTCAGGTTTCACATTTTGATGATTTGTTTGTGGGTTTTTTTTTACTTTTTCACATCAATAGTATGAGCTATTATAGCTTGTTTCGTGTCTGCAGCCTATGTTCTCCCAATACATTCATAGTTCTTCAGTAAGAGTGTGCAATATTGACAAAAAGGAAAGCTCAGATATTTTCAGGGATTTTGTCCAATAATTAGACAAGAATTGGCATTTTTCAAAAATGTGCTGTCTAATATTGTACTGGCACGCTCTAGTTAGTAGTATATTAATTGTTGCTTACTAATGATGTTAATGGAAACAGGTATTTTCATGAATGTCATGGTTGTCTCAGTGGTTTTGATTCCATCATCATTAGTGTACCGGAGTTTGTGTTTGTGCCGGGACCTCGGCTGGTTCAGGTCTGTCGTGGACAGCTGACTCCCGAAGCTTTTCATCCGCTTGATACTGTGCGGTGGTTAATTTGTGGATTGACGTCTTTTGAGCAACATCCATCGAGTGAGGTTTAAATCTAACAAGGCTGATGGTGACAGTGTTTGATCTCCTGGAGCTGTTTGTTCGCTAATTTTCGGACAATGTATGACGCAGTGACAGTCGCGTACAAGCTGTTTATTAAAGTGACTAAACAACTCGATAATGTCTGTTTACACATCATTAAAACTAAATTAAGATATTCTCGTAGACATACCCCTACTCTTCAGTGGTCTCACAGCTTCTGGTTGTAGGTGTTTTTCTCCTGTTGACAAAAAACTCCAAAACAGACTTTATTTTGTGGGTAATGTGCAACTCACACACACATAGGAACTCTCCTCTTTTCCCCCTCCCCGCATACTATATTACTCCTCTATTTTAAACCACAGTGGAGAAAGAGATACTATAATGTGTGTGTTTTAGGCTGTAAATCTGCACACTGAAACATTTCTCCAAAGCAAGACGGCCTCAGTGATTTTACACCCACATGCTCTTACATAACAAATACGTCAAAAACATTTTAAAGCTCAACTGAGCGTTGTAAAAGACATTGGCAATAACTGCAGCTAGCAGTGGTTTAGTCTTCTTAAGGTAAAGGTGTAGGTGTCGATTGAATGTGAAGGTAGTTTTCTCTGGAGTGTTTTTGTAATCGTACAACAAACAGCCAGATGTTTGGTTACCCCTTTAATCGACTCTGTGTTTATTTGTGTTCTTCATCTTAGACTGATTTCACATCTTACCAGGACTTCAGCTGTTTCTGTTCTGTTTCTCTTATTTTTACTCCATACTTTAAAGTAGAGTCCTGCAGCTTTGGCAGTGCCAGTACTCTAAACCAGCAGCCTACATAGCATGCATGTTCAATATTTAGGGTAGTAAATCATGGGCAAATCTATTACTACTGACTTTACTATTGCACTGAAGTAATTCATGTGAATAACCTATTAAAACATGTACACTCCGGCTCTGCGCTGACCATGTCTAGACGGAGTATTTCGATAGTTTATATCCACCAACTTTGTGTGCTAGAAATTCTGTTTATATATTACTAATTTGTTTTGCCAGTTGAGTTTTGTTAGGAAACATAATTGCAGCCTGGGTTGTGTTCAAAAGCAAATCTTATTTTCCAGTTACTGTTTCATTTTTGATCCAGTCATGGATCATGGGGAGCTGGGCGGACAAAGAGCAGGACTCAGTCAGGACCTGAGCATGTTAGGGTAAGGGGAAAGATCGTGGCTTTGGGTAAAGCTGTAGGCAACATTGGAGAACTAGCAAGAGAGAGCAAGATTTTTAAAGTATCCAATCCCCCCAAAAACCACCCCCTCCCTTTACGCCTCTACCCAAATCCACTCCCTCAAAACACACGCACAGTGGGTGTACGGGCAAGCAGGTAGGACAGCCAGTCATTTAATTCTGACCAAATTAAATGATTGTTTGTGTCGGGATGTAAAGACTCTTTCAACAAAAAATGCATCTGAATAAAATTGCCTACCCCAGCTTTAAATGTTTATACAATAATCACATTGTACCTCGTGCATGAAGTCACTTTTTACTTACTTTTACAGTTTCAAACAAAGAACCTGATCGAACATAACTAGAAGAAGTTTATTCATGCTTTTGTTGTTCAGTATCAACACTTGGTGACTTGTCAGATATAATAATTAACAATGATTCCTTATTAAAAAACAGAATCAGGTAGCATTGTTTGTTTCATAATGGATTTGTTGTTTCAAATCAGTATTAGGGTTATCTACTTTACTGGAGGCAGGGTTGTATCCAGCAGCTTTACACCTCAAACAGCTGCACACTTTCCCCCCTCTTGCACCTTGTTTGAGCAGGAAATGGGCCTATTTTGCCCGACACTTAGAATAACTACAGCATGTGTACCTACATTCATTAGAAAGTTGCAGCAGAGAGTAAGAAATGGTAGGAGGAGCTAACAGACTGTACTCTATACTTCATGCTGAGCGATGTCATTAATTTCTCACTCAATTTAAAACTTTTTTAACATTACACGGACGTGTCTTTACTCACCTAGAGCAAACGCAACCGCCTAAATCTCTCTCTGCATCCAGTCAGAAAACACCAACGACCTTGTTTAAGGTTTAGCCATAATGATAGTGCTGCTGATTTATTATTCTAATACAAAGCACAAATGAGGTGGTTGTTTGATACATTTCTGTTAATCATCCATACATGACTCTCACTTTCTTAGTGTCAAACACAGCAGGGTAGCTCTGCTGCTGTTCCTGCTATTTGTAAAATGTACTTTCAAGACTGTGTGTGTGTATACAGTTTGTGTGTAGCTTGTGTGAATGGAGAACGATCCAGCACTTTAGCCTTAGTTACGAGCCAGATGGGAACTGTCAAAAGGTTATATAACCTAATAGCTGCCTGCTCCTTGCCAGGTTATTGCGAGAGAAAAAAAGTCAGATGGAGAGATGCAAGGCAGAGAAAAAGAAAAAGTAGGAAGGGTGGGTAATGTGTGTGTTTTAATGCATGTGTCTAAGTGTGTGTGCTCCTGGGTGTTCCATGCATGTTCCACATGTGTGCTTGTGCTAAGAGCTAATTTATCAATCTCCCTCGTTCCTGTGTAGTCACCATGGTAGCTTTGGCTCACTATAGAGAGGCGGCGCAGGAGAGAAAAACAGAGCGAGAGCTAAAAGACAAGCAGAAAGAACGTGTTGCAGGGAGAGGGGGGTGAGACAGAAAGAGGGTATAAACAGGTGTAAACAAAAAAGAACAATAACAGAGGTGAGACTGATGCAGGGCCGTGATAACCTGCTACAAGGCCCAAAATGAACTGCAGTCCCCGTGTTTCCCCTCGGTCTGTGCAAGGTGTACAGTGTTCCTGTGCCGGGTGATACTTTGATTCAACTCAAATTAAGGGTTAGGTCCAGTTTTGTAATCCAGCTTCTGAATAAAATTTCCTACCCTAACTTTAAATGTTAATAAAATAAACACATCGTACCACAAAACAAGTATCAAACAAAGATAATTGCAATTTGGAGCCGGATGCTTAAATGTGTCGATTCACGTCTCAAACTAAAATAAACAAACAGAAATGTCCATATCAACACTGTATTTATTGGATTTCTAAAGCTTCAGCATAGGCCTGAAAATTGATTCCTCTTACATTTAATTTCTTATACATGTTTTTATCATTACTATTATCATTAGTCTTAATGTTATGTCTTGTTTGTATTTATCCTCAACCCTTTCTTCTCCTCATATTTATTATTAACCTTTTCTTATTACACTCTTTATATTAGTCTGTTCACAGATATAGATGTTTATCTGTGAGATTGTTGAGTGTTTTTCTTTCCCTCAAAACACAGAAACCTAGAATGAACGAAAATGAATATGCGTCCCTTTGCTCGGGGCCAGACTTTAGTGACCGTCCAGCTGATTAATGTTGTAGTACTTCTTATTAATAAATTCTTCAAAGACAAACGTGGTTTGGAGTAGTGATGTGCGATACCACTTAATTCCTATACGATCCAATACCAAGTTAATACCCAGGCTGGTGTTGCCGATACCGATACTTATATTTCATACATATTTTATTTCTAGTTTAATGTGACGTCCCGTTTCTCTATTTATGAGAGAAATAAGGAGCAGGCTGTAGCCTTACCAATTCAAAATAATAGCTGCATAACGACAAGACATCAAACTTAATATTATATAACTCATATTCTTTAATTATAATGAAAATATCCTGCTCAGAACTGCTGCTTCATAACGTCATATTATTTTGACTTAATCTCAGATGTTTAGCGACGTTTGCGGTGTTGCCAAAGTATGTCACTGTCTTTGCTCACACATCACACACACAGCGTTTTTGTTACCTTCACAGCTAAAATACAGCCAGAGTCAGTATTCAATCGCGGGAAATGTAAAAGCGGCTCACTTCAAAGAAGCTCCGTCACAGAGCCGTAGCGCGAGCATGACTTTGACAGACGGAAGGAAAAGTAGTTCCTATGTACCGAGTAGCCTATAATTAGACCATCCTGGTGACAGTAAGATACTTAATTAAAACACACATCACTCCAAATGACTGAGTTTAGATATCGATCCTTTTTATATGAGTATCGATCCTGGAGCAGGAAACGTTGGTATCAGAAATATCGATACTTTAGGTTCAATCCGCACATCACTAGTTTAGAGACCCTTCGTCGGGTGACAGAGTCATGGCACAGTGGTGCTTGGAGGTGAAAGCTAACATGCTCACTATTAGGCAAATATTAGGCACATTCGCCATGTTCACCATCTTACCTTTAGGAGTCCATAAATACTTTTGATTTTGCCTTAATTACCACATTAAAACACATTTGCTATGCCAATGTTTGGAATCTTTTTTCCAGCCCAACATCACCTGTATCCTAAAAAAGGTAAAACTGAGATGACATCAAAGTGTGATTTGATCACGCTGGTGTGATCAGTTACTCCTGTGGGCTAATTAGCAAAACCCAAAGGGACAGTTGAGGACAACGGGAATGTCAGTACAAGTATTTAGTCAAAAACTAAAGTATTGGATTAATTTAAATTTTGCCTTGATGGTGGCGGCATTAGGATTTATCATCTAGGAACCATGAATGTTTGTACAAAGTAACAACACAACAAGCCCTCGACCTCCCTGACTGCTTCATCTGGTCATGATTGTCACATAAAACCTGATTGACTTTGATTGTTGTCGATTGTTTTATGTACAAGTATTTGCAGAAAACCGTCTCGATGGTTTGCGGCTCATCTCGCTGTTTCACCAAGAAGCAGTCTGGCAAATAGAAGGAAGTGGGTAGAAAAAAAAGACTCAGAGGGAAAATGTGAAACAGAGCAGGCATGAAAAGAGAGAGCTGGATAAAGAGGGTGAGAGAGCTTATTATACATCCCTGTCCCATAAAGTGAAGATAAATGAAAGAGGGCCTCTAAATGTTTTTCTGGTACCCTCTTTGATATGTGTGTCAGCGTGGGGGGTGGGGCGTTGACTTCTTAATGACCTTAATGGTTGTGGTAATAGTATAGTTTGTTTATTTTCTGCCGGTGTGTGTGTGTGTGTGTGTGTGTGTGTGTGTAGGAGATTTGTTTATTTGTGTGTATGTCACCTACCTGTAATCAGTAGCGTTCAGTTCAGACACACAGTCTACCTCCACATATGGTCACCACATGTGGCAGCTGTGAACACTTTGTGTGTGTGTGTGTGTGTGTGTGTTCGCTCGGCAAGAAACGTGCACACACACACAGAAGTTACACAATGAAGTTACAATAAACTCTTTCTGCCATAAAAGAAAACACACGTGTTGTGGCCCAGCAGTCTGTCAAATTAACCATGAGGTCAGATTTTACACGAGACCGAACACCAGCAGAAGAGCCGTGTCTTCACTCGAGCTGTTTTCTGTCTGATGTGATCGATGTTTCAGCTGCATTTTAGCGTCCGTGTCCACCAGCTTTTACTCACTTTGTGAAAACGGAGCTCATGAATGTAGGTCAGTTTAGGGAGATGCTACAGGCCGCTGCAAACTCCTGGTGATTGTTTGTTTATGATAATTATACTAATGTTTTAAAATGAACGCGGTGATGATTAGATCAATTTATTTCTCTCGACACATGCAACAAGACTTTACGTACTTTAAGTGTTTTTAGGCCTTTTTAGGCCTGTTTAGGCATGTTGCACTCACTCAAAGTAATTTATTCTGTCTGCTGCCCTGTATTGTTTATGCCCTCACTGTATCAGTACGTTTTTTTTCTTTAATCTCTTGCCTCGTGTGTTCCTTAACACTTGATGTTTTGTCTAAACTGGTACCCACTCCCATCTTGCCAGCTCGACCTTACAAATAAGAAGTTTTTCTTAAGTGTCCTGCCTGATTAAATAAAGGTTTAATAATAATAAATAATAATTGTGTCATGTTTGCCTGTGAATGCTCACTGTATATGTAGGTTGATGTATTGACACAGAAACAAACAAGTGAAGAACACTTGATGGTGGAAAGATATGTGTTATTTGGGGCACATCTTCAAGTTTTTACGTTTATTTGGGAATGCATCTTTTGTGCTCAGGCTCCCTCATACAAAAATGTACAAAAGAAAAGAATCTAAGACGAGACATAACTAGTGCGAAAGTACATGCTGCAGTAAATGTGTTTTGTGTATTTGATCTGTCAATAGTTACTTCCTCCTTAACCTACTGTGTTACCAGCTGATGGGCTTGGCAGTTTACAACAGCATCGCTCTGGACATCCACTTCCCACTCTACTGTTACAGGTGTGTGTGTGTGTGTGTGTGTGTGTGTGTGTGTGTTCCTCTGTCCTACTGTGACAATATTTAGTTAATGGACTGCTGCACTGATCAAAATGTCATCACGTATTTTAGTTTGTGTTTGTGTGTCCACCCTTACAGGAAGCTCCTCAGTCCACCTACTGTGCCATGTGACCAAAATGCCCTTGTTGGGATGGCACCCGCCACCCTGGACGACCTGCAGCAGATCATGCCGGTATGTGTCTCAGTCTGAGATGTCACTGCTTTGACTCCCAGACTGATCAGAATATTTTGGTAAACTATGTGGAGATACAAGCTTCAGGTAATTGTACTTTGCTCGAGTATTTCATTTTATGTAACTTTAAACTTCAACGAATCAGCATTGACCAAATTCTTGTCAGTTCTGTAATGACAGATTTATTTTTCTCTAGTTGATGCAAATTTAATTGGGGCATTAGAAACCCTAAACCTTCAACAAGACGACTCAACAGCGAAATCAGCCATGGGATATTTACCTGCACGTGTATACAGGTGCATCTCAAAACATTAGAATATCGTGGAAATTTCATTTGAACTGCACTGAACCAGACGGGGATGAAAGGCTCAGGAAACCTTTGCAGGTGTTCAGAGTTAACGAGCTGATTAGAGCTCTGCTCAGGTCGACATTTCTGTATTATAAATTTATTTCAAAATTCTGAAATATGTAGACATACTGGAATTTTGATTTCCATGAGCTATAAGCCGTAATGATCAAGATTAAAGCTCTGAAATATTTCACTTCACTGGAATGAATCTAGACTATATAAAAAAGTTTCACTTTGAAAAAATAAATTTTCCACTACATTCTAGTTTTTTGAGATGCACCTGTAGAGCTGTGTGTGTACAGAAATAAGACCACAACAATATATTCAGTGTGAAGTGTGTTAAAACTTTAAAGTTAAACCTAAAACTCTATATTTTTATCTCAACCTCTGGCATGCTCACGCTTGCATTTACCTATTCTGCCACTAGAGGGTGGCAGAGTTGCACTTTTGATCTCTCCCTGTTCACTTACACACCTTAATCCCTCTAATCACTGTTTTTGCAGAGTCTTAATTTAACTTCATGTGCTGCTACCAACTTGAAATGAAGCCTTTAATTCTAGATTCAGAACCCTTCTGCATGCATGTTGCTCCAACTTTACTATACTTTAAATATATAATACAGTATTTGTCCATTGGACATTCTTTAACACAAGTATTATTTTATCCATTGTTAGTGTGCTCGCCTTTAGCCGCGCACACTCATACTCTTGTTTTTTACTTTACTGTCTTCTCTGTGAACAAATCTAAACACTTTAGTCTTAATAATAGTTTTCTAGCTAGAGTATTTGTTTTTTGGTAAAATCCACTTGAAACACTTTGTTGACGTAACAAACAGTTTGGTTTCAGCTGATAAGTGTTCCCAGATGTGAAGCGCTTATTTACCCACTTCGGCTGACTTCCCACTCTGTCACTGTTTCTCGCACACACACACACACACACACACACACACATTCATACATTTTCTGCCTCACTCTTGCACGCCAGTGGATACATCACGGTTGAACATACTTTACCCACATCGTGTACTTTTTTGTTCTCAGACCATGTGAACACGGGTTTGGTCGGTTTATATGCGCGTGATGACACAAGTGTTGCTATTTTGTTTTGGATGCAGTTTGGAGACAGCTGTGATTTAGATTCAGACGGAGGTGCGGTTGAGCAAGGCACTGAGCGCCTCACAGCTGCTGCAGGAGCCCACAGTCTGCAACTTAGTGAAAATAATATGCTCGCTTTCCGTCCCCACTTTGCAACAGAGACCCACTGTGTGACCGCTGTAGCCATTCACCTGTATTGTACAGCAGCATTGAGAGAAAGATCCGGAACCGTCTCTCGACAGCCGCTCAAAGTTACCTGACCCGTACGCCACATCCAAAACCTTCCTCACTGTGAAGGTCGAAAACTCTGGTTCTCACTCGGATACCAGCACACGTGTGGGCGCACACACTGGGATGCTAAAACGGGCCCTGAGGTTACATAACAGCAGGATACCTGATCTCTGAGGCCCAAAGTTGATGCCAGTACGATGACCCCTGGTGGCCCCAGACAAGTCAATATCCAAACTTCATTCAGCAGATACATAAATCTGCACAAACACGTAGCTTTGGTGCCTTGCTGAAGTGTGTTCTGATATTTAAAAATGACATGCTCCTGTCTGTTTTGAAGGGGCCATGTGTAGTTTTTTAACTAAATGGATTGGATGATAATGAAACGGTTGGTGAACTAATTGAATATTATAAATGAGGTCATTGCCTCACTTTATTTTAACAGTTAGGCCGTATTAAGTAACGTTAGTGTACTGAACGGGTCTGCTTCCACCGTGGGGGGTGTTATTTTATTTTATTTTATTTTGTGGGTAGAAAGAGGCACTGGCACGCGCATGAACGCCTACGTAAACCAGTGGGTTTTGCGGAAAATCCAATCCGATTTCCCCACAGGCGAAGCAGCAATAGTGGCTGTTTCTAGAAACTGATAAAAGCAGGTGTATGGTAAATTTCTATGTGAGGTTACAACCCGTTCACAAATAAATTTAATCACAAAAAAACTACATTTATCCCCTTTAAGAGGAATCACTTGTCAGATTCTCTCATTTCATTTGGGATTGAACCAGTCACCTGATCCTGAACTCTTGTGTCTGTCTGCAGGAGCTGGCTCATGGTTTGGGAGAGCTGCTGAGCTACGAGGGAAACGTAGAGGAAGACTTCTACCTCAGCTTCCAGGTATGACCATTCATGCTCAGGTAGGAGGTGCTGGGGGTTTTTAAATGTAGCGCTTGCAAAGAGAGGAGGGTTTTTTTGTTACATGTATTTAAACTTGTTTTCAATTCTTTGAAATGACAAAAGAAGAAAGCTAAGAAGGAATCGAATAGCTTTTTTTATTTGTTTTATTTTTATTTTTTGTCGTTTCATCCTGGGATTGTGTTCAGCATTACCAGTTTGACTGATAAGCGATAACATTGTGATTGATGTGAGAAAGATCTTATAAAACTCTGCAAGGGACTGTGTTTAAGGTCAGGGCACACCCCCCCACCCACAGATGTCATGATGAAAGTATCTCAGCAGGTGTGACGGTGCTGACAGACAGCTGTGACTGCTGTCGCTGCTGTGTGATTTTTAATAAAGACCAGAGGGCGATCTGGATCAGCACCAGTGATGTCATGCAGCAGATAAGTCAAAAGGCAAAGTCAGAGTATATAAAATTGTAATTTATAAAAGCATCAAACTGTGATTATGGACAGTTTGGTTCCAAATATAGGCCACACATTCTTACAAAAAAGTTGGAAGCATGAAATAAACATGTTTTGGGCGGGGTATTAAAATCCAGTTTGTTTTTGATCAGATAGTTCCCAGTTAGTTACTCCAGTAAAGAACAATCACCTTAAATCATAATTTTGGCTGTATTTGATGGCTGTTTTAGTTTGGACAAAAAATAACATTTGAGTACTTTAGTTTGTTTTTGTTTTTTTAATAATGTTTTGAGAAAAAATAATTCTGCTATCTCTACTGAAAACAAGACCCAGCCCTAGTTATTTTGCTTTATGGATAATGGATGACCAAAGATTGTTACGGCAATAGAAAACATTATTTATGTTTTCTTTTTACAGAAATGAATGCTGAAGGTTTTTTTTTTTTTTTGGATGCTTGGTGCTTGAAAATAACAGCCTTATATTGACCTGTGCAAACCTTTACTTTTTCACCTAAACTGAAGCCCAAACTTCAGTCAAGCTGTTTGGTTTAGCTTGATGTCAGTGGAATAACAGTACATTGACTTGTGTATTATACAATGCATCGTCACAAAGCTGCAAACGACGCTACCAACATGATCATATAGAATATGATGCGTTGCTAAGTAGTAGTAGATTCACAGGTGCTTAATGAACTAGAAGGAACTGGTACTTGTAGTATTGCTAATTTTACTGAAGTAAAGGATCTGAATACCTGTATTGCTTGATGAGAAGCACTGCAGACTTGAGTTCATGTCAAAAAGTTCCCCAAAATCCTTAAACTTCCTGGTTAGATATCTGTACTGGTCTGAAGTTTCAGATAACATGACGTCAGCATGTTTTAAGAAACAGGCTTGTCAGACTCTCAGTTACCAGATATAATGGAATACTTCATTGTGCAGCTGGTGTTATATATATATATATATATATATATGAAGCCATGTAAAAGCCTGAGTGGAGGTGTTATTTTAACCCACAGTGTGAGCTGAGTGTGAGTAAAGGCTGCTCACAGTCGCACCACTGTGGGACCACTGACCTGCAGTACACTGGATCCCTCTGTATATATTTCATATAGCTCCCACTCACCGTGACTCCTCTTTTTTCCCATATGTTCATCCATTTCCTGCACACATATAGCCCTTCACCCTAAGCTAAACTTAACTCTAACATTTATTTAAATACCGTACATGAAGTGAAACAGACTCTCTTGAAAAAATTGCTAATTCTCTTTTCTTTTTTTGATGAGAAGATCATGTCTGTACGCTGAATATAAATCTTAGTATACACATAAATAATCCTACTAAAACCAAAGTTAAAAAAACAACTAGTTGTTACATAAGTGAAAAACAGATTGGCACGCTGGTGAGTGTGACATCAGACTTGTTGTTGTTTAACTAGCTGAATTTACTGTGTAAACCGTGACTGTGCTGTCATTTGAGACCATAGTTAAACCTGACTTCAGCGATTTGTTTATTTTTTTTTTACCATCTTGGGGCTGTGCAACTTGAAAAACAGCATCTCAAATTTTATCTCCTCGCAATTTCATATCTCTTGAATCTTATTTCTGTCCACCAGTTGAAAGTATGTTGTTATATTTACTCTCCATTCAGCTCTGGTTTGGGTTTTACCAACACCTTAAAAACATTTGTGCTCTTCAGCTTCTAGATGGTCCACTTTTTGTTCACCAGCTATCATGGGCTGTTTGGTGGTATGCAGGTACTGTTCACTGGGTGCACACCAATCAGCCATAACATTATGACCACTGACAGGTGAAGTGTGATTATCTCATTACCATGGCGGGAAGATCAGGCAGCGGGTGAACATTGTGACCTCATAGTTCATGTTAGAAGCAGGGGAAAAAATGCGTAAGGAATTGAGTGACTTTGGCGAGGACCAAATTGTGATGGCTAGATGACCGGGTCAGAGCATCTCCAAACCCGTCTGCAGTGGTCGGTACCTATCAGAAGGGGTCCAAGGAAGGAAAAGGCTCAGTGAAGCATGTGGGGAGCAAAGGCTGGCCAGTGTGGTCCGATCCAACAGACGAGCTGCTGCAGGTCAGACCGCTGAAGAAGTTGATGCTGGTTCTGACAGAAAGTTGTCAGAACCCAGCCACGCAGACCAGACCAGTCAGGGTGCCCATGCTGACCCCTGTCCACTGCGCCTACAGTGGACATGAGAGCATCAGAACTGGACCACGGAGCAATGGAAGAAGGTGGCCTGGTCTGATGAGTCTCATTATCTTTTACATCATACGGATGGCCAGGTGCGTGTGCATCGCTTACCTGGGGAAAACAAGGCACCAGGATGCAATATAAAAAGAAGGCATGCATCTGTGGGATGTGCGGGACAAACCATGGAGGCCCCCACCTCTCAACTTACAGGACTGTAAAGAATCTGCTGCTAATGTCTTGGTGCCAGATACCACAGCTGTAGAGGTCTAGTGGAGTCCATGCCTCGACGGGTCAAGGCTGTTTTGGTGCAAAAAGTTCTCTGTGGCATCACGTCTAATTAAAACGTTAAATTAAAATTATTAAAATGTTCAGATCTGTATGAATGCTGCGGGGCTGCTGGGTAGAGCGGGTCACTGATCACAGGGCTGGTGGTTGATGCTGAAATGAAGGCCACATGTCAACGTGTCCGTAAGAAAGACGATGAACTCCCAAATTGCTCCAGATGGTCAGGTCACCTTGCATGGTAGCTCACTGCCATCGATGTGGGAGTGAATGGGTAGAGATCCTTCGGTCCTGGCGAATCAGAGACATGCACCAGCACCACCCATGTGACATTATACTTTGTGTGTGTTGCAGGTGTACCAGGAGGAAATGGGCGTGGTCAAATCCTACAACCTGAAGACTGGAGGCGACAAAATCCCCGTCACCAAGCACAACAGGAAGGGTGAGTCCCACAGCGAGTCACCGCGATTCACAGCACGAGCTTCATAGTTTGATGCGGAGGTCATTCTCTGATAAAGCCAAGAAACATGCTCACTGGCATACAGACCACCTTGACACCGGCATGAACCTTCTTCCTGCCTGCTGATCAGACTGGAATAGAGCGAAAAACACATTACATCCAGGATGAAATGCTCCACGCTTTAATAAAGAGCAGATCATCCTAACAGACACCAAGCGCTGCTCACAATCATACATGGCTACTGCACAAATCCTCCGCTTTAAATCTTCTATAAGTTTGAACTCGCAGTGAAGAACATGAGCTGAACCTGATGAGACTCTTCGGGGCACATTGAGCAAACAGCTCATAGATTGTCTGGAGCTTAGGGTAATTCCTAATGGTTCTTTTTGACAGCAATATCTTGAGGTTCTGTATTTTGAATAAGGGTGAAACGCAGTGCCATGGCTTGCTGCAGGCTACAGGCTGCTGCTGTCCACCTACTACTAAATAAGTACATAGTCAAACAAAGTTGGTTGTAGCTACAAGAGAGGAAGTGGTTAGCAATATAACACGGTTAATATAGCAAGTTTAGCTAACTGATATCAAAATCACAACATATCAATGTTCACAAGTGCATAGATTTGGTTTCAGAATTGTGTGTCGGGGGTCGTCTAGGGTTGGATATCGTTTCGATCAGTAAACTGTGAAAGTGAAAGATCTCCGCGAGTGCTTTTTCCTTTATTGGTGAACCTCCAAAAACGACCGTCACAAGTTTAAAATGAGTCAGGAGTGTGTTTTAAATAAGTCACATAACTACACTAAAGACTCACAGAGTAAAGAGAGGCTGCACGTCCAGCCGATCAAACCAGCTACACCTGGTCAGGAAAATCCGCCCATCGCTGCTGCGCCACAAAAGCCTTTAATTGATGTGATGTAATGCAGCGATCGATCAGTGACAAGTGATGTGAATAGCAAATAAATTGTAATGTATAGAGTATTAAATGATGCCAGAAGATGAAACCAACGGAACATGCCTGTTAAAATCATGCTTGGACTCTGCGTGTGCACGCCTTTTTTAATACAGTTCATAGTGCTCTTCTCTTTCTTTAGGTGTGTTGTTTGCGTGTTTAGCTGCAAGAAAAAACCATACAAATATTCTTATATATTTTGCCGCGATTTGGTTACAAAAAGTATCGATTGAAATACTGGTTCTAACTTAACTAGGGGATAAGTGTCTTTCTCAGGGAAACAACGGTGGATGTTTCACTGTGGGGAATTGAACCCGTGTGTCTTATCCACTGTATCACCACCACGCACGTACGGCTAATGTTGTATTTACATTCTTAACAATACCTCGACACCCATGATTTCTTTACTGAATTGAACCCAAAGCACTTTGGTGCAACATGCATTACAGACAGTTAAAGTATAAGTTAGGTCCTTCCTATCTTTTAATATATCTCATCAGTGTAGCACTGCTGAGAACTTCAGTACTATTTAAACCCCCCTCCTGTGCTGTTTTAACGTCATGTGAGCAGCGACACAGAAACCTGGCTCAGCTCGAAAGCTTCTTTTGTTGGAGCTGAGAACGTCAACTTTATTTCTCTCATTAAACCTAATTTTCCATTCAGCAGCTCTTGTTGCCGTCCAGGTCCAGCTTTCTGCCAGAGTCCTTCTGTGTGTGTTTAAAGAGCTCAGGCTGGAGGGTAAATGGGTAAAAGTTTGTAATGGAATATATCTATAATCGCACTGTTCTGTTCCTTCTCTCTCCACAGAGTATGTCCAGCTCTACGTCGACTTCCTGCTGAATAAATCCATCTATAAACAGTTTGCTGCCTTCTACCATGGATTCCACAGTGTGTGTGCCTCCGATGCCCTCATGGTGAGTCCACAGTGAATGCAACAAGCAAGCCGGCACAGATATTATATTAAACTTTCCATTACTCAGCCCCTCCAGTCACTAATTAATTATTACAGCCAATAAATGTTTGCAGCTGCTTTTCAAACTAATCGTGCCTAAGGTTGTAACATTTTTAGTGGAACGCATTGTGTCAATACTTTAAAAGAAATGTGTAATCTCTTAAGACTGACCTCCTCTTGGGTATTTCTGTCCTTAGCCTCTAGCCTGTGGTGTCAGCAAGCCAGGAAGTTGAACGAATATGTAACATAGGGTAGGTTATGTATCTCAAAAACGTTTTTTTATCAATAAATAAATCAAATGCCCGTATCTGTGGCTGTCGCAAGATACAGGACGATCAGTCAATCTTTATTTGTATAGCACTGTTCATACACCTGCCATATAAAACAAAGAGGTTTTAAATTAAAGACAATAAAAACATGAGGCGAGGAAACGCTACCGTGAAGCCACTACCTGCATAAAACTCAAATTTGCAATGGGGAAACACTGGAGGCAGAGTAAGGTATTAAAAGAAAAGTAAAATAAAGATAAAAATAAATAACAATAAAATAAAATACTGAAAACAAGATAATAAAAACATATGGGAACAATAATAAAATAACCACAAAGTGGTGGGATAACATTACGTTTGTGTGTGTTTACTCCCGATGATAAAAATGTGCGCACATCTTCTCATCATCATCGTTCAGCCCACGGATCAGATGTAACATTCTTCACTTTATCAAGCCTCTCTAAAACAGCATTGCTTCCTGTCATTAAGGGAATTTCCAGTCCAGTCATTTTGATTTCTGAGTACGTTATCGATTTAAAGTTGAACATCGTTACAATCTCATCTTAAGAGATAAGAAAAAACTGAAGGTATAAAAATCACCTAATCTTCTCTTTGTGCTGATATAAAGCGGCTACCTGAATTCTGCAGAGGTCATGTGGATTAAATGTGATGTGATATACTAGTTTAGCAGCCGTGGCCTTACGCGGCCTCGTTTCAAGATAAACTAGATTTCCTAGAAGATTTCAAACATGCTGGTAATGTAGAATTCATCACTTCCTGTGCAGCAACAGAAAGACTTTCCATGTTGAATCACTTTTTAGGAAGTTATAACTGAGAATTGAACTTTTTAATCTTTCCTTCTTTCTCTCCATCATGGAGCTCAGGCAGCCAATTTCTATTTTATTTCCTCCTTAATCAAATGTTGGTTCTCCTGATAAGTAGCTGCTGACTCCGCTGCTCTTTGTTTGTTGAACTCTGGGTATATATTTTTCTCCCTTCTTTTTATTTATTTAGCTGGGGCTACCATGAAAAAAGTAATTAATTATACATATGTAGTACATAAGTTAAATGTAACAAAGGATTAACATGGAAGTGCTGTAGATTAAGTGCTACCTTCAGGTCCTGGCCCACACTCGGGTTAGGGTCAGGTGTCACAACAGGCAAGTTCACAGAGGACAATGTAGGACTTTGTGTAAGATATTATTGAAGTGTTTTGTTGTTAGTCACACGTCCAGAGCTGACTGACTGCAGATAAGACGGACAGTTTGACTGCACTTTATCAGCTGAGAGCCAGAATCTGGGTCAGAGAAGGGAAAGGCCCGGGTTCACATGAAATGTAAAGACTGAAACAGTGTGTCAGAGGTTTGCCAGGCAGATTTTTATACCAAGTTTTAATTGAAGTAAATCTCTGTGGCTCTGTGATCATACCCAATAGCACCTTCAAATCTCCTCAACATTTAAGCTCTGCTATATTTACTGTATTTAGATCATAAAACCTATTTATATCTGCATTCTTTTTGTCTTTCCTTATTTTTAGTAAAGCAGAAGTTTAAGGCTCTTCAGCTGTCCTGTAAGGTGGAGCTGCTGGTACACCTCAACTTAAGAATAGATTGCATAAGCCATTTACAAACAAAACGTGTCTATTTGAACCTTGAAATCAAAAGGGGTCCCTCTCTGAAGAGCATTAAATGGTAGATTCACAATTTGTCATGTGCCAAAATGAACGTTGACACAGGTTATGCTTCCTGTTATTTAGTCCTCCTTCTAACTGACAGTTAAAAGATCCCGTCCTAATGTAAATTTCATTCAAACATTTATCTGACGCTTAGATAGTTATTAACTATCCCTCCACTGTAGCTCAACAGGGAAACACAAAGAGGGCATTTCATACTAAAAATCACCTACATTAAAGGTGGATTAGGAATGACCCGTCTGAACTGTGAACCCATCCTTTAACATGCTCAGTACATTTAAAGGTTTATCTGTATAAATTTTGTGTGCAAAGCTGTGAAAGTGGCCATTTTAGCCTGCAGGAGGTGCTAGAAGGAAGCACATGGAGTTCATGGAGTGTTGCATCCTCTGGGGAGCATGAATGTAAATGACCTGTTGACTCTTTAATGTTTGGAGGAAGTGGAAACTTTGTCTAAATGAAAGTTGAGACTAGATGAACGGTCAGGAAGTCGCCATAATCATTCGTTTTCATCCTCTGGAGACCATTTTCAATGCAATTTGGCAAGACGGTAATTGTAAAGATATCTTGCTCTGAACCAAAGTGTTGGACATACAGATAGACATGCACACATGCACACGTGCCGCATTTAGACCAGTCTGGGAAACGTTAAGGTCTAGAGAGAGACCGATCGTTCGGCTGATCATTTACACCACAGCACAGACGTTAACCAACTATTTTCACAGGCACACTTGAACATCTCATTGCTGTGGAAGTTCTTCACCATGAGTAAAGAAGACACAACACTCATTTGACACACAATTACTGTCAAATAATTTCATGAAGTCTTGATGCACTGCACACAGTTTATTTTATATCATAATTTATATTTGGGCTTAGAGAGGGTATCAAGTCAGTTTGAGTAAAAAGATTAAAAGTCCAAGTGAAGTCAAAAGTCATTGGTGTTAAGTTTTTTTTATTTTGTCAAGTTGAGCCTAAAGTCATCATATTTGTGACTCAATTCCAAGTCATGTGACTAGAGTTCACACCTGATATATTTGGCAGAGAAACGGAGAGTGAGACTTCATCTGGTATTTCGTTAGAAGGCATGACTGCACAGACTTTGTAAACACACCTGTTGTTGTTGATGTTCGGTTTCATCCACTCATTAGGTTTTGATCGTTTCGATAAGCGACACTTTACACTTTATTGTCTTGGAGGGTAATTCTTTTCTCAACACTGTACATCTGCAATTAACATCACATATCACTCCCAACAAATGTACAACATATACAACATGCAACAACAACAGGACAGGTGAAAGCAAGACTCCTGGTGTCCTCCCCGAGACACGGTGTTCATGGCACTATGGCTGCAGGTACCAGGCTTTTGCCAAAACGGGTCCTTCTGCACCTCAGGGACCCGTACCTGCACCCAGATGGTAGGAGAGTGAATTAGCAGGTGTGTGATGTCCTGTGCTGTTGTGATGCGTTTGATGGTTTATAATTGAGTTCTGATACGCTGGGTGTGGGCGGACCGGTTATCTTTTATTTGTACATCCCTAACTGCCAGGAAGCTAAGACGTGTAACTCACATGGGCACAGTTACTGTGAAAAAGGATGATACCTTTTTGTATTCTTGCTGATGTTCATCAACTTTAAAAAACAACTTAAAAACAGCTAAAGCACATCTGAGTCTCAAACTCAGCTGTATCTGATTCGTTTTTGATTGGGGTCAAAGTTCAGTGTGTCAGACGTCTTTCTATGTTTCGTTTGTGTATCTGTCGTCAGTCACGTCCACACTGTGTGACGTGTTAGGATGTGATGAGGCAGGCCTGTGGTTGATTTGTGGGTGTGTGGTTTAATGATTGTGTGTGATGGTGTTGTGACAGAGTCTGGAGTTTTTGCCTGTCAGTATTTTTATTAAGTTTGTAAACTGTTGTCTCTTCCTGACAGAGAAACTACTGAACTATACTGAACATATTTTAAATGATCTGTGGATTTAACATTATAAAACTCTAATCTACTTTTTATAAATTGCTGTTTTGGTGTTCGTGACCCACATGACCGTGTACAGACTTGCCCAACAATGAGTCATTAAGTTGTAAGTTGTGTGTCTGTTGTACAGTTTGAAGCAGATTCTTTTACAGTTTGACACACTTGGTTATCAGCTGCTCGAATGAGGCCGGATTTCCTGTTTCGCCTCCTGTTTTTACGGGTTGTGTTCTTACACCATTCAAGCAGCGGAAATGACTGCTCTTCTGTTGAAGTGGAAATTCTACTCTAGAGCTGATGTTGCGTCCGTCCAGCTGATTTATTCAAGTGTTTCCTCATGGTGACAGTAGATCAGTGGGCTGAGCCAGGAACTGAAGCCGCCAGGGCTCAAATCCAGCTGATACTAACATGCACGGAGGCTGAAGTTATAATCCTGAAGACTTTCATGAAATCAAACTGCTATTGATCCTTTCTGATCAGCAGTTATTTCCGCTGTAGCTGTTGAATGTATTTGATAATTACCTCACTGTACAGTATTTCAGTAGTTCGTCGCCTGTGGCAGGGCCCGCCACTCTTGCGCTGGACTCGGCTTGCCTAACTGTGAATGAGAGATTTACGGGAAATGAGGCTCGAGTGTAATTCAGCATTACTGTTATTAAATGGATATTGATATCAGAATTCCTGTAATGCAATGGAATCATATTTTTTTGTCAGTATTGTTATATACTTTATAATAACTGAACTATACAACAAACGTGTGCATAAGAAGACATCATGTCTGATAGTCCCCTGCATGCAGAATTTAACATTTTTGGTATATTGTTTTACGTTGCATTATCTCTTGAGATAATGAAAACTATAAGTTAGGAAACTAACTGTTTTTTGATGTACATCAATGTGTGAGGTTGTTCATTAGTTGTTAAAAAATATCAACAACTTTTCTTTGTGTAGCATGTCTTCTTTGACTTTAGAATGAAATAAATTCTTAAGAAGCTCAATCTCAAAAAGTTAATTTGAGTTAAATTGTACACCAAAGTGTGTATTTATTCTTCTTCTCTTGTTTTTGCAGTTGCTGCGGCCGGAGGAGGTGGAGATGTTGGTGTGCGGCAGTCCAGAGCTCGACATGACCGCTCTGCAGAAAGCTGCTCAATATGAAGGATTCAGCAAGACCGACACGACCGTACGGTGAGACACCTGCACTTCCTGTTTACTGAAACTAACCTACTCTGCTGTGCAGGAAGTCAACACATCCTCTTTTTTTTTCTACTCAGAACAACTTAGTTTTTGCAATTCAAGGGAAAGTCCGTCATGATTGACAGATGGTTTGTGTGTTTAGGCTGCAAGCCTGTAAGGCATTAAGTTGGTAACAATCTCTCTCTCTTTCACTCTCACACTCTCTCTCACACACACACACACACACACACACACACACACACACACACACACACACACACACACACACACACACACACACACACACACACACACTCTCAGATGTCCATCCTTCCTGTAGCAGGGGAAGAAAACAAGCCAACACTTGTCAGCCACAGATAACGTAACTCAGTATGGTGCTGACAGCTGACAACAAGCAGCTGCAGCCCTGTTACACAACTTCAGTACTGTCTGTCTGACTGTAAACTATTTATTTGTCACTCTGTAGTTTTACGAGCTCTCTGCAGGCAAACATTCTGGTAGTGGAAAGGTTTGATTTTCCTTGTTCACAAAATCTATTCAATGCATCTCTTCTGGAGAGCGTTTTTAAAAAGCACATTTGTTTGGAAATAACAAATTCCAGCTTAGCATCACACATCAAACAGTGATGTGCACTCTTATCCCGGTCACACTGAGGCTTCTTGGTGTTTGGCTACACATAAATCTGTTTGAGAGAGATTTTCTTTGTGTTGCACCAGGTGTTTCTGGGATGTGGTGTTGGCTTTCCCTCTGGAGCTGCAGAAGAAGCTCCTCCACTTCGCCACAGGAAGTGACCGCGTTCCCGTAGGAGGAATGGCCGACCTCAACTTCAAAATCTCCAAGATCGAAGTTCCAACTGACTGGTAGTTTACAAAAACCGACCACACTGAGACCAGTACTCAAATTAAATGGACATAAAAAGAACCTGATGACACAGGGGTACTGAGAGATTCTGAGATTCTACCAAATACTTTTTATTAAAAATGTTTTGTTTTAATTTGCTTCCAAAAGGCTATGCTGAACCAACACACTGAGTAAGAGAGACGTGTGGTCTTGCACATAATTTTAATGTTTTAGAGACCTTACTATTGAACTTTAAAGCTAGAGTGCAGGACTCGCCAAATGAGTTCACACCTTGCTGATTAAGCCCGTCGCCTCCAGGTAAACTCTCTGCATTTCAGTGTGACGATTCCCGCGCTGGTAAACCAGTAGGGATGTGTTTTATGTCAACCAGCAATGATTGGTTTGCCAGAGCAACCGTAGTGACAGCAGCAGCTGAGTATGGCGCAACCAAGTCACGTTTGTTGAGTAGCTGTGTTGAGTAAAAACCTTTTTTTTTATATGTGAGATCAGGTGAACGTTCCCAAATTTCTCCACATTTTAAGAAAACTGCCTGTTTGCGGGCTCATGAAGTTTTTTCAGAACCATCTAGGAGATACTACAGCAAGAGTGTTTTGACTAAAAAAGTTATTTTGGACAGTTTTTTTATTTTTTATTCTTATGGTTAAAAAGACCTTAATTTTTTTTTTTCTTCTCTTTTTTCTTTCTCTCTGTTTTTCTGCAGGTTGCCGATCTCTCACACCTGTTTCAATCAGATCTGTCTGCCTCCGTATCGAACCAGGAAGGAGCTCAAACACAAACTCACCATTGCCATTTCCAACGCTGAGGGCTTCGGCCTGGAGTGACCAGCCTACACACACCACACACACACACACACACACACACACACACACACACACACACACACACACACACACACACACACAGACTATTAGTGGCGTTAGCTATCTGTCTGCCACAGCTATCACAACGCACCTTATGTATCTCTTTGGTCGTAGATCAGACTGTAGAGGGAACGAGTTTCTCAACAATATTATTATGTACTGTAACGCAGTTTGTATTGTAAAATCGGGGTCGGACAGCTCAGTGTGTGAGTGTTGTAAGAAGATGGGAACTTCCCACCGCAACAGCCACAGAGAAACACTAGAAATGTTTTTATTTGCACACGGACTATGTTAGTTTTAATGTTAGACAGCCCTGACTGAAGAAATTCAGATTTTTAGTTGTTGTCACGGGGGGGTATATCAGCGTAGGCCTCCCGAACCCGTTGCTGGTCCAAATCAAGGTTTCATGAATGAAATTTTAAACATGTCTGGGCCCATACCACTGAAAAGTCATGTGTGTTCTCCAGAAACCTTGTATTTAAATAATAATAGGTTGCTGGTTTGCTCAGGTAATTATTATTATCAATATTAGAGAACAAGGTATTTGTACACTATGTTCAATGATCCTGTATTTTATGGTGCTGCGTAAACTGAGACTAAGTCTGCATTAAGCCGGTCAAATTTTTAAATGTGTCTTTTTCTTTCCATTTCCTGCCAGAATAGAGCAAACTTTTTTCTCCCCCCAAAGTGGAGCTTTTCCAAAACGGCCTTCAGGGAGCGTAAATGTTAAAATGCCTGCTTGGTGTTTCAGTGAGGGTCGGAAGGTGTGTCCCTGTAAAGTTAAAAAGGACACATTTAGTCGTCTCTGATTATTCATTTTAAAAGACGTTAACGACTACTAAGACTAGTTGTCGTTAACGTGGATTTATTATTTATTTATTCATTTTGTCAGACGATGTTGCAGCTATGAATCAATGACTCATTCTCACTCCTAAGTCATCACATACGGACGCATGGTCAAGACCGCTTGGCGTTAGTTTATAAAGCAATGGGAAGCCCTTTTTTTAATACGCTAAAAGTAGGTTGTGTAGTCCAGAAACCGGACTTTCATCAAGAGGCTGGTGTTTTTTTAGAGTGGTGTTATAACTTATTGTACCCCAAACCATGATGTTTTCCTAAAAATAACCAAGTAGTTTGGGTGCCTAAACCTAACCAAACTGCAGTGTTTCACATTGACCATGCACGTTTCACAACGTTAACCGCTAGTTTTATTTTGAAAGTCTAACTGAATGTTGCATATTTGTTATTGCAAATTCGACCGCGGAGCCCTACACGTGCGAAAACAGGTCCCAGGGTGTTGACTAAGCGTCCATATGTGTTGTTTAGTCAGCCGGCTGTCTGTCTGGCCCACTCCTTACATGATGTTGGCTGAGATGCAGTTTTGATGTCGACCAACTGAAAAGTCAGATTTAGGTTTTTTCATGCCATTCAGGTGTGTAACTGTCATTTTCACACGGCTCAATGTAGACATAGTCTGAGTTGAACAGAAAATCAGGCTGGAGTTCAAATTACAAACGCAACAGATACAGTACAAGTAAAAAAAAAATAAAGGTTAGGTCAGTAAAAATATTAATTGGAATATAAGATTTCTGGAGAACAGTCAAGTGTTGATGTTTTAATATTTCCTGTTTGTGTGGATTCTGACTTCACTGCTTTGGTGACTTTTTAAATGTATTTTTATGAAGGCATAGGAAATGTGTTTTTAAATCCCTTGCTTTGTTTGCAGCACACTGTCGGGATGGAAAGCTTTGCTGGGAGAAGAATGCTATCGTGTATCATGAGATATAGACTGTCTTGTGATTTGTTTTATTGTTGTTTTGACATTGCTGCCTGTTTAATTGAACAAAAGGCTGCAGCACAACTGTTTCTAATTTAGTTGTAAATGTTGTAATGTTGTGGTACAGAGCTGATTGACAGCTGGGTGTTTGTTTTGGCTCTCTCGTGTCACGGCTGCCGTCAGGTTGAGAGGTGACCAACGACCGGCAGCGGGAAGCTGGTAGATGTTAGTCGAGAATGGATCAGAAGATGAAGCAGGATAGGAAAAGAAGTCATCTTCTAGAGGTCCTGTTATTAACAAGTAGTCCAATAGTCAGACTGGTTATTTGAGTATTGAGATATTTCAGCTATTGTGGTGAAGTGCTTACAGATTATTACATCATACCGAATGTCCTCGGAAAAATCCAAAGAAGCACATAATTTCTTTCTCATGTAGGGACTGAAGTTCTGCTTTTAAGCGCTGTGCTCCCTAGGGCTACAACCAACGATGATTTTCATTATCGATTATGGATTAATATTCTCGATTAATCAATTAGTTGTTTGGTCAATGAAATGTCATAGATGGTAAAATAGAAAAATGTCAATGAGTGTTTACCAAAGCCCAAGATGACGTCCTCAATTGTCTCGGTTTAACCCAAAGATATTCAGTTTACCGTCATAGAGGAGGAAAAAAACAGAAAATATTCACATATAAGAAGCTGAATCTGAGAATTTACTTAGTTATCTTAAAACGATGAATCAATTATCCAAATAGTTGCCAATTCATTTTATATTTGACAAGTAATCGATGAATCAGCTAATCGTTACAGCTCTTGTGCTCGCTGCTGTCAAGTGTGATCAGAAACTTTGTTACTTCGTGGAAAGTGATGCTCCGTTTTCAACAACAGGTAAATTTCACTAGGTGCAGCTCTGAGGAGGACATGGTGCCATTAGTTTTTTACATGGACTGTGTTCAATACAAACGTTTTCACCTGCACTTAGTCTTAGTTTTTTCTATTTTGAATTTAATCTTCCTTCAAGTGGGAGCTTATTTTTTAAGATTCAATTAATGTGGAACTTCACGAGCAGAAGTGCTCGCTTTTACCCCCAGGTAATCTAACTTATAGTCAGTCTCCCCTACCCCCGACCTTATTTTAGAACCTGTCTGTCAGATCACAGCGCCCTTCTCTCCAATGATTCTTCTCCATTCAACAAGAAAGACATCACATTAAGGAAGTTAAGATGCTAGTTCTCTGGGGAAACGCTGAATCAGGGAAGTAGATATTCAGACCGTCATGATTTAAATGTTGGTGGCATCCAGACTTTCTGCCTTTGGTTTAACTTAACTTTTTTGGCTTTCATTCAGAGCTGTGCTGGTTTTTAACACTCAGCACTCTTATTTAAAGGTTGCCATGGGAAATGTCTGAATTCCTAAAGACGAGCTAGTAAAAAAAACAACAAAAAAAACAGGTTACCAAGCAACAGCCGGATCTGGGTCACTCATTCAGTCTCACTGAGCGTCTATAGGGTCTGAAAAAGCTCCTTATACAACAGCGGATGCTTTTTTTTTTTGTCATTTAACGACAAGTCCAGAGCAACAGCAGGAGCCAGAAGCATCAAATCATCTGTTTGAGAAGGACTTCATTCCACATTCACACCACGGACTGGGAAAAATGTCAGCATCCTAATGCTGAATACAAAAAGGACACATTTTATGGCCGTGAAGTGGGAGAGGTTGTCAGAGGAGCTTGGATAAATGGGATAATGTGATGTCTGAGAAGTTGGGGGGGTTTTTTTGCTATGTGAATCTGACCCAGGTCTGTTGCATGTGAATGGGACCAAACTGTGTCAGGTTATACAGTGGGAAGGCAGCGTAAAGACCTTGTTAAAAAAATCTGTTTGAAAATAGTTTGAATGGATTCAAAGGATTTGTTGAGATGTAATTATTTGAACTTGTCAGAAAAGAGCACTTAAAAAGTAGAGAAAAGTCATGTTTGTTTTTATTATTTAACAGTTGTAAACCTTCAGGTTCATCGGTATCTGTCCGTTAAATGTGTGTACAATTCCTACTGTTGGGTTTTAACATGAATTGCAAGAGTTTGTAATGACTGTCTCTCGAGTGAATGACCGTGCATGACCCATTTTGAAAACGTCTTATGCTTCTCTGTTGCCTAAGTGTTATATAATATACTGTATGTACTGCAATGTTTCCACAAGTATTTACTGTAAAGTAAAGGTTGACAGGGGGGTCGTTCCTCTCTAGAAAAAGACTTGCTGGCTATGTGTGTTTGTTTTTTTTTTATTTTAAGATGCACCTTGCCTCACATTCCTACTGGGAGCTGCACAGAAGAACCAGTCGTCTGCACAGCACCAATCCAGGGTTAACTGTAGCTTCACACTGACTTTATTTATAAGAACTAAAAAAGTACTTTGAGAAATGGTAGTTGAGTAAATATGGGATTTATCAATCAAAAGCATACTTCTATTATTAATAGCTGAATTAATAAACCTGACAAGTTAGTGTGAAAGGTGAAATGAGCTTTGGATTGGTAGGAATTTAAATGGTTATTTAATATGTATTAACTGAGCAGTCCGTCATTGTGTAATTTTGACATGAGTCAGTGTTTCCTCTGTTAACTGTAATACTTTGACCAACTAATATTGACCAGTCGCTTCAGAGCATGATATACACTCACCTAAAGGATTATTAGGAACACCTGTTCAATTTCTCATTAATGCAATTATCTAATCAACCAATCACATGGCAGTTGCTTCAATGCATTTAGGGGTGTGGTCCTGGTCAAGACGATCTCCTGAACTCCAAACTGAATGTCACAATGGGAAAGAAAGGTGATTTAAGCAATTTTGAGCGCGGCACGGTTGTTGGTGCCAGACGGGCCGGTCTGAGTTTTTCACAATCTGCTCAGTTACTGGGATTTTCACGCACAACGATTTCTAGGGTTTACAGAGAATGGTGTGAAAAGGGAAAAACATCCAGTATGCGGCAGTCCTGAGGGCGAAAATGCCTCGTTGATGCTAGAGGTCAGAGGAGAATGGGCCGAATGATTCAAGCTGATAGAAGAGCAACTTTGACTGAAATAACCACTCGTTACAACAGAGGTATGCGGCAAAGCATTTGTGAAGCCACAACACGCACAACCTTGAGACGGATGGGCTACAACAGCAGAAGACCCCACCGGGTACCACTCATCTCCACTACAAATAGGAAAAAGAGGCTACAATCTGCAAGAGCTCACCAAAATTGGACAGTTGAAGACTGGAAAAATGTTGCCTGGTCTGATGAGTCTCGATTTCTGTTGAGACATTCAGATGGTAGAGTCAGAATTTGGCGTAAACAGAATGAGAACATGGATCCATCATGCCTTGTTACCACTGTGCAGGCTGGTGGTGGTGGTGTAATGGTGTGGGGGATGTTTTCTTGGCACACTTTAGGCCCCTTAGTGCCAATCGGGCATGGTTTAAATGCCACGGCCTACCTGAGCATTGTTTCTGACCATGTCCATCCCTTTATGGCCACCATGTACCCATCCTCTGATGGCTACTTCCAGCAGGATAATGCACCATGTCACAAAGCTCGAATCATTTCAAATTGGTTTC